>NC_090929.1:165091126-165394156 GCF_040938575.1 Ambystoma mexicanum
AGCTATTGTCAATTCCCTGACTCTGCCTGACCCTTGTGTTGGGACATGTCAGGTAAACAGCTCTGGTGTTAGTCTGTTGTCTTTCACTGTGTAGGAAAGTGTTTGTGTCGGAAAAGGGGGAGGTAGAGCTTCTAAGTATCCTACGGGTAGGATGGGGAAAAGAGGTTAGGATTAAGGGGCTACCAAATCTCGCCCATTGGCAACCCACCCCCACTCCCTGAAGCCCCCCATCCAGGTGATCCTCCCCCACTGGTCCACCCCAGGAACTAGATCCAATAGCGATGGCCGTGTCCTGGCCATTTGGATGACAGATTCCCGGGGACTAGCAGGTGAGACACCTTCGGGTTTCTCACACACCCCACTATTACTCCACCAAACTCCTATTTTCTGCATTGGTACTAGGTAGACTCAATTAATGTTACATCCTTCTCCATGGCCCGCACTCTACTCCTTTTCCTCTCTTGACAAGACTCTTAACTTTGCAGCTCACATTCTTTGCATCCTCCCTTGTTCATCCCCTCGGTCTGCCTATTTCCTCCCTTGCTGAATGGCTCTCTATGCATTACTGATCACTCTTCTTTTTCTATTCTATGTACTATAGGGGGGGATCGCCAGAAGGCTTGTATCAGCGTTCAAGAAGAGATTTTCATTACAAAACACAAGAAGGGATAAAGACTAAGTATAACTGAAGATCAACAAGTTACCTTAAACGTGTGTGAGGGTTAAGGGAAAACAAAACAAGTGGAAAGAAACTTCCTATGGTACAGAGCTAGGCTTGTGATGGAACATTGTTCTAAGTCCAAAGGTTTTAGTTGGCAACGGTTTGTGGTAAGGGCAGCACCTTTCAGTCCTAGCATTGGAGGCACTCACTGGGTACCAGGCTCCACTCCAGGCCACTAATGATGTAAGTTCTCAGGGTATTTATTGAGCACAGACCTAGCTTCAGGAAGCAACAGAAAACTTTGAGAGTCATAGGGGGAGGTACACAGCGGTGGAAGCCAATCACAAGGGATCAATACAAAGGAGGGTAGAAAAATCTTTTGATAGGTTCATTTATAGGTTCTGCAAGGGTGGGATACCTGATATCATGCCCCCTTATATACAATCACAGCCCATAATTCCGGGTAATAAACAGATGTATTGTTTTAAAAGTTTGAAATGTATTAAAACAAATAGCTTAAACTTCAACTAAAGTGGTCTCTAGTTTTGCAACAAGAAAATAACTAGAATATTATGGACTCATAAATAATCAACCAACAATACAAACTTTCCCTGCCTGTATGAATCTCACTACTGGTAGTTACGCAGGCATTACTTTCCAGTCTCAACTCTATATATATAAAATGCCATGGTATGTTTCTGTACTCAGCTGATGCAATTTATCATTGTCATGTTCCCCTTTGCTGTCCAAATGGCAAAGTGCACCTCTTACGCCCCCTTCCTGGAAGCGATCACTGGTAATTACGATATTTAAGAAGGGGGACAGAAGTGACCCTATGAAGTACCGACTGATATTGACCTTTAAGATATGCTAGAATGGCATTTGTTATACCAGGAATGGCATATATATATATATATATATCTATATAGATATATATATATATATATCATATTTGAACATATACTAGACATTTCAATTACCTTCCCTCTTGTTTGCTTCTTTCTGATCAACACAACTTACTTCCATGATAACACTGCAGCTTTTTGGCTAATGTATGCATTTTTCAATAGAACCACTTTGATATGTTAGATGAACATTGGGTTTTCTCCAGTATCAAGATAAGTATGGTATTACAGAAAGTGATTTGAAAAAAACAATATTTAAAACATATATTATTTTCCTTTAGCTCTCAGATATAAGTGTGAGCTGTGATTGTTTTGGCTATGTACAGGTTATTTAAATGTAGACAATAGCCAGCTTAAATAGGATTTGCACAGTTTTGAATTAAAAAAACACTGGTCCCAGGGATTTTTTTTTAACTCTTCCTTAAATACATATGGGTGTAGGCGTCTCGGAACATGCATGTACAGTTTCAAAGAACATGTGTGGGCCATTTCCAAAAACATGTGGGGGCTGTGTCCAATCTGTACATGTGTGTGCAATTGTCAATCTATGTATGCATGTACAGCTTTTAATGTACCTGCGTGTAGTTTTCAGTCTACCTGTGTTTTGGGCTACAGACATACTATTCCCCAGTAACAGTAACCTGGGTAAACCCCACCTGCCCTTTCACTTTACACATGAGACTGCCTGTACATTTAACGATAAGGGACTGCAGATGCCTAACATTTTTCACAATTCTCAGTGAATAGAACTATTTCCGTACACTCATTTTTGTTGTGTAAACATCTAATTTATGGCTAGGCTTCCCCTTTCTACAATTATGCATTATATAACCTTACGCAATAGTGTGCCATGAATACACTATGCCTCAAATGAATATACACTGGCATAAGCCATGGATTCTGTTTTAAATGGTGCTTCATTTTTCCAAAGCAATATGCCTTTACGTTACACCAAAATTGCATTCTGTTTCCATTGCACATCTAAATACAAAATGCATTGGGCTTTAAGGAAATGACATGTCACTTGATACACAATGTAAATGGGAGACACATGGCATTTGAAACACACTGCTTGTGTATCTTTGTCAAATTAGCATTTCCTTTTCCCACATCACTCTATTCCCGGGACTTTCCTTTGTCAACTACTCTACTTACTTTTTAAAGGTGGATTCTTGCTTTTGAAGAATCATCTTGGACCCCTTCAGTCTGGAATCACTGCATCAGCAAGGCCAACTCGATGTCTGGAACCAAATGTTCAATATGAGAAGCTCATCAGTCTCTGTGGGGAATTCTCTCTCCAGCCTGCCTGGAAACCAGTCTCAGCTCTCCGCATCCATCTCCAGTAGTTTCCAAGCTCCTTCCAGATTCATCTGGCAAAATTAATCTCCCCTTTATTCAGTGTACATGCTTATTATATCCCTTCGACTCCTCCTATGAGATTGCATTTGTATGTCTTCACTTCTGATGTGAATGTGTGTGATTAATATACTCAATGTCATTGTATCTGTAGATCAGTATGCACAATTGCAAGCACCTGATGTGTCTGTGTGATTCATGTAAGTAGAAATACTCAATTTTTCCATTTATCTCCACTTTGTTCCATTACACTCCATGCAGAGTTTAGATCACAGATTCATTATTTTTATAAAACAATTACATTTGTGATTTAAAATGGCAATGGCACTATTGGGACATTGCAAATGGGCTGTTCTCCATTTTAGTGATATAGAAAACTTTGTGATTTGTAATTTTGGATGCATTTCCCTATAGGTTGTTTTATGACTCATTACCTAGACATCGGTAGAAACAGGATTCAAGCAGAGAAATCTTCCATAAACACAATCACAAGGCTTAGCTCGAGATCAGAAATCTCATGCTGTATTCCTTGGTGCAAGTCGTGTGAGCAACTCAGTTTCAAGTTCCCCCAAGAAATAACATCAATATGTCCAGGTATGTTTTCCCTCGAGTTTCAAACACGTAACTGCATTACTCAAAGTGAAGCACATGCAATGCAATACAAAATGTGACTTTCAGTGACACTTTTCAGTGGGACCCTTCACATCAACATGAAATAAATCCAAAATACGATCATTTAAAACCCATGGCAAGTTTATAATCAACATGTGGATAATCCTTGAAGTTTAAGAGCTCTGAACGTGTGCCTTCTGAATTCTCTTGGATATAAATGCACTCCAAAGTTATCACCCTTGTATTTATACATGTGCACATTTCCAAATTTGCTGTTCAATTTATTTTCTGTATGCCCTTGGATACTAATGAGGTAATAGTTGAAGAAATGTGCACATTCCAGTTGTGTTTTTAAAGTACAAAGTCGGGCCTCTTGTATTGTCACATCAAAAGTTTCTGTTTAAATAATCACAATTTCCAGCCTTTCTTTAACATTGACAATAAATTGTATTTAAAAGGAATTTTGCAATGGTCGCAGTCAGTGAATTTTTGTTACTTTGTTGAAAAAGGTTCTTAGGCGGACATGTATTTATACACACATTGCACTATAAACAGGCATCCTTTTTATCAAGACAGTGAGCAAGATGCACAATCCAATAGGAAGCATACCTTTGCAAATGTTGTCTCTCTCGCTCCTCTAGAAAGGCCTTTCTCAGTTCACTTTATTTTAGGCTATCCAAGCCTTATTGTCTCGAACAGGAGCAGCGAACTAACAAGGATGATGGCTTGCTTTCTACTTTTAACCTCTTTGTCCCTTTTTTACTCTCCTTGGCCCTCTTCGATTACTCAATACTTGATCTCTTCATGGAACCTCTCTTCCCCGTTCCTCACCTTCCCCTCTCCATCACAACCTTCGCCAAGGTTATCTTGCTTTCTCCTTCCTTCTCTTATGTCCTTTCTACAACACAAAACTATCGCTGCCTCTGATGTTCTCCTCTTTACTCTAGCCACCTTTCTCCGACAACCTCCCCTCTCCATCCTAAAAATCCAACCTGTCCATGACAAGAATGAATTCTTCCTCCGATACTCCTTTTTCATGCGTGCTTTTTTTCTCTTGACAATATCCTGCATCATCCTTGATTATTCTGTTCTTCCGCACCAACCTTTCCCCTGCAATCTCTCCTTTCCACTTGCATTGAAAATTACTGAATCCACTTTGGGTTTCAGTAGTCTGCTGGAAAAGCTTTTATGGGAGAAGTAGTCCCAAACATTCCCATCTTGATGCAGCCTTCTGATAGTATGAGTCTAAGATCTCTGGGTCTTTCTAGGGGTAGCTCTGCTTCCTGACCACTTAGTAGGGTGTCCCTCACCCCTGTACACTAAAACCAAATATAATATTTCTCATGAATACAAAGGGGTGGGATTTGGTGGGATTTTGGAGAAGGGCTCTTTTATCCTCAGTATAGACATGGGAGTCTGGGAGCACCCTGTTGTATTCCCTTAGTCAAATTGGGTAGCTAGTGGCTTCCCCTGACCCCTAGAGGGCTTGCTCTGCTCTACTCAACTAGCTCCATGTTCTGCTGTACCCCTCCTCAGACCTTTGTTTCAATGCAGTGCTTTGATAAATCTCTCTTCCATCAACCCAGTGCTGCTTCTTGGTTTCAACCCTTCTCCAGCCTTGGTCTATAACCTTAAAATTCCTTCCTCCTTGACATAAAAAATCCTCGCTAGGTCTCTACTATTAAAATCTCTCCTCAATCATCATCTCCTCTCACTTGAAGGTTTACTGGCATAAACACATCCCACAATACCTCACACTGATCCCCTCCCTCCATTATTTGTGCATAATGCTAATATATTCCATTGCGTTCCCCATCTCTAACTGGGTCACACCCCACTACAACCTCTCTCATGTAAAGCTCCTACTCCTGTAAATGCTTTGAACTCTGTAGGTCTTGTTGTAATGTGCTTTTCCTTAAAGCATATGCTTTATAAATATAATTCAGAATAAATAGAGATTATCTAAGTCACAGACTGGTCATGCCACTCTACCTTCAAGACATTCTTTTTCCAAACTTTCAAGAATTCTGCATGGCAGGTAGTGCATGGGTTGCATACACCCACATTGTACATAGCACCTTTACAGTTATTAGGTGGTGATTTACCAAAATAGTGTTAAATTGTTTCAAATCAGAGGAGGCTATGAAAACCCTGACTTCACGTAGACTATGAAGCAATAAATTAAATCCCACAGCAGAGTGTGCCGCCATGAAGGTATTTTTTGGGCTTTCTCCTGTTTGGGCGAAAATCACTCTAGGTATAAAACCATCCAGACCCACATAATCTAAGAGAAGGAGAAAGAAATGAGAACTCGCTCTGTCACTCCAGAAAGAAACCATGTTCAGAAATTAGGTCTGACAACATTCTGTCCAGGGTCTGCCTTTTCGACCTGAATGCAGTGTAATTAGCTTGCAAGTCGGCAATACTTTCTTTGTATTTTCTTTGGAGTAATGTTGGGCAAAGAGAACAGATCTGGGACCACTCACTGGAGTGGCCATATATGTGGGCGCAGCATCGCATACCCCACTTGTCCCACCCCTGCACCCCCCAATCCTTACATTCCCTTCTTACCTACTCCCTGACCCTGCAACACCCCTAATAAGTAGCACAAGAAATGCAGTCAATTTTCCCTTCAGCAAATGCAATGAAATTGCCACAGAGAATTGGGCGGATACCAAGAGGACTCAAAACCCCAGTGCAAATATAAGGACGCCTCATTTCCCTCCCTGATAAGCGGTAAAGCAGCCTGTGCGAGGCACTTTTTACACTTCTTTCCATTCGACGTCCTGTGCCATGGTTCATTTTGTCAATTTTAAGAAGATTTCTGATTGGTTACTTTATGCTGTGCCAATCAGATACTCACCTCTAATTTTAGAATAAATACTGCAGCTCAGAGCTACCCAGGCTCAATCCTCTAAGAATAACATTGCCCTTCTCCATAAAGAGCTTGTCAAAAGTAAGAAGAATCCAGGCCAACATAGGTCTCAAGGAGTGCAACATCTGGCAGCTGATGTGTCATCCAACCAGAGGCGTCGCTAGAGGGGATGGGGGCTATAGCCTCATGTCTTTTGGTTGTCGTCCCTGATAGAAGCTCAGGGACTACAACCAAAAGACTAGCTAACCCTTGGTCCCGACAGTCCTGACATTAGCGTAGCCCCAGATCTTTTCCAGGCCTAGCAACACTGCTGCATCCAACGAACTGAGCAACATCCTCAACAGAGACAGCAGCTAGACCCTGCACTGGGGTCTTGGAGCCTAGATTATCTGAACCCCCGAAGCAATAAGTCACAAGAGAGAATGTGTGAGGAATTCGACCATCCACACAGGGAGCGTGTGCTCACCTGGGTTTTTTTGAAGTTTTGTAATGAAAATGAATGATGGGAGATGAACCTCAGAAAATGTTTGGGGCTAATCGCACACATTTTCCTCTGCTCACCACACAACAAACACATTGTCATGTGTACGCTGGGGGCACACACCCTACAGGCGCATTCTTCCCTATCATGTTCAGCTGGAATGTAACAGCCACGGGTACATCAAAGCATCTCAGGAAGGGGGAAGTCAACACCTTCCTCATGCCATGCCAGCCTAATTAAATATTAAAGGCTCCATGGATCCACCCTGCCAATTTTAGTTCTTTGTGGTGGCAGACCATACTGATGAGAGTTAATTGATGTAAACCTACAAAGAGGCCTGGTCACAGAACTAACAAAGGGCAGGAAACCCCAAAACCTATTCGATATGCAATGTGTCAGCTTGTAGCTGGCTCCCGCCCCTCTGTATGAAGGGCAGTGAATGTCATGTCTGGGACAACTGTTTACAGTAGAAAACAACTGCAAAGGGACCCCATTTCAGAGTGAAGAAGTATGTGATTTGATGGAGACAATGTCTGTTCTTGCCACAAACTTCAAGGGAGACATGCACTTTGATCAGGAGCCACACAGAGCTCAATTAACCAGAGAGACATTTTTATCCACAACAGACCGGAAGATGGGTGGGACTTAGTACATGTTGTCACCCCTTACCTTTCCTGTTGCAAATCACTCTGGTTATGACCCCACACATAACAGAAGATTGGTGGTGGGGACCCAGGATTGGTTCATTAAGGTTGGCTTAGCCTGCACCAATCACTGAAGCCCATTTGGCTTTAAAAGAGGGTTGAGTCCATCTTTTGGCAGATCATCCAATGACTTTGAAAGGAGTAAGAAGAAGGACTCATTTGAAACCTGGCTGAAAGCACAGTCTGCCTTACAGCTTGCGCTGGTGAAGGAAGGCTAGGATTTCCAAGAGGGAAGCAAGATTCCCCCTAAACATCTCCCAGGCAACAGTGGGAGATACCAAACTCAAAGGGCTAATCCAGCAGCTCCAGAACCAGTACACAGCCAGCACACAGCATGCCCGACTAGGTTCTGCCCACAAGCTTCCTAGGTGGGAAGTGCCAGAGAGTCTCTGACCAAAGGACAACGCTGTTGCCTGCGAACACTCTCCTTAGCTTTCAGCTATCCGCCTTAAAGGACGACATGGCCACATTGAAGAAGCTAGGAGGAGTGCCCAAACAAGCATCAACCAGCATCCACCTTTTAAGGACATTTTTGAGGCAGTCGAGCCCTCGAACTGCGACCGGCTGCACCACTGACTGTTGTCATGCTGCAGTCACTAAGGCCGTCTGAGACACCTCGACCAGCATTGCAGATCCGCCAACCAGCACATAGACAATGTTTCTTGACCCCAAGCCATCGTGTAAGCCAGCCTGCAGCCATCCATCCAGCCTCGCATGCCGAACTGGCTGCCACCTGATACCCACAGCTGTCTCTTATCTTGAACTCTGTCGCAAGAGCTGGAAAGCATCCTGGAACTGACTCAACACTGTTGAGCATCAAGATAATCTCAAGAACCAGGTACATTGTGATTCTGTCCCCCTGGTGCTTCTCCAGAGGCCCCTAGTGACATTTACGACCCCCTGCTCCTTTGGTGTTGAAACCAAATAACCTTGAACAGTTAAGACTGATTGCTTTAGCAAACTATCCTCCTGTCAGTTTCCAGTGTGCATCCCTTTCCTTTGTGAAACTGTCTGTCCTCTGTGTTCCTTTACAGGGTGGGTTGTACTTTGTAGTGTGCTAGGACTGTCTGTTGTAATAATAAGTAGATATTTTTATTCAACCTTGACTGGACAGTCCCTTTATCGATGGGTAATAATTGTATTTTCGCTGTGTTAAAACTAACCAACGATCCATGACCTTGCAGAGATAAACCTGCCGTTCCGTCCATGTTACCAAACTTGGAAAAGGAGGTTTACAATTGACTTGTATTTCCAATCTGTTTGGATCCTGTCATGCACTTACCATAGCCGCGGACCCGGGGTCAGGCTCCTCCATGGCTGACGTTTCCACGTTGGTTCCAGGGCTGTTCTGCCTCCTCTCAGCATTGCCCGCTGGGGTCGCTCAGGCACCGCGGGTATCCCGCTCATCTTCCCTCATGTCGTGGGCTTCCCTACCGTGTGTCTGGAGGTGCGCCTGCAAGGCATTCTGTGCAACGTGATTGGAGGTTTCCATGGTGCCTCCTGGACGCTCGGCAAGCATGCCATCCTCCCTCTCCCGTGACCCACACCAGTCACGTGATTATACAACAAGGAAGCAGCCCATAAAAGACCCAGCCAACCTTTTATTATTGCTTTTCAGTGTTCCTGTGAGTGGCGTTTTGGTTGCGTCTTCCTTGATTCCTGTTTTTTGCGGCTCTTGACCTTGGCTTTGTTTTTTTAGGATTTTGTCTCTTGGATTTTCCTCTGGTTTTGGCTGCCCCGTGATTTTTCTTCTGGTTTCTATAATATAAGTGCTTCTGTAGATTGTTGGTGTCCTAACAGTGCCCTTTAATTTCTAGCTACCTGGGGATCCAGTGCTGCATTTCCAAACCACCTGTGGCCTCAATAACTGGCCTCAATAACTGGGGAGGGAGTTGTTTTATCTTCTCTGACTGGTGCTTGGGGACGGAGGTATAGTCCACTCGGGAGACCACACCTTGACAGATCCCTTCTGGTGTACTAGCTGTGTGGGGCTGATTGACGGTTTAGAAACCGACATTCATCCCTGCACCATCACAGAAAGAGGACTTGTCCATTTGTCAGCTGCCATAAACCTATAATGCCCGGGTGGAATAATTCAGCTAGCGGCAGCTCCCATTCAGTCGGCGCCTGACTGGTAAGGTCCTTTTAACTCTCTGCAAAGTACCAGTCTTCATGAATGGAAAACAGGAATGGTGTGATATCAGCAGGGGTCAGGAGGTAGGTTCAGCTCAGCAGATAAGTAACTTTCTACCATGAAGTGCTGGACACACTCTCGCAGTCAATATTTGTTGAGCAGGCTTTCATGATGTCATGATAAAACAAACATTGGCAATGCCAACAGTTTTAGCTTTTGTGTAGGCTTTTGCCAGGCACTGCCGCAGTGGCATTAACTGCCCATGGATGGTAGCAGCTGAGAAATGGTGCGAGTGTCTGGGCATATAATAGCAGTGCATGGAAAATGCTTAATACGTATACACAAGACAAAAGCTTTGCCAATGCTTGTTTTTAACAGGACGTCAGTGAAGGATACACCTAGTGCTTTTAAATCGAGTGACTGAAGGCAGACCTGGTTGACATTTGTATCACACCATTAGCGAATTTACAGCCCCAATTAAGTCATGAATTCATTAAGTCAGACTGCTTTGAGAAAATACTAGCAGGTGCTTCGGATACAAAGTTTAATGCTAAGGCTTGATTAGAGCGAGCTCAAAGACTTCCACAGAGGAGGTGTTTTGGGCAGGGAGCGGCAGGCACTGGGTGGGTGTGGCCATAGGGATTATCCTGGCTGTGGGTAGTCAATGTGTGGGTAAATAACCAAACAACACCTACAAGCTTTGTGTCTATCCTCATATGCCATTTCTCCCTAGATGTACTCTAATGCAATCGTTTTGGCTTATAGATGGTGCAATAGCCAAAACTAATAAAAAAGCAACATGAAAGCGTTAACACTTTCATTGTCTGTACGATACCAATTTATTCTAGGCCAACACTTTTACAGATGACCTAGGTATGACGTATGTTTGCAGGTGGAACCTCTAAGGACAGAGTGCACGGGGAGCACGTCAAATTCAGTGCGTGACATTGAAATTACACGTGGCAGATAAACTCCATGTTGTTGATTTTCAGCACAGTCTTTCTTCTGTGAACCATTCACGAGGTTCTATGCCACATGGTCGTCCGCCATGGCAGCTCACCACAGTGCAGCTGCCACTCTCGTCGTCTGAATTCCATGTGCATCCATCCGGCCTCCATTGCACACCACAGTGCACCCTTGACCGTAAGTATGAGCTTGTCTTTGCCCTTCCATCATAGAGTGCAAAATTCCTCCACAGATATGCAAAAGAACCAGCACACGATCTGGGTCAGATCCTGGAATTGTGATTCTGAAAAGTGCAAAGTAATGTGGCAGATTTCATATGTGAATAAGGCCACGTGTAGAATTTGCGCAATAGCAGAAGAGTCTGGCACAGAACAAAGTGCATACAGATGCGCTTTGATCTGTGCCACAGATGAGCTCTTTTCCCAGCAGCACCTGGTCTTCTCTGCAGTAGTCTGAAAAGAACCATAGCAACATTCTTCTGCCTAAAACAGAAATTTACATCATGGATGATGATGATCTCCTCCTCGTCCTCCTCCTCCTCCTTCTTCTCCTCCTCCTCCTCCTCAAACTCGCAGCCGGCAATTTCCATCTAATTAGATGATGTTTGACAAAATAAGCACCAATCAGCCAACCATCCTCACCAGATCTCGTCCCACTTTGCCATCTCCCACACAAACTGAAGCAGGAACCTACACTGATCATCCACCCCCCTCTTTTCCAACTGAACAGATCAGATAACCCCTGTAGAACGACCCCAAAGCCACTTATCCTGAAACTGAGCGATTCCCGCTGCACATGAAACCTCACACAATCCAACATATAATGAGACGCCGTCTCCGGGCACCCGCAAATCATGGATTCTGTTGTCCATTTAGGAAGTGGAAATGTAAACATGTATTTGCAGTGAAGAGTTCTATATAAATGTGTTCACTGGCCCGATTTTGTTGGGCACTGACCCCAGTGTGGTGTGTCATCCGTCCTGGGAGCATGGAATCTCCCAGGGCACCTGTTCATGTAATGACCACTTGACGTGAATCAATAAAAGAATGAGCGGCCTCTCGCAGGCAGGAGGAACTAACGGACTCCTGCCTGCTGTATCATCCTTGCAGCGCGTGGTGCTGCGTATCAGGCAGATGACCTACCATGTGAGGCCATGCACTGAGACGGTGCCCCTGCTGGGCAACGCTGTCCTCCATGTTGCAATGCAGTAGCAGAACCCCTTCCTGGCAATTCTGCCTAATAATGCCGGTGCCCCTGCTGGGACACTCCGGCTGTGTCACGGGGTGGCCTTGGTGCCCCCAGGCAATGAAGGAGCCCGTGGGAGTACGGGCTGACCGGGTGGGCTGGGTGCCTCCAACGCTGTCGCCTATCTGGAGATCCAGGTAGCATAGAGTGCCACCTATGGTCCACTCCGCTCCGTGATCGCAGCATGTTTTGTCATTCGGTTGACCCCAGCAGCCATGTGTCCCGCTCTGGCGTCCCGGGAGTGGGACATAACACCCAGCCCTCTACCAAAGTGTGGTCACTTGTATATTCAAGAGGCAGGATACTGCCTGACACTTGAACACTCTCAGACTATTTGGCAGGCACTGGGTCCCCTTCCCCCAAAGCCAGCCCCCTTTCTATCAGGAATCTCGCTTTGTGAATTGGGGCCTTGGCGGTCATTGATGCCACTTGGGAGGCGGGCTGACCCATCTGGTGTCAATTAGCCAATGCGTATTCAATTATAAGGACCGTGTCCAAAACCTGAATAGCCACGAACGGGGGCTCTGACTGTGGTTGCCTGGTGCCAAGAGCCAGTGCCTTCCTCACTTCGAAAGACTTCTTAGTGAACCAGGAACTTGCAGGCGATGATAGCTCAGGTGCAACAGGTGCAGAGCTTCGAAATGTGAACTCTGCAGGCAAAGAGGAGAAAAGGAAAAATGCCCTCACATCTCTGCGGCCACAGAATGTTGTGATGCTGGTCCTAAGTGTTACTGGCCTATAAGAAAAACATTGCTACCGCCAGATTCCTGGTACTGTCCCTGATCATCAGCAGTGGTCAACATATCCATGCCAGGTGTTGTACACATTCAACACGGACACCACACCTTGCCGTTTGGGCTTCGCTCGTGCATTGGATGCATGCAGACACGTGACGCCCCTTTATTCAGTCGAGTGGGGTGATGTGCTCTTTCCCCAGCTCCTTAAAGCAACACAGCACACTCCTTTTCATAACAGTTGAAAACATTACAACAAAACAAGGTGAGGAGACAAACCTTGTTGAGTGTGGATGCTGGCAGTTAATGGTTGACCAGTTTCTGTGAGGTTATCTTTGTACTGGGTTTCCCAAACCAGTTGGAATCATAGACACATCATTCCTGAATTGTTTTTATACATGTTTTAATGTACTTAAGAACATGTGTCAATGTCTGGCAACTTAAGCCATGTGAGGTGAAACAAAAGCCGACGCGCGTTTACTTAACATGCCACAACATTGGACTCTTAGAGAGATGTTCAACATAAACATTCAAAGGTCATTGGATCCAAGATACCTCACACAGTACACAAAAAAAAATAGAATTTTAGCTGTAAAATATCAATTCCTGGTTGACACATTACACAGGTTTGGCAGTCTATTGAGCATCTTTCCATTTCTGCCAGACTTTCTCGGCTTTCTCTGGACATCCTCTGGCTCTAAATGCCCTTTGCTCTATTGCCATACATAGATTTACATCCGCAACCCATTGTTCAACTTGCGGTGTTACCGCAGATCCCCACAATTTCGCTATGTTCCTCTTAATCAAAGCTCTAGTGGTTGAAATAAATATCTTTTCGTACCGCGTCATGGTCCCCTCTTCTTCCATCCCTAATATTAGCACCTTGGGTTCTCCAGGGATGACACGTCCCAGGACTCTCGTGAGCTCATTGCAGCATTGCTGCCAGTTTTGTTGAATATGCGGACGTTCCCATAGTATGTGGAAGAAGGACCCTTCCTCGCTTTGGCAACACAGGCAATTCGTATATTCAGCTGAATGAGCCGAAGCCTGGATGATATTCGCAGGGGTGCATTAGTATCATGACCCAGTCTTCTGGTTGGATGGTGCCCACATCTCCCTCCCATTTAGCTTTCAAGCTTAGTCATTCTGGTGTAGCAAAGGAAGTTATAGCACTATACATGACAGAGGTGATTTTAGTATCAATCCGGCCTAAAACGATGTTTCTCTCCATTCCGGTATGTTATACAGACCCAAAAGATGATTTTGTAGTACATGTTGGAGTTGTGTATAGCGATAACGCTCAGTTTCAGGAATATCAAACTTCGTTACTAGACTCTCAAAGGGCGCCAATTTACCCTCTATTATTACATCCCCCACCTTCGCTATCCCCAATGACACCCAACTTGGCTATCTCAGGAGTTTGCTTTCTTCTGGGAGATTCCCATTATCCCACATGGTTTGGGCTGGAGTAATTTTTCTATTCCATCCAATACATTTATGGGTTTCTGCCCAGATTTTTGTCACCTGAGACAATTTTTTTGGGGGGTTACAGTGTTTATTTATTGGTAAAGACACTCCAGCGGGGCGGCCTTGGCCTCATAGCAATCTGTGCCTTCACATGTGGCAGCGATGGGTCACTGTGTAACATGTCATTCACCACTGCCATCTGACTTCCCCAATAATAATTCTGCAGGCGCGGTAGTCCAATGCCTCCTTCCCGTATGGACTGTTGAAGTGTACAGAGCGCTATCCATGGATGTCCACCTCCCCATAAGAGTTTTCTAAGAATGCAATCTATTCTATGGAACACACTCATTGGGATATGCATTGGGGCGTTCTGGAGGACGTATATGAAACGGGGCACGGCCAACATTTTGAATAGCGCTGCTCTCCCAAACAGGGTCAGCGGTAAAGAGATCCAGTGGCATACATCCTCTGAGAATCTCTTCACTATTGGTTAGAGGTTCCTAATCGTGTATTCATTTAGGTCTTTTGTGATCTGTATGCCCAAATAACAGAAGTGGCCCTTTTCAATTCGGTAAGGGCAGTTCATCGGGCCATCCCTCATCTCTGTAATCGGGAACAATATAGATTTGGATCAATTTGCCCTCAGCTCACTAAAGGCTCCATATTGTTCCAGCAGACGTGTTACTATGAGACAGGAAGCCACCGGGTCTTCTAGATATATTAGTAGGTCATTAGCATACAGGGAGACCTAGTCTAGTTTATTCTGACCGTCGTCTTTGGCAAATGATTACTTTTCAGGATATTTTAATGGCCTGCTTCACAGGATATTGTTAGGATCAGGCTGACCGCCCTGGACCCCAGAGGATTCATGTCCTGATAGCTTGCTCGCTGGCCACGCCCCCTGCGATCCTAAATACTTGATTCAGTGTTCACATTAGCCTTTCCACCTCTCCATTTGCAAGCTGCTTGACCGGGGTCATTTTCCGATGATGAATGCCCCTCGTCTTCAGAAATTCTGCCAACTCCTCACTTTGAAATGGGGGCCCATTGACAGAGCAAACCTCAGTCAGCAACCCATGCGACGCAAACACTTTCTCCATTACTGGGATGAGATCTGAGCGGGATGTTGATGCCACAAATTCCACTTCAGGATACCGGGACCACTTGTCTACCATCACAAGAAAATGCGTGTCTCAGACTTTGGATCCACGAGCCAAGTGCTTTCTGTCCCAGGGTTGACAACTTTGTTCCATCGACTCGATGATTGGTTCTTTCTGTACGGTTGCATCCGTTTTACACCAGACACACCCTTTAATGAAGGGTGTGTCCACTTTATCTTACAGCCCACTTTAATTCAAAGGCAGGATTTTCTCTTTGCCGTTCCTTGGTGACCATGATGTGCCAGCTCTATCACCATCTATGACCCTCTTACCAGTAGACCATGTGTGGTGAACGTGAGTTTGTTTCATACTCGCCAGAGTTGTTTGAGAGTCAGTCGTGCCTCACATGTGCCCTTGTCCTGCTTCGCAATGACCCCTTTCCAGTTACCCTTTGTGGCGGCCCTTTGTATCATCCGGATGCATTCATCCTCTTCCGATGCAGCTTTTATGTCATCCAGCGATATCGAGTTGGGGGTTGCGGTATCTGCAATCATCAGCATGAAATCTTCTGTTTCTTCTTCCACCTGTCCTTTAATAACTGCCCCCGTGATGGGGTGTTGAGACAGGTAGTCTGTAGCATTGGCAATTCCGGGGCGGTGGACCAACTCTACTGTGTATTCTTGTAGGGCAAGCATCCATTTCTCGATACGGGCAGGCTGCTTGGACAACGATCCATCCAGTATAGGAAGCAGGAGCTAATGATTGGTAATCACAGTGACTGGTTTACTATAGATGTATAGGTGAAAATGCTTACAGCCCCATAACACTCCCAAAGCCTCCCTTTCAATTTGAGAGTACCTCTGCTTGGTTGGCCGATCGCACACTACTGGCATATGCCACCGGCCGCACCTCCATCGTCAAGTCTGTTTGGGTCAAAACTGCTCCTAGCCCAAATGGGCTTGCGTCCACCATAATCGCAGTCTTCTTCCTGGGGTCAAAGAATGCCATGGCACTGTTGGCCATGAGAGCCAGTTTAATGTCTTCAAACGCAGCCTGTTCCAACGACATCCATTGCCGGGCATATTCCTTCTTAGTGAGATTCCGAAGGGGTTCAGATAGGGTGGCCAGATTTTATATAAATCTCCCACAGTACGTGACCATCTCGAGAAAACATTGAACTTCTGACACATTTTCGGGGGGCTGAGCCTCCTGTATGTCTCTGACCATGGCCAGATCTGCCAAAATCCACCCTGCTTAGAACACAAACACTCAGGTTCCTCTGCAGGAAGGAACATTTTTCTTTATGCAGGGTCAGACCTAGTTACCAAATTCTCTCCAATACTTTCTGCACTCTGTCCAAATGCTCAGTTTCGGACCCTACAAACATCAATATATTGTCCCTGATATTTATGGCACCATGGAGACCCGCCAATGCACTCCTCGCTGCCTTCTGAAAGACCTCTTTGATATGATGATATTCCAAAGTTCAGACATCTGAACTTGTACAAACCTTTGTGGGTCAAGAAAGTTGTAATGTACCAGGAGGCTGGCTCGAGAACAAGCTGGTGATATGCAGCCCTCAAGTCAAGTTTGGAAAAACACACCATCATTTGGAGATCTACCACAATGTCATCGATGTTTGGGGTGATGTGCCTCTCTCTCTTAATTGTCCTTGTTCTGGAGGCGCATAGTTACGCAGATATGTACTGACTCTGGCTGCTTATGTTTTCTTGCTACCACAATGAGGGATACCCAGGGGGTGGGGCCTACCACCTTCTCGATGATGTCCATCTGCACTAATCTGTCCAGTTGTTGTTCTACCTTGTCCCTCAGATGAAACAGGACACGTGACGTGTGTGTTTCAGGGCCCCGGGTTGAACCGAGTCATTAATGTGTAGGTGGATAGGATCACCCTTCATCATCCCGATGCCTGTAAACACCTCCTGAAAATGATTCAGTAGAGACTGGACGTCTTCCACGTGCACCATGAACGCGAAGCTCACAATGTGGAGAGCTTCTGCTGCAGCACAGCCCAACAATGTCACATCACTGACTTTAGTGACAAATAATCTTGCTCTGATGTCCTTCCCCTTGTGTAGGACCGGGGCAATGAACATTCCTACTAAAGGTAAAATATCCTGACCCGTGTGTCCTTTAATGGTAGAGGGTCATGTAGCTTCTGATAGTGAGTGTCCGCCATCACATTACCAGACGCCCTTGTATCAATAAGCATATGAATGTTTGTACCATGGACTTGCACTACGCACTTGGGCTGGCATTATTTCCTTTTCCCCCAATTCTAGCGCACTTGACATGAAGAAGATGTCCTCCGCACTGTCATCTTTGCTTGGAGGCGCAATCACCTCTTCTGGCTGTTCGACCTGTGCAATTTCTTGGGGTGTCTTCTGGAACTACTGCCTGGATCTAACTGTCCCTCTCGAATGCATGGCTAGTGATGGGGTAAGGCAGACCCTAGGAAAATGGTTCACTATCAGGCCACCAGGGGGCATGCTGATGGTTGCTGCCTAAGCATGTAGCTCCTGGACCATCAGGTCTTATCGGGTTGTATTGTAGATAGAGCCCCCACTCTATAGCGCCCCGGGCAGTCGGCTTGGAGAGGGTGCCATGCCTGAACTTACTGGGCACACAGTGGCGAAATTAGGAGCTGATAGGCCCTCGACGGGAAAGACCCCCGAGAAACAGGACATGTCTCCTCTGACACATTGGCCAGAGGCTGCAGCATGCTCTGGGGAACAGAGGGTTGACTGGGGAGCGCAGTCCGAAGCCCCTGCTGACAGGCGGCCCAGGAGCCTGCAGACTGAGGCAGTTTGTGTCAGGCGATTATTGCCTGGGATCGCTGGTGCCTGCTGAGTAGCTCCACCCCTCCCCCCCGGTGAGTAGACTGAGCAGAGAGGAGGAGCGGCAGGGCAGTGCTCTGTGCCTACGGGACACCGGGCCATCGGTGCTGGGGCCGGAATTCGGTGGTGAACCCCCTGTGGGGTTTGGCGACGGCATGAGCGGGACCTGGGAGCTGGCATAGGTTGGTGAATTGCTGGCGCCTGGGAGGACCGGGAATGGCACCATATCCCCTGGAGAGCTGGGAGTGGCTGCACCAGTGTGGGCCCTCCTTGGAGTGGCGGGGTTGTGCATGCATTCAGGCACTACTGGAATGGAGTGGCCACGGGAGCAGGCCTATAATTGGGGTGTGTGGCCCTCTGGCATCAGCTAGGGGCATGTGTCTGCCCTACCCTGTGGGATTTGTGGAGGGAAGTGGCAAGTGAAGGATTTCTGTTCCCCACGTATGGAGCTCCCCAGGCCTGCTGGGATGTGCTGAGTTGTTCCACAAGGGGCCGAGGCGGTGGTACTCTGCAAGGTGGGAGATTGGCTAAAGGAGCGGTGAGTGGGCAGTGGAGTGAGCCCCGGTTTGATTAAATAGGGAGCGTACTCAGCCCGGTGCGAAGGGGGGGGCATACTGGGACCCCGATGTTGGGGTAGCACAGTTGGGACTGCAGTTCCAAGCGGTGCACTGAGCAACACTGCAGTTCACAAGGCCTTTTAAGGAACAGGTCCCCTGGTTGAGTGATATTGCTGGTGTGGTGCAACAGGGGGGACCACTCTGGACTTGTAGGAGCTTTGCGTAGACACTTGCTATATCTGACATGTTTTGGGTCCCCTTGAGGGGGTCCACGATTGGGGGGAGGTCAGCGGTTGCTCCTGAGTGGTCTGTGTGCCTGGCTCAGACAGCAGTCTCTGAACTTCACATGGCCTGGAAGTCTAGATTGGAGCAATTTGAATATCTACGGAGTCTGACACCAAGAAGTGCCACCCCAGACCAGAACATGCAAGAGGAAGGGGATGACCCTGTGTCCACAAAGAGGGACATTGCGTCACTACTGGAAGAGATTTGGGGAATGAGGGCAAACATTGGAGAAAAAGTGAACAAAGTTAACGTTCAGATTGACAAAATGGAAGAGAGGCTGCAAGGAGTTGAAAATAATCAGCCATCCCTTGAGACTCTGGTGATACAGGTGGATATGAGGATTCCAGAACTGGAGAGAAGACTATTTGACAATTTTGAGAATTGAGAAAACAACAACAACCTGCAAGTCTTTGGGGTGTGGAGAAAGACGGCTAAATGGTAAGAAACCTGCAGAGAGTCAAACATGAGGCAGCAAAAGTGTTGTATGGGGATGACACCATCGATGAACCTAAGATATACAAGGTGCACAGAGCAGGTGGGGCAGACAGAGACCCGAGGTCCATCCTGGCACGCTTTCATAATTATCCAGACAAGCAAACAATCCTGGAAAAAGCAAGGGGAGTAGGCACAGTGATGTGGGGCAATGCGAAAATCACAATTTATCAGGATCTCTCCTCACTCACATTTGGAAAGAGACATCTATGCACGCCCCTCACGAAATGGCTGTATGAGAAGGGAGCGCGATATAGGTGGGGCTTCCCCGTCTCCATTTCTTTTGAGGTAGATGAATATGGATATAAACTGATCAGAGGGCACTATATACAGAGGGTCACAAGAGAATTGACGGGAGACGGTGGGTCCGCACCAGATGGAGGTTAGAAGGGCCCCGAAGACAGGCAATGGTGTATAAAAGGGCCGGACAGCCACAAGGTACCCAGTACGAGGAAATTTAGGAACTAGAACACCACGCTGGTGGGGGCCACTTGAGTCTGATGGCTCTCCACCCTATCGGGGGATTATAGCCGTATGCTGGGTGCACCTGAGGTTTTTGGTTTGTTTGTTGGGGGTCATATTTGGAGTGTTAAGGAGGGGAAATAAGTGGACTGGATGTGTTTGGAGGGAAATGCAATTCATCTCTGGTGTGCCACAGTGAGTGAACTGGAGGTCTTACACTGACTAGGGATGGGGTGTTTTGTTGGGGGCTGATGGGAACATTTTTGGAGGGTTCTTAGTGAGATAAAAAAGTGTGTGGGGCTCTTGTTTTGGAAGAGGAAGATGTGGTGACCCCGTGGACCAGGTCCTATTGTTGGTCCGGTATTCGTCCAGTGATGTTTACTGCAGGGGACCGGGCGCCACAGGGAAGGAGGAAGGGAGGGGGGAGTGGGGAGATAGGGTGGGTAAGGGGAGTTGGGGGGGCAGTTGGGTAAGGGGAGCGACTAGCGCAATTCTTTATGACCGGGGACCGTTTTTGGTTTGTAAAGTGGTCTGCCCAGGTGGAGAGGTTGGAAGTAAGGCAATGGTGGACCTAAATAGCGGGGAGAGTGATGATCGTCTGCGAGTTTGTACACTAAATGTGAAAGGGCTAGGTCCTTAGTGGCCAGAGAATTCTGAAGAATGGGGATGGATGTCCTCTTCTTCCAGGAAACAAGCTTCTCCATGGGAGAGGAAAGGAAGATTCCATGTGGTTTCCTGGGACAGGTGCATTTGGGGTTGGGAGAGGCGAGACAAGGGGGTGTCTGTATCCTGATACACAAGAGACTGAAAATTGAAGTAGAGAAGGTGTGGCGGTGTGAGGAGGGGAGGGCAACACTCCTGCTGGGTTCCTGGAGAGGGGTCTGATATACTTTTGTGGCGCTATACGCCCCCATCAGGGGCAGTTGCACTTTCTTAAGCCTTTGTTGGCAAGAGTTTTGAATGAGGGGGCGGGTCACCTGATCGTGAATGGGGATCTTAACATGTGGGAAAATCTACAGATGGATGCAAGAGCCATGGGGTTGAGAGAAACAGGGGTTCCCTCGGTTGCATGGGAAGATGTGCAGGACTGCCTGGATTCACATGGCCTGCGGGATGTGTGGCGCTTCTTCCACCCTCAAGAAAGGGGATTCACCTTTTACTCCGCTCCACATGGGACCTATACTCGCGTAGGTTATCTGTGTATCTCGAGGGACCTCTTGGAGGGCCGCTGGGCTCAGAGATCCACCCGATTGCCTGGTCCAATCATGATTTGGTATCCTTAGATGTGTCCTGGAAATACCTAGGCCACATTAACTCGATATGGAGATGTAATGAGTCCTTGTGGAAGGATTCTGCATTTCGAGAGTAATTTGAGGGGGCAATACAGGAGTATTTTCTGTTTCTGTTGAATGATACAAGGGATGTGGATCAGTGCATCGTGTGGGATGCGGCCAAGGGAAAACGAAGGGCTCTGTTGATTAGAGAGGGGAGGCGCGTAGGAAGAGAGAGAGGGCTTTGCTGGAGAATAGGTTGCACAAGGAGATAGCGGTCCTGGAAAAACAGATACAGGCATCAGAAGATGGAACGAGTGAATGGATAGAGGAAGTGCAGGGTAAAAGAGAGGAGCTTTGGTTGCTGGAGGAAGGTAAGATAATTAGGAAGCTCCAGTTCCTGAAGCAAAAATACTATGAAAAAAGGGTAAAGGCAGATGCCCTGTTGGCAGCGCGGTTACGTGGTCAGTGCGATGATTGATAGATACCGGGGTTGGAGGGACTGGGGACACACTAGAGACATCCACGGGGAATAGTTGGGACTTTTGTAAACATTTACGAGGGATTATACAAAGGGTATGACCATCTAGAGGTGGTGGGGATAGGAACTAACTTGGGAGAGCTGTCATTACCGAAGCTGTCCCCAGAGGAAGCTGAGGACATGGATGCCCCTATCACAGGAGATAGATCTTTCTGGCAATACGTAAATTGCAACTGGGCAAGGAGCCGGGGGAAGACAGTTATACTGCTGATTTTTATAAGACATTTGCAGGCATCCCGGTCCCGCATATGGTTAAATTGTTCAACAACAGCCTGGAAACTGCAAGGGCTCCGAAGACGTTTGTGCGGGCTCCTATCTCGGTAATACATAAAGAGGGCAGGGACCCACAAGTATGTGGTTCGTATCATCTGACCTCGCTCCTCAAGGTGGATGCAAAGTTATTTGCTTGATTCCTGGTGTCAAGACTGGATGTGCACATGCCACGATTGGTGCATTCGGACCATGTGGGTTTTATAAGGGGAAGACAAGGGTCAGACACAATGCGTAAATCCCTGCACCTGATCGAAGGGGCCCAAGGCAGAAGGGGCAACCCCATGCTTTTGTCAGTTGATGCAGAAAAGGCAGTCGACAGAGTGGACTGGGATTTCCTGAATGCAACTCAGGTGAAGTTTGTTCTGGCGCCTGTGTTTTTGCAGGGTTTCTCAGCGTTGCATTTAGAGCCTAAGGACTGTGTGGTCACAAACAGCAATTTTTCACAATGGTTAGGGTTGGAACGGGACATGAGATGGGGTTGCCTCTTTTCACCGCTGCTCTTTGCACTCTCCTTGGAGCCCTTGGCTCAGAAATTGCGGGTTGACCCTCGGGTGGAAGGTATTCTTGCAAGGGGGTGGAATACAAATTGGCATTATAGGTCGATGATATTTTACTATATTTTAGGAGATAGTAGAACAATACGGGGCGCTCTCTGGATTTCAAATTAATAAGGGAAAATCCATTTAGTTTCCATTGTACCATATGGGGCATAATGATAGGGAGAAACTGGCTACGTTTTGGATGAGGATCGAAGAGGACCAGTTGCGTTACCTAGGTATATCTGGAGATAGGGGGTCTCTATGAAGCGAATTTCCCACCACTCCTAGTGAACTTATTAGAGGACTTAGAGAAATGGGGTAAGTTTACAATCTCATGGTTGGGGCGGTTGAATACTATAAAGATTAATTTCCTCCCCAGAATCCTCTACTTGTTTCCGATGATCCCGATTCAAATCCAAGACTTTATGTTTCGAGAGGTTAAGGCCCGCCTCGTGAGGTTCTTGTGGCAGGGAAAGAAAGCGAGGGTGGCATATGAGGTCTTGTTGTTTCCAAAGGAGAGAAGAGGAGTGGGCTTTCCGAATATTCACCTGTATTACAAGGTGGCACAACTGAGGGTTTTGATTCTGCATCTGAGGGAGCAAAGGGACGGTCAATTAACTTTCATCGTAGGCCAGCGACAATAGGAGAATGGATATGGGTCCCGAGAAACCAAATTTCAAGAAAGATTAGTGAACAACCCATTTTAGGGGTCATCTGGAACATATGGCAGCAGGGTCCCGGGATGAGGGGCGTGATGACTTGGCCCTCTCCCTTGAGTCACCTGTGGGCCCTGGGTGTGTGGGATCAGATCCTGATCCTGAACCCGGATAGGTTTCAGACTTGGTTCGACACGGGCCTCACAAGGGATGGTCAGTTGTGGAAGGGTGGCCAGTTTATTCGGATGGTAGATCTGGTGGGGGAGTTGGGAATAGGCAAATTGTCAGTGTTCTGATACCGGCAGCTGAAAGTGGTAATTACGTCTGAACCCTGGAAGGACATGATACAGAGAGAGCTAACCCCCTTGGAGAAGTTATTGGACTCAAGAAGGATAATGAAAGGGTTGTTCTCATCCTTATATGGGTACCTGGTGGAAGATGGCAGAGGTAGTAAAGAGACACTCCAGAGTAAGTGGCAAAAGGATTTGGGCATGGAAGTGGATGAAACGCTATGACATAAAATGTGCTGCAGGGTGTATAGAGTTTCGATTGCCTCTCAGTATAAATTTCAAGTGATTTAACTACTCCACAGATGGTAGTATAATCCAGTAATCCTCTCCAAGTTGTTTCTGGGGGTGAGCCCTCTTTGCTGGCATGAATGTGGGGAGCAGGCCGATTATTGGCATATGAGGTGGGGTTGTGAGAAGGTTAAAATCTATTGGGATGAGGTCCTTGGGTGGATTAAAGACTTGGAAGGGTTCCCCAGAACAAAGACGCCGTTATTGGTTGTATTCGGTCTGGAAGGAAGTGAGGGGTAATACAGTAATCTGCTGCATTTACTGCATTGTTTGTTGTTAGTGGGAAAGGCTTGTTTAGCGATGCACTGGAAAAGGCTGTTGCTCCTGGGTAAGAGGGAGTGGATAAATACGGGGAAGAACATATATGTAATGGAGAGGATCACGGTGGCAATACATAGTAGAGGGACACACCTTGAGGTGGAATGGGTGCAATTCTGGACTAGGTACATCCCTGCGGAAACATGAACTGAGAAAGGAGGGCTTTCAAAGGGGTTGGCAGGAAGGTATATCATAGGGGGGTGCAAAGGAGTGGGCGATCAAACCCAAAGGGGAACGAGCGAAAATCAGGTGGTCTGGTGGAACAGACGGGACAGACCGTAAAATTTTTGGTTTACCTCGAGTCCGGTGGTAGTGTGAGCAGGAGTTGGGGGAATGGGTGAAGGGAGGAATGGGGTTTAGTGGTGAGGCATGTAGGATTGTATGGGGGCCATTGTCAAGTGTATTTTTTTCCATTTCTTTGTGTGATGCATGTTTTGTATTTGGATGTCACATATTTTATATCACTGTAAAATGTCAATAAAGTTGAATACCACATCTGCCACAGATGTGACCATTTGCGGTGCAGTTTTCATCATGGGGGGGCTCATACCCACATTAGGCGGCAGCTTGCTGTAAGGAACTCATGGTGGCAACAGCAAAGACAGACACAAGTGATCACAGTTCAAAGGTGTTTATTACACTGCATGCAGGTTGGAAAAACGCCTATTCTAAACCTAAATCTAAGATGGGAGCCAGCTTCGACCATCAAATCCCTCCCGGGAGGATAGCTCAGCAGCAAGGTGCTTGGGTTGGAAACAACACGGCACGAAGCAACACAGGTTCGATCCCTGAGTTCACGCTTAGAAACCTCTGGGTATTAAGCGCGTCATAAATACGCAACTAAGAGACATATTCCTGTACCAGCGCCTCGATGCCCCCGGGCTGTGTGATGAGCGCTTTAAAAATGCAAATAATAATATTAATAATAATAAATGAAAGATAGTCCTAATAGCATTGTGTCAAATTAAAAGGCCTATACTAAGAAAAACCTTTTGCCAGTCCTTACAATTAATTTTAAAAAAGTGTGGGATAGTGTTCTCTAATAATATGTCAGGATGCGTTAGCCTGGTTCTCCCTTCGCCACGTTTTGGGCACGGGATAAGGTGGGATCTTGGAGCACAGTACACTCTCGAGCTTTCGTAGCACGAGATGATAGTTCCGTTTCAGATATCAGGGCCTTTGTAGTCTTATTTCTCTAGAAAGTCTCTTGCCTTAAAGGACCTTAAAGGACCTGCTGTACTAAAATAACAAAATAAAAGTTCTTTTAACAAATGAAAGTTTGTATCCGTATGAGATTCCTCACCGCTGGGTCCCCCTCTTCTGGCCGCTGACCCCTCTCGAATCGTAGTGGCCTTCTGTCGGGTTCAGCATGGTTTTCCTCCACCACTTTAGGGTGATGGCTTTCCACCCCTGGATTCCCTTCTGTTGGACTCAAATCTGCAAAAGTCCTTAGCAATATCAGGACCTTTGGTTCTTTAGATTCGGTGAGGGTTTAACCCCTGAGTCCCCCTCTTCTGGGTGCGAACCCCTCAAATAGTTCTTTATCAATATCAGTATCTTCGGAGGTTGTTTCTCCTGCTTCCGAAGATCTGATGTACTCAAAAGAACAAAATAAAAGTTCCTGTACACAAATGGTTAGGGTGATAATGGTTCACCCCTCAGCCACCCTCTTCCGGGCGTAAAACCTTCTCTGATCTCAGCCTCCCTCTGTCGGGTTCACTCTGGCCTTCCTTGCTTTCACGAATCTTAATGTCTTTTTAAACAGTTCTCCATGGACATCCCTCTCCAGCAGTTTTGTCAACACACTGTTTCTTGGGACTTTTAGACTTTGCCCCTAGTTACTGGCATCCCTCTGCCGGGTTCACTCTTGCCATATCCCAATTCCTTTTGCTTAAATGTCTGCGGGATTCACTTCCCTTGCTTTCTCTCAGTGTGGGATTCACTACCCGTGCTTTCTCAACAGTTTGTCGATCAAAGACTTTCGACTATACAGGGATTTTGCTAGACATCTTGTATGAACACTTTGACCTGTCTTGGCAGCTTTCCTACGGCCTTCTGGTACCTGTAGTTTCATCAACATGGGATAAACCACGGTTTCTCGAGACAGCACCCACGTGGTGCCGGTCTCCTCTTCAGCTGGTCTTCCTTTAACAATTTTACAGTTCTTTGAACTTCTCTCAATATGCCACTTTGCGACCTTCATTCAACACAGCCTGGTTCTTATTGGTTCTCCCTTCGACTCACCGGCTGTGATGACCCGCTTGGCTTTCCTTCTAACTGGAGTCAAGGCCGGTACCACAGTAGCAGGAGTCTCTCTTGCTCTGGCTTATCGGCGTAGGCATGCCCTGTGTACTGTTGACATCTGCTGCAAGATATGATATGATGTGGCATTTATAAGACTGTATAGCTATTGTTCTCTGGCTTATGGTTTCTTCCCTGAAGGTTTTTGCAGGTTTGGGTCGGAAAGGGCAAGGTCGCTTCGCTCCTTATCACCATCTCGATTCTCGCTGCCTTTCTCCTTTTCTTGAACTGCTGGGCTTGATTAGCTGTCTCGTTGTGCGGTCTGTCTTGCTCGTACTGTACTCTCTTGATCCACCTTTTATCACTGTGGGGAAGGGAAAGGGTCATCAGGTGTGTGTGATTCTGGTCAATTGCCTGACTTTGCCTGACCCTTGATTGGGACATGTCGGGTAAATGGCTCTGGTGTTAGTCCTGTTGTCTTCCACAGGGTAAAAAGGTGTTTGTGTCAAAAGGGGGAGGGAGGTGTCATGAGAAATTATGTTCTACGTCCTAGCGGGGGTTGGTAAATTCAGAAGGGTGAAATTGGTAGGGTTTGTGAAGCAAATGGGAACGACCAGGATTTTTATCATGAAATACACAAGGGGGATTGTGGGTATGGTAGTGTTTTATCTGAGCAAGTTGGGAGTGTGGAAAATAATAATCAAATTAACGGGAAGTGCAATGACTGGGAGTATTTGGGTAGGGAACAGGAAAATAGGGATTCTGAGAGGTGCGGTTTTGAAGGGAAACAGGTTTTGGGCTCCTACCGTATTTACCAGATAAGGAGGGGACGTCGGGTTGGGACAGGAGAGATCCGATGGGAGGAAGGGAGGCAGAGGTAATACAGCCTATGAAGGTTTCAGGGATCTCGCCCTCCTCTCCTTCTTCTCCGGTACAATACAGCATCTCCCTTGGGTTATTCCCCCAAGTACAACCCCGGGCTCCCCCATCCCGGTGAGCCTTTCTCGCTCTTTCACCCCTAAACTTGGGATCTGAGCGGATCAGCCCTTCATTGGCCACCTGAATATGGGTTTCTTGAGGTTTGCTATGTACCCTTGGGTATTTCACATTGCTCACTGCGCAGACGTCCTCCAGCTTGATTGTCTTCAGGGTGGCATCCATTTTGGATGCCCTACCGTCAGTGAGTTCATGTGAGAGGCCAATTTTTGGCATCCTGGCGAACGCGATACCTGGTTCAGGCAGAATTTGTCTTCTCATTTTGACGGAGCAGCACCACTGCATGAGTTGTTGGCGAACGTACTCTTCCTCATTTATCGAGACACACGTGAATGCACAATGACGTAGTCTGCCCTGGAAAGCCTCCTTGGGATTCCACTTCTATCTGCTTGGCTGACCTCATTATGTAGCGTTTGTAGACAATGTTGACCATAGGTGTGAAGTACTCCCCAAGCACAGCCACAGCCGCTGCATACAGGTTATCGGCAAGTCGAAGGGTCTTGAATATCCTGTGTACTGCAGGGCCGGCAGAGTACAGTAGAGTCAACTTCTTGGCATGGTCATTCAATCCCCCTGAGTAGAAATATATTTCAACATGTTCAACCCATAGGATCCACAGCAGAACTGGGCTTGAGGGGGGACTCTGTCATGTCAAATTCCACCAGAGGGGGAAGCGATCCCTGTTGACAGGGAATTCTTCCTATCTCCTGAGTGCCCTCATCATCGTCCGCCATGGTGACAGGAGAGCAGATACTTTGCCTCTTCTGCAAAGTTGTAATGCAGGCAGCACTGGATTTGTGAAGTTGTGCATCATCCCCTTGTTGCTGAGAGACACGTTGCTGGGCTTGACAGCAAAGATGCACTTCCCCACGTGAGTGTGTGAGGTGGGGACATTTTGCCCAGTATTCCACAAGGCAGGGGAGGTTTTAGCACTCGTGTTGCCCCTTTTATTCTGACACTAAGGGCACACAAGCACTCCACAGGGAGACGCCCCTCAATGTGTCTCTACACAGGCTGTCACTAGCTTTAAGTGGGACTGGTTGAGCCACACGCCCCTCATGGATGGCAATATCCAAAACTCTAATCCTTGTTCTTTTTTCTAAGCTCCGGTCACGGAGTGACGAATGGCCCACCTCTTAATCCTCCATGCTCCATTCACGGGGCAACAGGAAACCGATCATTGCCCTGGCGGCCCGGGCTGTGTGGAGAGGACACGCTTGCTGCTCGTAGCCAGCATGGAACAGCCACACCCTGCAGACTCCTTCAGTGCCAGGGAGCGTGGAACGCTGGAGACGGCCGAGGTCACCTGTCGATTAGCAGGCATCACAGTAGGGTTCAGGAGTCCCTCATCGCCATTGATGTGCACATACGACACAGACCCAACACTTTGCTGTTTGGGCTCTGCTCGTGCACTGGATACATGCCGACAGGTGACACCCTTTTGTTCAGGGAGCGTAGTGACATGCTCCATCCCCGGCCCCTTAAAGCAACACACTACACTAGGCTACACCCCCTCCTTAATGCAAACTTTAGATAGAAGGATGTTGAACTAGCCTCTTCGCTCTAAGCCTTTGTGCCAGATTATGAGTATGGCAGTAGCAGTAATACATACTGTATTTCTAAATACAGCATTTTAACTACTTTACTTGTCAAAACTTTTCATTTCAGACTGCTTTGTGGTGCAGTATTTGACGTCACACAAAAGCATTAACGAATGTGATAGTACAGCATGTGGTAATCTCACAAGCAGAAATATAGCACTTCCTCTCTGAGGCATATGAGACTCCAAAATGGGGAAGAACTGAAGGGTCCACATGACTCAGAATCATGCAGACCCGTCAAGTTACTGCATGTTTACTGCATGATGTCCTTAATCTCCTGACAGTAAGCTTGTCTCCTGACCAAAACAAAGGGAATAGTTTGGTGTATCAGCAACCGTGATGGGCAGTGGTTGTGCCTATCTCCCGAAAGTCCCAAGAATGAGCTCAAAGAGAGAAGTTCCCACAATCTCTTTTGAGATTGTTCCTTCAAACATTTCAGCAGTCAAAATGGTGGACCCCAATTAGAAGCCTTGGTGAAAAAAGCATTCAGTCAACATTCGGAAAAAAGTCATTCATTCCTTATGAACCACTCTATGAAAACTCTAATCTCCACCCTCATACTCAGCCAACTTGACGACTGCTAGAGTCTACTCTCTGGCCTTCCTCACTACTCTTGTCTCGCTCTAGACAAAGGGCATCATTATGAGTTTGGTGGTATCTCAGCAGTAAATCTGCCTAGATACCACCAAATGAAATTACAGTTACCACCACTTGGTCCCGTGGGGTAACCACAGGATTACAAGTGGTAGAAGGTGGTGTAAATCCCCATTTGGGGATTTCTGGCAGAATTAGCATTGGTAGAATTACC
This sequence comes from Ambystoma mexicanum, assembly GCF_040938575.1. Classification (NCBI taxonomy): domain Eukaryota; kingdom Metazoa; phylum Chordata; class Amphibia; order Caudata; family Ambystomatidae; genus Ambystoma; species Ambystoma mexicanum. The sequence goes on from NC_090929.1 coordinate 165,120,843, forward strand.
TAGTGGTAATTATGATGATTTTTGGAGGAAAATTGAAGAATTTACCTCCAGTGTCAAGCTGGAGTTATATCCTCCACTTTTCCTCCAAAGATTGGCAGAATTACCACTAGATAATTCTGTCAGTGGTAATTCTGCCAAACCTGTAGTTTGGCACTGCAGTAAAAAAAATGGAGGTAACAGAATTATCTCCACTTTTTTCCGTGCCACCAAACTCGTAATGAGGCCCAAAGTCCTCAACTCTACAACATACCCAGAACCTACCCCACTTCTACCAACTGAAAGCATGCTTGCTGGCTCTCAATGCACAACCACTCCCTTTTCAAGTTCCTTCTCCTAGTATATAAAGCTATCAATGGTCTTGTTCCTCAATACCCATCTGATTATATTTCGGTCTATGCACCATCTCGTTCCCTCTGATCCACTGTACGCAACCTTGCTTCCACTCTTTCTTCCTACTCATACTGCTCCACTGGAACCAACTTCCCATCACAATCGAAGGTCGACAAACACAAAAACAGTGGTAAAAGTTGCAAAAAGTGTATAGAAGTGTTAAAAATAACGCTAGACAGTGGGGAATTGCAGATTTTAAGGTGAAACATTGTAAATCGGACAGAAATGGTGCTATATTGGGGTAAGAATGATATAAATAAGTTGTCGGAAATTAGCGTACACTGAAAAAACATTGTTAAACGGACATTATGGTTAAGTTGCACTAATAAGGATATATAAAATTCAATGAAAAAACGTTGTTAAAGGGATGTTATGGTTACAAGTAAAACCGAAACCCACAGAAATTATCCAGTTATGGTATGCTAAGCAACAATAACTCACGCCACCACCACCATGCACTGCTAAAACTAACACCCAGGACATGAAAGATGACATCCCACATGGTGAATTTCTGGGGTTTTTTGGTTTTACTTTTGACCGTAACAGCCCTTTGAAAACGTTTTTTCATTGATTTTTATAGGTTTTTATTAGTGCAGCTTAACCATAGTATCTCCTTAAAGTTTTTTCAGTGACTACATATGTATATATAGGAACCCCTCAAAATTCTTTTGTTAATAATTTTTGATTTGAATAATGGAGTTGACCACAATTTCGAAAGTAATTAAAAACCTGCTGGCCCCCACCCAGACTAAAAAGTTGCATAAAGATTTGTTAAAAAATAAGAATGTTATTAGGCGTAAAAAAATGAATTTGTTTTCAAAAGGGCGCCCTACTTCCCATTCATTTTTCCATAGACAAGCAAAGTAACATTTTTCTAAAGCGCACAGCCCAAACCGCTGGATGGATTTGGACCAGGTCTGAAACAACTTGGGCACAAAGTGTTGACTTGCGAACCATGCATGGTTTGGGACTATTCGGTGCAGTAGCTATTTCAATATTTGATGGAGAAGGGGGTGCCCCCTTCTCAAAAATAGATAGCTATATCTTGGGAATTTACCCAAAACCGGGTGGTTTTAGAAATTAAACAACCGCCAACTTGGTTTTCTCTCAATGAAAGAGATATCCGTGACTATAGCAGAGGATACAGGAAAATGAAAGGCAGGAAATAGCTATTTGCAGGTCAAAAAACATGCAAACGTCATGGTGGTAGGGGGTGGTTAGAGAACACTGAGTGAAATTTGGGTGTTGGGGCGGGGGGGTGTAGGGGCTGAGCTTGCAACACAAAACTTTCTATAGCCTCAGCTATTGTCTCGAATAGCCGACACCTCATAGCAAACTGCATCACAGAAACAGCGTGTGTTGTGGGGGGAAAGGGAGAGGTGGGGAGGTGTGAAGTGGGGGGAGCTAGCATAGATGAGGGGGCACTTGGTGATGGCCTGGGGGCAGGAAAGCATTTTATTTTTCAGCTGTTTTGCCGATATTCACGGCTATATCCGGGGCTACGCAGGACTACATATACCCGCGAGTAAGAGAAGTTATATGCCTGCAGCTATATATTTTGGGGTGTCTGTGTTTTTTTTCTTTTTTAAAGTGATTTTTTATAGGTGTATTGATATCTGTGGTGAAACATCACTGGCCCTGGCCAGAGGTCAGGGTCAGTGACACGGTAGGTATTTGGGAGTCTTATCTATTTTGGCTGTGTCTTTTCAGATTTTCGTACATGGAAGTGTGTGGAGAAAAACAGAAGAAAATAGTAAAAGAATTAATACAAAAAGGAGCCACCCTACTCTAGTTTTAGAGGCCCTATGCACTGTAGTTTAGTCTGTGTATTATATCTTGTGCCTATTACATGTGTCCCTTCCTAGTTTACTGTCATGTACTATTCTCTGCTTTGTTTAAATTCACTTAATTCACATTACTACATGAGCTGTGTTGTACTGTTTTGATCCTGAAGTGTGCCCCACCTCTCTTAACTTACAATTTTCTAAACGCGGTTATAATAAAAGTCAATGAACTGTATAAAAAAAAATCTATTTATTTGTATTTGTGTATTTATATGTGATAAGTAGTCCTTAAAAGGACAGTTTTGGGGTAGACTGAGTGTAGTATTTTAGCACATTTGGAGTACTGTTTTGATGTTATGAAGGAATGCTGCATTTCCTTCATCGGTTAGGTCTACTCCATCATGTACATAGAAATTGGTCATGCAGAACTGTATGTTGTTGTTTGAAAACTATAATTGGTTGTGGTCTCTCATGAATGCTGAAACTACTTTATTAACATTTCTCTGTGATTTCTAGATTTTACCATTAAATCAGGTGGTCCATCTACATTGGAAAAGAAAAAGATGGTGTGAGGAAATAGCTCCATTAATTTTCCAATGTCTTGTTTCGTCATTAAAGTAAGGGACACACCTTGTATATTCCCCAAATTATTGGCTCCTCAATGCATTAGTATGATGTCTGGCTGCCCTGTACTTCTCAGACTGACCAATTTTGGAAAAACCTGTAACCAATGCATGCCCGCAATGCAAACCATTTAATTGTAAAATCTCTCAAACCTATGTCAATGTTAATATTTAGTTTCTCAGAAAAAGCCAGTAACCAAAACAGCCAACTGTCTCCGATTAGCCACACAGTTTTCAAACCAGCCATGATATCTGCAGTCTTTCTCTGTTTCCAGGAAAATTATTGCTAGTTTGAATTTCTAGTAGTTTGTATGAGCAGGGTATGTTTGATGTGTGTGTTTTAGAGTTTGTAATTGGTTGATGGTTCTGTTGTAATTATCTGTGGCTATCAAGCAGCCACTCATTGTGCAGCGTTGCTACCCGTGGGTAGATTTAGTACCCTGTGCAACTGCGGCTATATTGTGACAAATGGCACGTTGTTTGTGGACGTGTGGTAGCCGCAGCTATCCAACATTTTGGGTGGTGTAGCATCATAGATGCATTGAGGTTTTGGGGGTTTGGGAGAGACCAGAGGAGTGGACAAGCATAGGGAGTAGAGCGGGGCTAGTATGTGTGTTAGGGACACTTGTTTGGAGTTTGCGGGAGTGGAAACACATTTTTTAATTCATAGTTTTTTTTAGTATAGTCGCGGCTAACAGTAAATGTACATGAAGAACATTTGTATAACTGCATCTGTGAAAAGCAAGTGCGAGGCCTGTCAACAGTTTCTGTCATTTTATTTGTTGTACCCATAGCCGCAAATACAAAGCACGACCTGCAGCCATGTCTAATAGCCGCGGCTATGAAAGATCCTGGGTGGGAGGAAATAGATTTCTGTGAGTTTCGTTGTTTGTTATTGGTTGATGTTACTTTTCTATTTCTGTAGCTGTCTGTGATAGGTTGTGGTGAAAATGTGTCCTCCATTTTAGTAGTTTCATTTGATTATAGTCCTTTTTTTGGTATTCATTTTGGAAATTATAAAAGGCACCATTTTCTGCAGTTGCATCCTTTGATTGCAGAACTCTGCCTGTGTGCAAGGCATGAGTGTGGGTGATGCCAACGTGTTATTAAATATTTACAAGTCTGAAGGTTTATTTGCAGTGTTGTGTGTGTTAGTTATATTAATTACCCCTTTCAGATGGTGTTTATTGTCATTTTTTTCATCTGCTCTGAGTGTGTGGCAAATATATATTAATGTATTTATTAACTTTCACTAACATGGACCTACAAAATTAGATTTGAGGTTGAAGGTTTAGTTGATAGTATTTCTTGTAATTTTAATGCAGTTTCAGCTATGCAGTACTTTTAGCTGTTTTGAGTTTTCTGTGAAGTAGTACAATTGATGGTGTTTTGTAAGTTCATTTTGGTAATTTTGTATTTTTGTATTGTGTTGTCGCAGTATCGTTCTCATCATCTCAGTGGATTTGCAGCAGATGTTGGACAGTTAACATCCGTGAAAGGGCAACCTATATTAAAAAAAATAGTGATACTGCTGGAGAAGGGAGAAGCACATTTGTACACAGTTTTTGAAAAGCCTTCTTTTTTAATCTCTCTTGCATTTTTTATGTTTTTTTATATGGAGTGCTGCATATGTTTCAAGTTGCTGGTTGCTAGTGGCAGCCTTTAATGTGTGGAGTTTGATTCTGAACAACCACTGCTCACACCTAGCATTTTCTATGGGATGTTTAAATCCAAGTTGGATTTTTTTTCTCTCAATGACCCAATGACTCGTATGTGGAAAAAGAACAAAAGTGTTGTATATACAAATGTTATATCTTATATAGTGCATGTGATATGAGGGTCATACAAATGTGTGTATTCAATTGTGTTTCTTAAAGTGTGTGTAATGTTTAACTGATTAGGTTTTCTTTTTTTCAATTAGAGGGATAATATATATTTTTTTTAACATTAATGAATAACTGTGGAAAAGGTGTAGCCCAATGGGCTGCTGCAAATTGGCAGCTCGGTTAACCACAGCAATGACTGGGCAGGGTGGTCGAAGTGATTCGTTGGTCCATACAGGCAGCTATAAGCCTCAATGTGGAAAAAGTATGCTGTTTGTACCCAAAAGAGTCCTTTCTAGGACTGATTTATTATGTATATATTCATAAATAAATCTATGTGCCCCCGGATTTTAATAATGTAACCACGGCTAGAAAAAAAGCCAATGAACTCTAGCCGCGGCTATGAGTGAGGAGTTATGTACTTTGCATGACTCTTTTTATGTACTCTTTTTACTGTCTTGTACGAAATGGGGGGCACCTGGCTATTCCCTGATCCTCCAGGTACTATATACTTCTAATAACAAATGATCATGGTGAACCCGTAACCACAATGACCCTTGAAAATGATTTAATAAGGATTTTCACAACGACAAAACATTACATGGTTTAGACAATTTGGTCAGAGCCGACACATTCCCAACATTTAACATACACTGTACTTAATAGTAATCGTGACACTTGGTACATAAAAGAGTTTTTCATAGACAATTCATCTACCTCGAAAGGTAAGTACAGGAAAAGGTTTCATACAGGTTTTTAACACCAAAACAGTGAGTGCCGACTCTATATCACGGGCACTGTACAGTTTAAAAGTCGACACAACTGTGTTTCTGCCTAGAGCCTATTCTGTGTGCTATGTATTTATTAGGCCTTCATCAGGACGGGGAATTGATGCCTGGTCGGTCTCAGGTTGGCTGTCCTGTACCGTGAATGAGTGTGGGTCTTTGTAGGGGAAATTTCTTTAAAGTGCTCAAAAGCCAAAAAAACAAGGCCCTCGAGAGGGCTTACCGTGCCTTTGTGCATAAGCACGGAGATTCAATGATTCAAATATGCCATAGGTGTAATGATCCCCCTGTGGTCCATCCAGGAGTTCTATAAAGAAATGATGAAGTGGCCTTTGTTCAATACGTTCACTCGTACTAAGTAATCATGTAAATACATTGAGTAGTGTGAACCACATGTGACACTTAGCAAACTGCTAAGCGATCTGAGGCCTGCAAAGTTCTGTGTGCCTACCGTCTGGTTAGCCACAATGGGGTCCGTGCGTGATCACAGTTTCACCCTGTGGGTTGTCTAAAATGACATGCAATAGCATGAGTTATTCCCCCAGCTGTTGGAATGTTGTCTAAAAGGAGCCAAATCTCAAGGTGAGTATGTATGCCCCAGGATGCGGCGGAAGCCTAGAAGGGGGCCAGCATCTTGGTGGTTTGGTATTTATGAATGGTGGCCTCGGCTGAACCTACACAGGGACGGAATTGTCCCTCCAGTGCACGTACGTGTGGGTGAGGCTCCTGTCCATGCTCGCTAGCCAATGGGGGAGACTATCTCCTAACCTCAATCATGGAGATATTGTGGATATAAGCCTCCGTGCTCGTCCGATCGCTCTGCGCAAATCTGGACGTGGTACTCTCCTCTGAGCGGTTTGTATAGAGCTGCTGTCAGGGCAACCTTCCAGTGCAGCAGTCTCTCGGCCCCTGTCATGGCAACGGTGGAGAGCCACGTATTCCCGGTCCGTACGAAATCGGCCATCTTGGAATAGCATATTGTATAAGCCAGCGCGGTGTGACATGATAATTTCTAAAATAAATAGTAAGCTAAATACTCTGAGCGAGTAAGGTGTAAGAGAAAAGACTAGTTGCCAGGAGTGGGGGGCCAGTGGTATGAGTGGCCCACAAATGGTAGGGCTTCTAATGTGTACCACAAAGTATGTGTATAAGTGCTGCATGGTGATGAAAACTACAGATTGAATATTGCAAGATTGATGCGCTGCCAATCGGTGGTCATAGAGCCCATAAATGTACCATGACACAGCGGGTCTACCTATCATGTAGGTTTAATTGTGCAAGTAGTTGCAACCAGGTAATGTATGTACCTGAGGTAGTGTCATACATTAATATCGATTACAAGCTTGAGTTGGATCGTAGTGAAAGCAGACAATTTGGTGCAGTTCAGCTTACATTGATATTCATCATAGTGTGTATCCACCTTTCCCCCATAACAATACAGCATCTGCCCACTATGGAACAGTTGTAGCACATGTTTACATAACTTCCCATGTCTCAGGCATGGATGGTACAAACATTGACACAGGCTTCAGATCGCGCACCAGTTTGGTAAGTGTCACATCTGGTTCACACTACTCTAGGTATTTACATGATTACTTAATAGAAGTGAACGTATTGAACAAAGGAGATGGATACAGCCCCTGTCGGAAGATAGTGTGAATAAGCTTACTGATTCCGTAGTCCCTGCCATTCTATGGCTACGTTAAGGCCATGGCGCACACTGTCCAGGCGATAGATCTACCTTTGTTCCAGTTCTCCTAGGCATTTTTCACTATCCCCCCTCTCTTACTGGGACTGACGGTTTGTATTACAAACCATTTTAGGTCCTGGCATGTATGTGCCATTTGTTTAAAATGGTATACCAGGGGTTTGTCAGCTGCAGAGTGTCGATGACATGACCAATGTTCTGAGATCCTCTGTTTGATGGGCCTCTTAGTTTTCCAGATGTATACTAAGTTGCATGCGCGTAGAATGGAGTATATAGCCATTTTGCTATTGCAATTTGTGTGGATTTCATCTCCCAATGCACCTAGCCATAATCAAACTATAGTTTGGTGTCTGTGAACTGGCAGGCTACGCATTTGCCGCATTTATGATGTCTTCTGATGGGTGGTAGACCCCATGTAGATTGCAAAGAAGTCTTGGGGCCTCATTACGAGTCCGGTGGTAACAGAAGCAGTAAAACCGCCTGGTTACCGCCGAACTCGTATTACCATTCCACCTCCTTGATTACCGGAATTACCGGGGCATTACAACCCCGGTGACCCGGGAATTCCAGAGGCGGAATGGTGTTAATCCCCATTCCCATTGAGTCCAATAGGACTCAATGGGAACGGGGATCATGGAAACACCGGCACCATCTCGTGATGGTGACGGTGTTTCCTCGTCCGCCTGCAAGCGGGCGGTGTTAAACCCGCCAGGTCAGACCTGGCGGGTTTGACGCCTACGCCTGCAGGAGTTGTGATCACCCGGTATGGAAACAACGGTGGCAGCGGGTTTACCGCCACCGTTGTTTCCATACCGGGTCAGTTGTAATGAGGCCCTTGCTCTTTGTTTCATGATATGTGTGGACCAGGTGTTCCCTCAGGTATCTGTTCTTTTTTAAGGCAAAAAACAGTTTGTTTTCCAGAGTACCATTGTTCTTGATGAGGAACCAATGTTTATTAATAGTCATTTTTATAATGTTGCTGATTGGACAGACGTGGTCACGCACACCAGTCCGTTCAGTGGTTCCTTTTCTTTGGTGTCCAAACATGTTTCCCTCAGGGGTTGGCCGCCCGTTTGCGAGTATGTTTGACAGCTCTCTTGGGGAACCTTCTTTGTAGAAGACGTTGTTCTAGCACATCCAAGTGTTTTTTTAAGGTTTCTAGATCTGTATAGTTTCTCCTGATGCGCAGGAAATGGCCATAGGGCAAGTTCTCCTTTAAACCTGCTGGGTGGTAACTGTCATATTGAATCTGTACTTTTCCGATAATGTTCGGTCTTGAGTCCAATCCCGGATTTATAGATATGGAGGTCGAGATCATCCATGGTTTGGTAATCCCATGTCATGGTGAATTTGATATGGCAATTGCGTAGGTTAATCCAGTCTACGAATCTCAGTAGTTGTTCTTTGGTACCCGTCCAGATGAGGATGACATTGTCGATGTATAGTAGCCATAGTTATATACAGGATTTGTGTGGATTGGTCTCCGCGTAGATATATTTGGTCTCACAGTCTGCCATGACCAGGTTGGCCACATCAGGTGAAAAAGTGGCTCCCATGCTCACCCCTTTAGTCTGTTTGTACAATTTGTTCTTTAAAAGAAAGATGTTTTCAGTCATTGCTAAACAGCTGCATTCTAGGATGAAGTCCATTGGAATACTAATGGAGTCTTCTCTGGTGTTGAGGAAAGATTGTAGAACTTCCAAACATTCTGTTTGGGGTATAGAGTGCTTTGACGTCCATGGTTACCAGAATGCATGGGTCATCAATAGCGATGGTGGCCAAAATATTGATGCCTTGTGTAGTTTCCTTAATGTATGATGCCATCTGAGTCAGAAATGGTTTAAGAAACAAATCAGTGTACAGTGACAATGGTTCCAGAAGTGAGTCACATGCGGAAACGATTGGGCGACTTGGAGGATTTGTAAGATCCTTGTGTATTTTGGGGAAGATATAGAAAGCTGGTGTCCTCAGATTGTTTTTGCTGAGGAAGATTCTTTCTTCTGGGCAGATCCATCCGTGTGTTTCAGCACATGGGGTGAGGTTCACAATTTCTTCACTGAGCCTTTTGGTGGGATTGATGATGAGTTCCTTATATGCTCTGTAGTCAGAGAGTAGATGTTCACATTCTATCTCATAATCTTTGGTATCTTGGACAGTGGTGATAGTGTGCGGTACAAATGCCCTTTAACATTAACAGTAACATAACAGTCCCTCCCTCTTTGTCAGCTGGTTTTATGGTTAGATTGCAATCTATACTGAGGCTTTTGAGGGTATCAGGTAATGTTCTCTCCACCAAAAATATTGCCATAGATATGGTCGTCGGAAACGGCCATAGGCGATATTTTTAGTGGGGATAATATCTGTGGTTATTGGGAGTGGGGTTTGCAGGGGTGTCTCCCGCTCCCTTTAAAATAATATGGAGGTTGCAGGGGTGTCCCCCGCAGGTTCCATGCCTTAATATCGCCGCATGGCGATAGTTTTGTGGGGATATTAACACATGGAACCCTTTTGAGGGCAGTAGTTTCTTCCCATGAGAGGTTGTCGTGATAGTTATTCTCTTTGTTGATCGTCTCTAGAATTTTCTTCATAACTATCTTTTCAAATGTAGTAAATTCTGGTGGTATCCTGTGTGGTGGAGGGTCAAATACGGACTTGTTTTTAAAACTTGTCAGATTGGTCTTCTCGTCTGCTCTTCCGTCCCTCCCTTCATCCTTTTGTTGTTCACGAATGTAAATTTCAAAGAAATATTTCACTCTTGTATTCCTGAAACAGCGCTTCAATTCTAATTCAGTCTCGAAAGCTTTAGCTTTGGTGGCTGGTACAAATGAGAATCCATTTCCTAGAAAGTCTTTCTCCCTGATGGTCAGGGTGTATGGAGACAAATTGAAAATTGATATGGTGCCCTCCGTTGGTTGAGATATCGTGAGGATATTGTTAATTGGTTGGAGTACCATTGGCGGGTTCGCATCCGCTGGCCTGATGGTTGTGCTTGTCTTTTTTTTCACCCCCATTGGCGCCTACTTTGAAAAAACTGTTATTGTACGGGTTTGTTTTGGCCACCTTGGTCACTATCGCTAGGTGACGCTGGAGAAGGTGACATATCTGTTGAAACCCCGGTGTTGCTGTTCTTCAGTGTAAAACCATCTCTCAGGTAGGGGTACATTCTTTTAGCTATGTAATTTTGAAGATCTTTTTTCAGTTTTAGTACCCTTTTCTCAACCATGATTTGTTTAAACTTGCCGATTTCTTCTTCTAGAGATTCCAATGTTTTCTTTGCGTGTTGAATTGTAAGGTTCTCCAAAAATGGGTTCCCTAGTTCTGCCAATTGTTCCCCTTTCATCTTGCATTCCTAATTGGCGTTGTCTAATACTAGGATTAGCCAATCTCGACTGCATTTGTTGTCAACTCCACTGTAGTTTGTCTTAAACTTGGGGTTGTAGATGAAGACTCTAGGGATGTTTTTGACTTGTAGACCTTCTGGTATTATCCCTGGTTTCACCACCATGCAGCACTTATACACACGTTGTGGTACACATCAGAAGCCCCACCATTTTTTGGCCACTCGTACCACTGGCCTCCCACTCCTAGCAACCAGTCTTTTCTCTTACACCTTACTCGTTCAGAGTATTTAGCTTACTATTTTTTCCAAATGTCATGCCGCACAGCGCTGGCTTACACAAGTAATAGCATATTCCAAGATGGCCGATTTCGTACGGGCCGGGAATATGCAGCTCTCCACCGTTGCTATGACAGGGGCCGGGAGAGCATCGCACTGGAAGGTTGCCATGACAGCAGCTCTATCCAAACCACTCAGAGGCGAGCACCATGTCTAGATTAACGTACCGCAATCGGACGAGCACAGAGGCTTATATCCACAATATCTCCATGATTAAGATAAGGAGAAACAGTCTGCCTCATTGCCTAGGCAGCATGGACGGGAGCCTCACCCACACACGCACACGCACGTACACGAGAGGGACAATTCCGTCGCTGTGTAAGTTCAGCTGAGGCACCATTTATAAATACCAAACTACCAAGATGTGGGTCCCCTTCTAGGCTGCTGCCACCGCATCCCAGGGCATACTTACTCACCCTAAAATGGGGCTCCTTTCAGACAACATTCCAACAGCTGGGGGTAATAACTCATGCTCTCGTATGTTTTTTTTTTAGGCAACACACTGGTGAAACTGTGATCACACACTGACCCCATCGTGGCTAAACAGACGGTACCCACACAGAAACTCGCAGGCCTCAGATTACTTACCAGTTTGGTAAGTGTCACATCTGGTTCACACTACTCTATGTATTTACATGATTACTTAATAGAAGTGAACATATTGAACAAAGGCCACTTCATCAATTCTTTATAGAACTCCCAGATGGACCACAGGGGGATTGTTATGCCCAAGGCATATTTGAATCATTGAATCTACGTGCTTACACCCAAAGACACAGTAAGCATGTCCTCTCGAGGACCTTATTTTTTGCTGGTTTTGAGGACTTTAAAGAAATTTCCCATGCATAGACCCACATTCATTCACATTACATTTGTTTTGTAGGACAGCCAACCTGAGACCAGGCATCAATTCCCCGTCCGGATGAAGGCCTACTAAAAACGTAGCACACAGAATAGGCTCTAGGCCGTAACACAGTTGTGTCGACTTTTAAACTGCACAGTGCCTGTGATAGAGAGTGGGCACTCACTGTTTTGGTGTTAAAAACCTGTATGAAATCTTTTCCCGTTCTTCCCTTTCGGGGTAGATGAATTGTCTGTGAAAAACTCTTTTATGCACCAAGTGTTACGATTACATTAAGTACAGTGTATGTTAAATGTTGGGAATTTGTTGTCTCCTACAAAATTATCTAACCATGTAATGTTTTGTCATTGTGAAAATCCTTAGTAAACAATTTTTGAGGGTCATTGTGGCTACAGGTTCACCTCTTTTTACAGTCGCTTTTGTTATTCATGCTTTACTCTCAGTAACTTAAAAAAAAAGTATAATACTATAGCCGCAGTTATTGCAAATGGAGCTCCATTGTGTAGAGGAGGCCCCAAGCACTATTCGCACCCCTACCGCCCATTTTGAAGTACAAGGAATGTTCACACTGAAATATGTGACACATGATGAGCAAATAAACCAGCAGAGAGCTGCAGTGGGGCTCTTTCCAGTACCTAACAGACTAACAGCACGTATTGAAGTACCAACACCTAAGAAAATCTGGACAGTGAGGTACCCATTGAGAAAACCATCCCGACAAATGAGTCAAAATGACAATTGTCAAAATGCAATACCTGAAGAAGCCAAGAAGATACTAAAAGATGACAAATGATGATGTCACAAGAACCCGGACTTACTCACATATATAAGATATGACGACCTGTGAATGATGAAAGGAGACGAAACACCATGGATAAGTGAAATTCCGAATCTAAAGTGAAATAAGTGATGTCAAATGTTAGAAACGTATGCCATGAGCATGATGAGGCTATTCAACCAGTTTACATGTGTACATATGCAAAATAACCGCAAGAAGCTAAGCAAATCATGAGGCTTGCTTAAGCTTAATAGTAAGATAGAGTGCATAGTGGAAGTATACTTCCACTATGCACAAGAGCAGAATCAGCCAAAGATTATTAAAGGTCTCAAGAGGAGAGCCTTGCAGCAAGCAAATCAATAATTAAAAGACAGAGAAAAACTCAGACGAAGGCAAGTCATGCCAAGAAGCCAAGGTCATAACGGCTGAAATAGACCCACAGTAGATACAATTAATGAAGCGAAGAACAGAGTATCCTATTCTGAAAGGTCAAGATAAGCCACAGATGGGAGCCGACTGGCAGAATTAAATCAAATGCACAAATTGCATGAAGAATAAGACGATTTCACAGTGTTGAAATTGCGTGACCGAGCAAGCAGAAGGGATGAAACTTTCACGCCTACGCATGGACTTGTGCCATGCCCAGACGCCTTAACTTTTCCAGACCAAGAAGCAGTCTCAAGGCCAAAATACAAAGAAATAATTGACACATGACCACTGAATTGATGATTGATTGTTGCAATAATTGGAGGGAGGCTGGGGGTGCAGACGAACTCCCTGCACCTGGCTGGCTATTCTGCACACTGCTAAGCTAGTGGAAACGTATGAGTGGGGTTGATGCCAACCCAATCATAGTGGACCAAGTAATCTAGGGTCCTGTAGTTAACAGAACCAATGAGACGTCGTACTTTTAATGACGTTTACAGTAGCCATTTGAAGGAAGGGCTTAGATGCCCCACCTGACACTGTTTATCCAATCCCCTCACTTTGTTACCATATACAGATATAGCACCTATATTAAAGTTACCTTCCAAATAGCAATCAGGTTGCATGCTAAGTTTTGAGATATTACACGTCAGTGATGATGAGTTTTTAGTATAAATGATGTGGTTTTTATGAAATTAGGTGGAGTTGAAGCAAGAAGGAAGATCGAGAGATTGCTGATTTCATAAACTCCCCGTTTTTGTACTTGTCATTAAACGGACTCCCTATGACAAACTATCGAGTTGTCATTATTGATTTGATGTGAGAGTATTAATTTGCATCCCCATCCATCTCGAGGGTGCTGCTACTCATCTCAAAGTGCTGTTGGGGCACCCCCAGCTCTATGGGCCAGCTGGGGTCCTACTGCACAATTGGTATATTTATGATCACATTTAGGAGTAGCAACGACTGCAGAGTGTTTGTTCACGGCTATACCAGACCCACTCTAAGTAGCCGCGGTTATGGAACATTTTTGGAGAAAAGTAATGACATGTGAGCAGTGTTGAGTTTAATGTTTGTAAATAGTTATTTTAATACTTGAAATACTTTTAATTCATTAATAATACATATAACTGTACATACTTCAAAAAGGTAAATAAATATGTAAACAAAGTTTTGTTGAAAACATGTTTATTTGGGGGGGGGTTGTGTTTTTTTTCTTTTAGTTGGAACACATGATACATCTTCTTTAGCCCAATTAACTGGATTTTTACTGTCCGTGATTTGTCCCAAATTTTCAATGTCCTTTTCGATTGATTGTACTTATTTTTTAACATGAATTAATAGCTGTTTTAATCATTTTAATGAATTCATGATTAGCTGCATGGGTAGTTTTTGTGGTGCTTCTTGTTTGATTCTTCGTGATACTTAAATGACTTCCTCATCTGTTTGAAAATATTTGAAATATTTTTAAATATTTGAAGATATAATACACTTTAAAAATATTTGTATTGGTTGTATAGACATTTGATATTAGGAAGGCAAAGTATATGTGTTTGGTGAATGATATTTGTTCCTTATAATATTATTGTTAGTCTCATTCTGCATGCATATCAAGAATGGACTTACAAGATCCTGAATGTGGTGTACTTTCTTCTGGTTCATTTTCCTGCGCCTCTTCTTTTTTAATGCATGTAGTATTCCATTTTAGTGTGGTACGGATGTAGCCCCTGATTATTTTATTTTCTGGCCTGGGTGAGCATTTACTCGAGGTCAGGAACAGACCTACTGACACCACCCCACCATCCCAGACCAGCTGCTCTGGTGGGGTGCCGAGCAACCTGCAAATAAAGCTGATGTTCAGGAGATGGGTCACAATGATGAGTTCCTTGCTCTTAATAAGGTACAGTACGCTAGAGGAAAGGTGTGACGCCCATATGAGCTGTTATATAAAAGAAAGTGCAATCCTTAGACATATCAAATTCCTTTGACACAAACCACCCCATCTATTTACTCATTCCAAGTTTGATGATGCATTAATATAGGTAGTAGATACCCATTGCTCAAACCCCTATGTATATTAACCTTAAGCAGGTTATCCATTACTTCACCCTAGACATCTATCTTATTACATTCCCCAATACTTTACACGTGCACTTTTCCATTGCAACACTTTAAATAACCTTGGCAGCTGCAGTCTGCCCTTATTATTTAAATGTCATGGCCACTTGCCCAGGATCACAGGAGCGGCACCATCAAGTGGAGGGAGCAGGGAGCATCATGGTTCACGCACGTCCCTTTGGGACGTTTATACATGGGGGGCCTGGTTGGATGCAGTCCTGGCGCCTTTGGCGCCAGGCTCCTGGAAGAACTTAAACAAGACATTTTCATTATGAGCAGAAGTGCTTGGAATGGAACAGGAACTCTTTTATTATGAGCAGGAATCCTCTCAAGAACTCTCATTTGTGTGTAACTAGTCCGGGTGTGTCCTCCATCTGCTTCTGCACGTGCAACTTCTAGGAGTGGCAGGGTGTTGCATGCATGACTGCTAGGGGGCGTGGCCTTAAGAGCTTAGCTATAAAAGCCAGCCCAACCCCAAGGCACACGCTTCGCGTTATGCTGCACCTCTGTGTAGTGTAACGCTCACCATCGCCTGGCATTCATCTTACCTGGAGAGATCCTGCCATCTTCAGCCGTACTTACCATCTGGAGGATCCTGCTCTCACCTGTACGCTTCTTCCTGACACCGCGGCTCACCTGCAAACATCTTGGAGCGCAGACATCTTCTTCCTGGCACCGCGGCTCGCCTGCAAACATCTCGGAGCGCAGACATCTTCTTCCTGGCACCGCGGCTCACCTGCAAACATCATGGAGCGCAGACATCTTCTTCCTGGCAACGCGGCTCACCGGAAAACATCTCTGTACGCAGACAGCATCATATAGGCACCGCGGCACGACACACTTCATCCGAACTCGCAGCACCTGCAAAAGAAAGGCAAAAAACAAGGTTAGACACTTAACATACATTACGTTAAGGGCGCGCTGCCATTAAAACCTTGTGCCTTCCCTAAAGCCATCACTCACCTGCTGCTGGACATCGCAGTCGCATCCATCTTCCGCTCAGTCGCGTTCCGCACCTCCACAGCCGTTGTTAGGCCGCATTTCCACCAATTTGGGAGAAAACAGACAGGAACGTTATTCAGTGAAAAACAACAGCATTGAGAGAAAGCAGGAAGAGGGGAAAAGACAAAAGACATTGAGAGAAAGCAGAAAGAGGAACTTAGTCACAGCTGGACTGGACTATTACTCAGGAATCAGTAAATGAACTCTATTCCATCAACAAGCGCCCCTGCCAGAAGTAGCAGGACAGAGAGCTCATCATTCATACTTACCAGGTGAACCTTATGGGCCTGTACGTGCCCACAGAAATTGCACCTTGGGTCGAAGGGGTTGGGAGATACCACAGTCACCTATCCGCGCATTCACGTTTTCCCATACCCACGCAGGAGAAGTGCCACTGATTGTCGCCGCCCATAGCTGATCCGCAGGGGACGAAACCAGAAGGGGGTGATCTAACTCCAGGGAGGGCTGCAACCGTGCCCCAACACCTCCACAGAGACCAGGTGAGTGTAAAACTAAACCACAGTTCTCATTAGTCAGTCCCAAAACAAAGTTGGTAGATTACAGTACCTTCTGATTGTGCCATCCCTGTCCTTCTGCACACATGACCACAAACCCCTGCTCTGCCGAAGTAGCTTTCACGGGGCATATGGGGGGGGGGCTTGGCAGCCCTGTGACCTGGTTGGGCATGGGAAACCCTGGTATACATATGGGCTATTGAAAGTCTGATTTCCTTCATGGTGTTGCGCACGTGCAAATTCCTCCCCTAGGGCTTTGGGAGCCCTTGCATTCATATTGGGCTTTGGGATCCCTTGAATCCATCTTGGGGCTTACAAGCCCATATTTCCTCTGTGGTGGAGAAAAAGCTGAGTAAAACCCCCAACTGTTAGTTGGGGCTTATGAGCCCATAGACTCCCTGCTAGAAGGTGCAGGGTTACATTTCCTCCTAGGCGGTGTGTACGCTCTGTTCTAGGGCTGAGAGTCTTCTGTTATTGTTCCTCCGTAGCGGTGTTGTTATTTTAATAGAGCTCTGCCATGTATAAAAGTTGGTTTGTATTATGAGTCTAGACTGCACTGCACTGCCTGCTGGTAGCGCAGCAGTTAATACTTTTTTGTTTTCATCCGTGGCAGTGAATTCCCAGGCAGGGACCCAACCGGCGCACATCATGCTGAGCCCCCGTCATATTACACATTGCGACCAGGGCTTCAGGTAAGTTCTGCTTCTCCGCTTTCCCTGTCTGGCCCCGCGGAGAGTGGATACTGTGCAGGCCTCCCGGTGGTGCTGGCGTACACATCCTCTCCCCACCTGCCCTTTCGGGGCTTATTCCTCTTCACCACCCGCTACGCGGCGGTGGGGCTTGCTGACACAGCCATGATCTTCACCCGGGCTGACCTGCACAAGTGGCCCAGGACTTCTCATACCTCTGGCCCGCCGGACTGGCCCCTGGCAGCCTGTAGCCCTCAGGAAACGCTCCGGTTCGGGTCGTGGCAACACATAGTCCCGGGTTGGGGCTTTATCTTCACCCGGGCTGCACTGCGCAGGCAGCCCAGGCTTTTTGCCATCTTCTAGCCCACCCGGGTTGGCCACTGGGAGGATGAATTCCTCTCCGGCCAAGCTCTTACTTGGGTTCCACCCTGCACAGGGGGCCCCGGGCGCGGGCGTTTCTCTTCACCCGGGCCGTATGGCACAGGCGGTCTGGGACTTATCTTCACGCCAGGATGCAGCTCGCAGACGCAGCCCGGCCCGATCCCATCAAAGTGCCCTGGGGCTCCCTGGACGCTGCGGCCCCCACAGAACACAGCTCTTTCTTTTCCTTTTTGTCATGTCTTTTTTCACTGCCTTTCTTTTTACTGGATCTCCTTTCAACTGTCACTTCCAACGGTTCTTTTTTCCTCCCATCTGAGTCCAGTTCATGGGGCTCATTCTGGGCCTGCCGGTCGGAAACAACAGTGCCAGTAAGCTTACTGCTACCGTTGTTTCCAGACCTGCATATTAAAGGTCTGCATGCCGGAGCCGCTGCGCCTGACCGATCGGACCTTGCCAAGCACAGCAGCAACGGTATGCAGACTGTCACAGAAGCGCTGGCACCGTTAACAACGGTGCCAGTGCTTCCGTGTTGCCCATTCCCAAAGAGTCCTGTTGGACTCTATGGGAATGGGGAATTACAATTTACTGGCGTCTGACTTTCCGGACCGCTGGGGTTGTAATCCCCCGGTGTTACTGGCAAATCAGAAGCCAGTAAATATTTACGGGTCCGGCGACAACCCCCCGCTAGTACCGGCACGGTTACCGTCGGACCCATAATGAGGCCCATGTCTCTCTTGGTTGGCTGGGGAGACCTGCCATTGTCATTCAGCCTCAAGGTTCCATGTGTCCCCCATAATGGGCGACATGGGACAGTCAGGTAAGTCAGTCTATGTAAACCAAATACACATCCAATAAAATCTTTTAAAAAACTCCTAATGTGTCTTGACTTTATTTATTTGTATACTTGACATATATGCATAACACCCTAGCTAACAGGGCTCATAAAGGCCGGGGGTTACAAGGAGAAATACTGCTTCTCACTTCAGATGTTACAATTAGCAATGGAGGGAGAGTAAATGAGGAGAGAAGTTGGAATGTTTGTATTTACTTTCTCTTTGGTTGTCCATTGTCTGTGTGGTGGGTGGCTGCCAATAGGTTGCCAAGTACCTCAGATGCTGTTGAATTGTTGAAATTATGAGAGAATCTATTTTTTTGAGTGATGTTTTTATATGCCAAAAAACTGTAGATTATTGTTTTATTGTATTACATAGTACATTTTTGTTGGTTGAGAGTGAAGCGTAATTGTAGGAGATTGTGCTATTTTTGGTGTTATATTTATTGTTTGATTGGAGATTTCAAACATGCAGCCAATTTCAGAACGAGAATATTTTGATAGTTCAGAAGACTGTGGAGAATTTTGAGAATGGGGTTCATAGTGATGTGTTGTCAAAGCATTGGCGCACCAAATGTTTTTTTAGTTCTATATTATTATTTTAGATGGAGTGCTTGAAATTAGAGGTTTATGTTGCAATTGGACAGGAAGCATAGGTTTTTGTTTGCTCCTGGAAAAGAAAATGTATTTATCATCTAAAGAAAGAGCACTGAGAAATGTTCCAAGATTTTATTGAAGTGAAATAGAGGTAGAGTATTATGAAAATATATTTATTTGGATATATATTAGTAAAAGAACCCAAAAGCGCTTTTATGAGCCACCCACAGAACTATTTAAGTATATTAGAAAAGGAAAATACCTTTAATGCCTTTTTAAAAGAAAATATGCATGGTTACAACTGCAGCCAATGAAACGTTGTGCCGTGTCAGATGGATTGTAGCCACGGGTAATAGTAAGCCAATGGGACGCTGTGTACTTTTGGCGGGTGTAGCCGCATCTATGACTATCGCCTTAGCCGCGGGTACAACGGTACCATTTCCTGTGCATTGATGATATTTCATGGATTTTACAGTACACAATTCTACATGTGTTCCTCAATCTATGCCCTCATGTGTACCTTTATGTTGTTTGAATTGTTACACCTTGTCAATATTTTGAATCAGTAAAAATGTTATTAGTATTTGCGGCTACTGGCGGTTGACTCAAACCGCAGCTATGAATGCTCTAATCGCATATCGTACTTTGAGGCTGGCTTTGGTAGCCACGGGTGTGAACCAGATAATGCTACCCACAGTTATAGCTGTTTGTATTTTGGTGCAGTGATCATATTATTTTATGGATGTTTTAGCACAGATTGTTTTACATGTGTTTCTGTTTAGATGTTTTCATCTCAAGGCATGTGTGATTTCAATTTGAAACCTTTGCAATATGTGTAGCCAGGGTTATAGCCGCAGTTATGTCATTTGTCAAATTAAGAAAAAAAAAAAGTTGTCATTGTGTTTTTACATGTTCTACAGAGTATTCTTTGGAAGGAATGTGTTGGGGTTTATTGAATTTTGTAGGTTTTAATAAAAATGTGTTGGCCATTTTACTTGTTTGCTTTCTACAGTCCTTTCTTTGTGCTATTGATTTCTGAAAGCTATGAAAGTGACCTTTTGTGAGGTTTTAACATTCTCATTGCAGAACTCAGAGAGTGCATATGTACTGTGTTTGGCTATTGTGAAGATCTATTCATTATTTGGAGCAGCTGAAGGTGAGTGATTGCGTGTTTTCCTATATTTTAAGTATATTATGAATGGTTGTATTTCTAAGATAAATTAAGTCTGTATTGGTGTCTGAGTTAGTCAAGTTTATAAGTATTGTTTGGAAAGTAGGGTTTTCCATATTCTAAATCAGTGTTTTTAGGAGCGTGATGAAGCAGTATCACGTTATGTGTGACAAAAAATATATTTGCAAGTAAAGGTTGTTTGTCACTGACATTGGAAGGTGTGATATGAATGGGGCTGAGAAAGAAACTCTAGTGCCAACCAAGCAGCATAACTCTACCCTTGAGAAATATTCCAGCTGTGTATGTGCTTTGTAGTTCGATATTAGGTGTTTTCTGAGACCCTCTTTTGGTGATTTTTACTGCGTTGGAATTGTCGAAGTGTTTGAATGTGCCTTTAAATGTGAAGTGTTATGAGGCAGTGCACCTGGCGAATGCTAACTTTGTTATGATGCTCGACAATATTCTTTTGCTTACTTGTGGCGATTTGTGGATTCTGCTAGTTCACTAGGAAGGTTCATTTGAACCGGTAAGTTTGGAGTGAAAATGTTTTCTCTTGAGAAGTGGTTTGGGAAATGTACTGTGAAGTTATGGCTAGAGTATGCTACATATTATTATTTTTTTATTTTATAACACACTTTATTGATTTTAGCATTTTAAGAAACATTACAAGACATTAAGGTCAAACAGGGACCCAGAGACCTCCCTCAAACTCTCACACATTCAAACAAAGTAGGTCTAGAAAAGCCTTCTGCCGCTTATTCAGAGTGTATATCAAATGTCCCCATTCACCCATCGACCGCCGTTTGACACACGCTCATTTGCAATGTTCACTACGCATCCTCCCATTTTTTCCATATCCTATCAGCTTTCTTTGGGCATCCTCTGGCGGTGTACACTATACACTCCATCATCACATATATGTTTACATCAGTAATCCATTGCTCATATTGTGGACTTATTGCAGAGCCCCATAGTTTTGCAATATTTAGTTTGATTAATGCTGTTGTGGTTGAAACCAATAATTTCTCATGCCTGGATAGTTCCCCCTCCTCCTCTATCCCAAGCAGCAACAGTTTTGAGTCTCTGTGTACCTCCTTCCCCAATACGCGTGAAGGTTCATCACAGCACTGCTGACAGTACTGTTGGATGTTATTGCATTCCCATAATATGTGGAAGAAAGTGCCTTCCTCATTTTTACAACGAAGACAGAGCGGGTCATCACTTTTCCCCCCCATCTATAAAGTGCCACCCTTGAGTAATATATTCTGTGCAGTATTTTAAACTGTATAAATCAGAGATTGGCAGAGATTGCTATTTTGCGGGAATACATCAGGGCCGACACCCAGTCTTCCGCTTGTATGGCCCCGACGTATCTCTCCCATTTCGATTTCAGGCTCAAGAAGTCAGTGATGTCACATATTATTGAAGTATTTTGGCACCTCAAGACCCTCCTCTTTGCTTTTACTTTCTCTCCTCCTCTCCCCTGCTGATCTGCTGGCTGAATCTGATGCTGCACTGGTTACCTGGTTGCCCTCTGATTTGGGGCCAGGTCCCCTCCCCGCCAGTTGCGCACCTGCACTTACCCTTGCACTTGCCACCAGCTGTCCGCACTTTTATTATTATCTCATTTTACTGTTATCCTATGTACTGCACTTCCACCTCCCCTTCCCCCCGCACTTTTCCCCTTCCCACCCTCCCTTGCACTTGCGCAATCTCAATGTCACCTGGCCTAGTAGGATCGTTGTCTCTGTTTCCACTGCCTTGCCTCGTCGCGCCTTGAAATACTTGTGTATAGGCGCGTTACAAATGCCATATTATATACTATGATTTCAAGCAACATACAGCAGATAAATGGTTTCTGTGAAATTATGAAGCAAAGTGACGAAGGTAAATTCATAGTGGCTAAGTGGGTAGGGTCTTATAGTCTGAATTTCACCTTTTATGCAGTAATGTATACAATGTGTTTGACTCTTTTTATATAGGTATGAGTTTGTAAATTACATGGTTTATGCATATATTTGTCTTAATATGTGCATGCTTTATCATGAATTGTTAGGTTATGGAAGACGTAGATACTGTGGCATTTAAGATTAGCTCACTTTTTATTTGAGCTTATCATTCAAGCAATGTACTGTGTCAACCACATATCTATCAAAACCCGACAAACCTAATGCCCATCATGTCTGCATAGGTGTAAACAGATGAGGTGCTTAACCTTGCATGTTCTTTGATGGGAACGCCTAAAGAAGACTGATTAAATGGTTGGTGGGAGAGACAAGGGTGTGAGAGGGCCCAGTTAAGTGATCAGCAGTATACTCAATGCAGTGTGCTTGAATTTGGCCTACTGTACTTATGTAGAGGCTTTTAAGGTGTAAAAACTGAAGCTGGGTGGAACAACAAAGTGGCAGCTCTCTTCTATTATCATCGTTCTCATGAATTGAGGACATACCAGAGAATGGTGTTTGACTGTTTGTATATAGGTATGAGCTTGCAAATGTCATGCTGTATGTATATAGTTCTCTTCATATGTGCATGTTTTATCATGAATTGTTAGTTGGTGAAAGAAATGGGCAATGTGGCATATAATATTAGCTCACATTTCATTTAGGCTTCTCATTCAAAGAATGTACTGTGCCAACCACAGATATATCACAACCCAACAAAGTTAATGCCCACCTAGTGAAACTCTACTTTTCTAATCGTATTAATGCTATATGGGTTGCTGAATAGTATCTCACATTACTCAAGCACTTAGAAGAGAGGTCTACATGGGTCATTATTTTATAATGTACTAGTTCCACCCCCTTCTAATTTTTGGTAGTAATTTTGCAATAACAATGAGCAACCATATTTGGCAGTTTCACAATTTGCTTGGAAATTGTGTGCTTTGGAAGGGCAGGAATCTATATGGGTTTCATGCTACGTAATCTCATATGTTATTACACAATGCAATGATATAGAGAGATGTAAAATGAATAGGGGTGCATAGTAATTTGTATAATTAAACAAGCAGCACACCTCTACCTTTCTCAAATATTGCTGCTGTGTCTGTGCTTCGAAGTTGGATACCAAGCTCTAGAGTATGATCTCATATTTGTAACTAATTTTGTGTTAGATTTGTGGATGATTTCAAATGTTTCCTTAAAAATTATGATGGATTGCAGCTGCTAAATGCTAACTTGGCTTTGATGTTTGCAAATGTTCTTTTTTTATTTGTGGTAATTCATGGATTCTGTCATGTTATTGGGAACGTTAATTTCAATTGGTAAGTTTCCAGTGGACATTTCTTCTCTTTAGAAGTGGTTTGGGAATTGTTCTCTGAAGTTATGGTTACAGTATGCCAGGTATTTCTGAAGAAATGTTTTGTGGGATGAGGGAAAGGGTATTATAGATGAGGTTTGCTAGGGTAGCTTTTTGGAGCTGCCCAGGGCACTTGGCCATTCAAACCCTACTGAGAGTGGGGATGGGTAGTGGGGGAGGATACACATGTTGATATCTTTTTGTTGAGTAGCAGTAGTAGAGATTAGTTTGTAGGTGAAATAAAGGCTTGAGGGTCAGGCCATTGGCCCTATGAAGCTTGAATCGGTGCAAACAGGTGAGGTGTTTGTCTTAGTATGTTCTTTGATGAGGACGCCTAAGGAGGACTGATTAAATGGGTGGTGGGAAGAGCAAGAGCATGGCAGGGCCCAGTTATGTAACCATCAGTATACTGAATGCTGTCTGCCTGGAGTTAGCTTACAGTTTCTAAGTAGAGGCTTCTAAGGTATCAAAACTGGAGTTGGGTGGAGTAACTAAGTAGCAGTGCATTATCTTGTAGCTCTCTTTTTTTAGTACCTTCCTCATGAATTAAGGGCAAAGCAGAGATGAATGAACGGTAGGTTGGTACATCAAAGCAAAGATGTGCAACAGATTATGGTGCAAAACTGTAATTACTGTGAATTAAGAAATGATGTTAATTTATGACATTTTAACTGTGCTTAGGCGTAAGATGCCATTTTGCACCTTTAGTTTGTACTGATTAATTAATGAGGAAAGAGAAGCACACGTGTCCTTCTTTCACATTTCTGGTGAAGGAATGTGTTTTGTGTAGGTAGTAGGCTGACATATTTTTTGTAGATTAGCCTCATATGATTGGAGAAAATGTTTGAAGGATTGCATGTAGTGTAAATAAGATGAGCAAAGTAAAGTTTGAATGGGGGTAACTGAGTTTCCCAGTTTGTGAGGCATTTGTGGTTGGAACAGTACATTTTCAATATGGTAAAACTGCATGAAACCGTAGGTAATTGTATAAGTGATAGTGACCATTTGTTGAAGAGCCTTAGAAATCATGAAAGGGATGCATAACTATAGCATAGCATGTGCTACTATTGGAACCCTCTTCAGAAAAAACTGAAATTAAATATGGAAAACCCTACTTTACAAGTAATACCTATAAAGTGTATTAAATTACAAACCTAAATATACTGAATACAGGTTATATAAAGAAGAATTCATGTTATGTATTGAAAATACAAAGAAACACAATGACTGACCTTCACCATCCTAATTTCTTTTTTTACAGCTGTTTTGTGAGATGCCCCCAAACGTATCATAAGAAAGATCTGTGTGCAGGGAAGTGATGTTTTGAAGTATAATATTTTAAAAAGTAGTGTTCTTAAATCTGTAGATAAAAATACTGTATATAACACAATACATGTTACTGATAATGCTTTAAAAAAATCTGCAATTTCAAATTAGAAATGTGCCAACTGAACAAACTGATGGAACCGAGAATGTTTTTAGTGAAAGTAAGAAAAGAAGAAATGTATCAAATCTGTTTGTAGCTAGTAAAAAAAACAAAGATTTTTAGAAGAATAGATAGGAAATGTGCTGTTAATTTGAAACAGAGGAATAAAGACATATATAGGAAAATGTACCACTCACGTATTTACAAATCTTTGGAGAAGTTTGAAAACCAAAATCTAGATATGCGATAAACTGCATTTTGCAAAAGAAAAAAGCAGAAGTAATAATTAAAAAAGGTTTTCATATGAAAAGAAAATCGCTAATTTCGTATTCTATTTACTTAAGGTGACTACATAATTCTATGGAAACATAGAAAGAGTCCATGTTCCTACACGTGACAACTTTTGTGACATGTTTGGTGGAGGGTGGTGACACATGTCCCATACAGAAACATTTTTTAATGAGGAGAGTTAAATTCGAGGAAGAATGTTGGCCTAGCTATCGATGAGAGTGGACATAGCTAGGAAGTCTGAAATGGTGTGATTCCTGAAAAAGAAGAAATCCTAAGGTCTGATATTACAGAAATGGAAAGTTTAGGTCAGTCTAGAATAAAACCTAAAAAGCATTGTGAGGTATGGATGTGCACTTTTTTTTGCAATACTGATAGGTTTTGCACAAAAATAATAATGGTAAAAGACAGATCAAGATGCTACAGAGAATAGATGACTGTGAAGCTCATGAAAAACAGGACTTCTGGGTCACTCTCTAGCTTGTCTTGGTAAAAGTAAATATAAGAGTCTGTTTCATCATATACGGATGCTAGCTACACATCTTACTACAATGAGATACCTTCTAGTTAAACTGTATGAGTGAAAGACACCAAGTATATCTCTTGCACTTTTAAATGAAACACTTCGGACTGGAAGTGTAGAGATTTTAGTTTCTGCAATGCAAATGATAAATATCATGCATTTAAAAGAGTATGTGTAAGTAGACGATCAAATGCTTTCAAAGGGTTGTATTTTTCAACAGTATTAAAAAAATATCGCAATGTTTGAATTATCTTCTACTGAAACACCTGAAATTCTTTGTATATCTTGTAGACACACTTTTTATAAGTCTCAAGTGCAACTAGTGTACATTGAGTAGAAAACACAGTGCACAAGATGTTTGGAAAGAACTTTATCGGTATTTGTTTGTAGAAGAAAGATTTGACATAAGTGAAGCAGTTTATGTTTGTAGACACTGTGTTAGGTTTTATGATCAAAGAGGTATTCCTCCTAGAAGAGTCTTGAATGAAATGGTAGTGCCTGATATCCCTGTTGTGCTTCAAAAACTGAATATCTTTGAAGTGATTGTGTTGCAAACTATTCATCCTTTCCACGTTATTGTTAAATTGCAAAGACATCAAATCTGCCCAAAAAATCATTACTGCAGGGTGTGAGAGGTAAAGTTGTGTATTTACCTCTCAATTTGGAAGGAAATGTAAGCACTCTAGGAGTGAAGCATGACATTGCAGATTCTTTGTTTGTTTTAGTAAAGAGTGTTGCCACTAAAGATTAGAGCATTTGGCAACAGCTTATAGATATCAGAAAGGTGAAAAAAGCATTGGCGTTTCTATTGGGGCAAAATGTTTTATACAAAGGCAGTCTGGGTGCAGCAGAGTGGTCAAGGCTTGATGTTGAGTCAACAAACAAAACCAGTGACGGTCAGTTCCCAAATCTAGCTGTTGCAGAAATAAATAGTTTGTATGAACATTACAATACTCATCCTCTACACTCACATGAAGTCATGGGTGACGGTTTAGAATTGAATCAAATGAAAGCAACAAAAGGGGCACCAATCAGTGTCTGGGAAAAGTCACTAGAAGCTTCTTGTTTCCCTATGCTTTTTCCTACTGGTACAGGATGTAGATTGGATGATCGGAATGTTCAAATCTCTTCTTCAGAATATCGTTGTACAAGAATGTAATCGGAAGATTTGCGATTCCACACCAGTTTTGAATATATTTTACACTTATTCAATGAAAGAGAATTTTCAACATTATGTTACGCTGTTGCTCATAAACTTCAGACGGTACTAGATTTCAACATCTTTCTGCATGTGAGATGCAGCAACAGGTGAAAAAAAAATGAAGTTTTAGAGGGTAAACTTACCAATGTTCTTGCTACAATGAGAGGAACCAATGAATATTGGTAGAGGAGACACTCTGAGTTTAGATGCATGATCAGAAACTTGGGCCCTCCAACTTGATTTGTGACTAAGTTGCATTATGTATGGTTGTGATGATCTTGCATTGTGGATTTGTCAAAGTAATCCACAGAAAGAAGACATAGAACACATGACACCAGGAGAATTATGTTCCATGAACCCTGTAGGTGTATTGCGGTTCTTTCATCACATATTTGTAGCTATGTTACACTATATATGTAACAAAGAAAATGGTCCATTAGGCACGGTGGACCATTTCATTTGGAGGAAAGTGTACCAAGCACATGGGGCTCCACATATACATATGCTGCTGTGGATTAAAGATGCTCCACAGTTTGGAAAAGAAAGTGATGGCTCTGTGATGGAGTTCATAGAAAAATATTTTATATATTAATTAGTCCATTCCTGCTCTGCATGTGAATGCTGATCTATGGATGGAAAAAAGTGGAAAGGTTTCAAAGGCACTCATGTGGAATGTACTGTCAGAGAAAATACAAAAGTGCAGATTTGGCTTTCCAAGGCTTCTGACACCTCTGACACCAGTTGATCATGTGAATAGTTTGATGTCATCTGTTCGAAACCATGTTATGGGTAAGTCACCAAGAAATACATATCATTTAAAAATAAATAAGGAATGCCAATTCATTTAGGATTACAATCCTGTCATTGCTCAGCTTTGGAATGCTAATACTGATGTACAGTATATTGCAGATGATACAACAGCTATTACTCGTTATGTTACAGCATACATGACAAAAGCTGAAAAGAGCAATGCAGTTGAGGTATGATCAGATTTATCAGCAGATAAAAGTCTTAGTCAAAGACCTCTAAGCTTTGGTCTGAAGATGCTCGGACACAGAGAGTGTGGTAGCTACGAAGCTGCAAATCGGCTAACTAGTTTGCCTCTGTATGGCTGTAGCATTAATGTACTTTGGTTAAGTCTTGGCCCAGCTAGTTCTAGAAATCAGGTACTGAAGCCTTTAAGTAAAATTCAGCAGTTAGCTGAAGCAGTACTTGACAGTAAAGAGATTCCAGAAATCAACTCGCTCGATACATACTATCCAAATCGATCTGTAGCATTGAGGATCTTTGTGTATATGAAGTAGCAGAACGCTACTCATATTGAAATAACAGTGACAGAGGACGGTTTCACGTACATGGATGCACTGGTTGTCTAGTGAGACATGAGAAGGCAAGTCTTATCAACCACATGAAACGGTTGTGCCAAAATGCAGACACAAAGGAATTATTTTATTTTTGTAATTTGCAGTTGTTCTTCCCATGGCATGCAGTGAGTGGTTTTCTTGGAAGTTTTGAAACTTTTGAAGAATAATTTTTTGCTAAAATAAATGCTTAATTACATATCCAAAATGTGAGCAGTACTTTTGGAGTTACTTGAGAAAGAACTACGGCAAAAAGAACTTTTGGCAGCTGTACTGGCAAAAGAGACTCCTGAGGGAATTCAAGCGTAGCAGGAAGTCAAAATGTGCTTGGTGAGCCAATTATTCAAACTGATGTTGAGCTTGCATTGTAAGAAGTATAAAGTGCAATGCAACAAACTAAAGTTGCAGATGTGAATCGTGATGAAATAGTTAGTAAACTTAATGTAGAGCAAAAATACGTTTATTATAAAATTAAAGATAGGTTCTTACATGGTTTAAAGCATGACAAGCATTAATTCTCTTGTGGGCAATACAAACTTGTATTGTTGTATGTTAGTGGACAAGCAGGAACTGGTCAATCTTTCTTAATTCATGCAATACAAGCTATGATCCAAAAAGTAACGGATTGCTCTTTGTCATGCATTGGAACTGCTCCAACAGGTTTAGCAGCATTCAATGTAGGAAGTGTTACTTTGCATCGACTATTGATGCTCCCAGTGGAGCATGACAACAAACTAGAGTATCGAAAACTTGTATCAAGTGCAGCACAAGAAGTAAGAAAAGTTCTTAGAATGTAAGTATGGTGTCTAACTTGAGGCTAGCTTTCATTCACATGCTGATGCAAGAGGTTTTGAAGACTGACTACAATGTTTTGTCTGGAGGTAAACATGTACTTGTTTTTGGAGACTTGTTAAAATTAACTCCTGTGAAAGGACCTTTTTAAATGAATAGCACTATGAGAGTATTCTATCATTTTTCATTGAGCTTATTTCTGTCTTGTTTTATGTGTAAAAATGTCTCTGTCTTTTTGGGCGCCCTGATGCCTGCGGGCTGCGGCGCGGTACAAATTCATAAATAAAATTAAAATAAAGGTCAACCAGTTTTCAAAATGCTGCAATCTAGGGATAGTCAAAAAAGTATAGGAGGTATTGGTCATTTTAACCTTTGGAATTGTTTTGAATTCCAGGAATTTACCATTAATACAAGGTAATCTGCAGAATTAGAGTATGCAGAAATGCTTAATGAGATTCATATAGGTGGTCTTGAGGAGAATGTGAAAGCAGTCTTAAAGGGAAGACTGAATTCTAACATGTTTTATGCAGATTGCAGATTACAGTCTGTCTGTTGTCATGTTGACTCTTAAAGAAAGGAACATGTGTTGTGTTGCTTTGATGTGCACATTTGCAGAGTGTAACAAGTTTAACTCTACAATGCTACCGTCAGATAAGAAAAATATTGTGGAAATAAAATCGTGTGATGTTTTAGATGGTCATGTTATGCCATCAGAGTTGGGTAAGAGAGCAAAAAGCTTGAATAGGTCAACTAGAGAATTCAATTTCTAAAACAACAGCTCTAGAAGCGGTTTTAAAACTGTGCATCAATGCACAAGTAATGTTAAAGAGGAATTTGAATGTAGGAATTGGTCTAGTCAATGGAGCGATGGGAAGAGTGATTGCATTTGACACTTTTCCTCACAGTACAAATATTGAACATTTTGAAGTGAAGTTTGATGGTGTAGCAGAAACTCATTTGATTTCTCGGACCGCTGCACATTTCATGCTTTTTAAGGATACCTTTGTGAAAAGAGCACAGTTTCCATTGTGCTCTGCATATGCAATAACTATTCATAAATCACAAGGGTTGACTTTAGAAGCAGCACTTATTGACATAGGTCATACAGTGTTTAAAGAAGGAATGTCACATGTAGCTTTGTCACATGTGAAAAATATAGAAGGTTTATTATTAACTATGATGAAAGAAAAGCGACAGCTGACATTTCTTTCATTGAAGAATATAAGAGGTTAAATGTACTATATGCTCCTTACCTGAACCTTATACCTCTACCTGCTAAGATCTTAGCCAGGAAACAAAAGGAGTCTGTGAAACTACATTAAAATCAAATCATTCCTATTAGGACTAAAAAACAACAGAGTCTACGGGAGTTGGAGATTTGTTCAAGTATAACATGCTCTCATTGCAGAGTTAGTAATGTTATTGTAATTCAGCTGTGTGTATGTTGTTTCAAATTACTCCATTGATTCCAGAAGTAGCTTCCACAACCAACAAGCAGCTATATGTGCAACTTTCATTACTTAAAATATCTGTAGATGAAAAACCACATAGTACACATTTGGCAATGCCAATTCGAAGTATAGTAGCCGTTACAAGTGGAAATCAACAATTTTCACAAAATACACAGGAAGATAGTCAAGAATTTGTAATGACAGTCTTCGATTTATTAGTGCAGGAAAGTGTTAGTATAGATAGGTACGAAGGCATTAGTTACGAGTGGAATCATATGTGTCCACAATGTTAGAAAGATTACACTGCTCAGAATCTTTCTGAAAGATTTGTATATGTTCCTATCCCTGATCAGAAAAGTGTATATTTTTCTGATCTTCTAACTAAAACATTCCATGACATGCAATGCAGTGACTGTGGTTATAATTTACAATCAACACGCCAAAATCTAGTTCTTAATAAGTATGCATTGATTATGTTTCAAAGATACAATGTAGATGGTAGGAAAATTAACACATCAGTAATTAATTTAGTAAATAGTCAAGTTTCTATTAGTAAGAACATGTTTAAGATGTGTGCAATTATTTTTCATGAGGGGAAATCCATTCACTGTGGACATTTCACAACATGGGTGCATATAGATGTAGATTGGCTTGTTTGTAATGACTCCATAGTCACACATCAAGCTAGATTGCTAAAGGGTTTAAAGAATGCTTACTTAATGTTGTTAGAACCAATGTTTTTAAAAGGTATCTTTTGAATTATTTGTAAATATAAACATGTAAAATAAAAGTTTGAATGGGAAGTATAGGTTAATAAGTGTTTTATGTAAAGTAGAAGATGGATTGTTACTAGGATGTATTTTAAAAACAGCATGAAATAAATATACATGTAAGATTCTGAAGATTACATAAAATAGAAGAGAGAACAGGATTCTGCAATCTTCTACTTCTGTTTTATTGTGTAAAACAGTGTATATTTTATTATGTGCAAGTGTTTCCTATAAGTACTAGGTGACATAAATGGTTCCATGTACATTATTTTGAGTGTTAGGGAGAGTAGAAGGTGATGACTGTTTACATATGAAACAAGAAAACAATAGGCTTTACATACAAAAAATAAAGTACACTATTTGCAAAATAAATGAGATATAACTACTAATAAGAGTTTTAGGCAAGAATTTGGATATACTGTGTTTAGTTTGCGTACATGTCCAAAAAAAGAACGCACACCAAATTATAAATGAAGTATTGTAATGGCAATGTAGATATAATTTTTATATATTAGAATTAATTTTGATATTTTAAAAACGTATTCCACACTGCACACAACTATTTGGGCCAATAAAAGTTTAAATAATGATTCTTAGTTTTCAAAAATTGTAAATATGGTGGTTGCATTTTGAAATGTCATTATGAATGTCTGTAGGTGGCCAAACAAAGGACACACACAGAATTTACAATAAGTATGGACATAACATTTGTTAGGTTATTAGTGCAGTGTTTTGTAGTTGTTAATATGTTTGCACATACAAAGGTTTGCATTGTATACCTATTTGAAATATTGGCATGACTATACTATAAAAAGATTTATACTCAAAATAATGTTACACTGTTGGCATGTCTTCATTTATATATTTGTAAAACTGAAGACATGATTAGGTTATATGTCTTGGTTTCTTGATTGAGATTGTATAAATTAATCTGTGAATTTGTCATTTAATATTAAACAATGTTTGTACAGTATTGTAGCATAGTTTTATTGTAGTGAAATTCCTTGGTAGGTGCACAAACTATTGAGATTGTGGGCAATTCTTTTAGAAATTGCTGCTGCAAAACTAAGTTTGTAGTTACCTAAATGATTAGTATAGTTAAGGTAATCATGCTGCATTTTTCCCCTATACTATACTGTAGCCACCCTTTCTTTTTTAAAGTATTATTTTGTAAAGGTGTTTTTGATACAATGTTATTTTATAAAATTGTTTACATTTTTATTTCACATGTTATATAGATATACATTTTTTAGAACTGAGTAGAGTTTCTCTTCTCTCCAACAAGAAGCTTTTTTTCCCTTTATTGTATGATTATTGAATACAACCTTTTATTGGTTGTGTACTAGGAATACATTCAGTATTCACTTAGTACCATTATGAAAAAAACACAGAATATTCTTGTTTTTATTTTATTATGAAATACATTTCATTCTGTTTCAGAGGTAGTAATATTGAAGAAAGAAGATAACACAACGATATTGAGTAAAACATTTGTTAAATAATATATATGTGCAATGCACATATGTAGAGACACAGATTTTTATTATTATAAATATTTCTATTTTTAGCCGCAACTATAGCATCTGCCAATGAGTCGCAGGTTTATGCTTGGGCGGCTAAGGTGAGCAATAACTGGAGTGGTTCTATCTGCAGTAAATGGCTCCCCTGTTAACATTGTAACCGTGGTTACAAAGAAACATTTTGGGGGATTTTAGGCACTCAACCTGCATAAAATAAATTACAATACATTGTAATATATTTTTGCAGTCTGGGATCAATTTTATCTATTTTTGTAACTTAAAGGGTGGTCCTTAAAAGGGCACTTTTGGGGGAAGGAAAGAGGTGGAACAGGGAAGGAAAACACATAAGGATGCAACATATAACAAAGGGAATTCAAATAAAAGGAAACATTATTTTTGTATTTTCTTACTTCTTTTTTTTCAAAAAAGGCAGAAAAAATTGGCACTTAAAAAAATTAAGGACGGCAGTTAATCTGTGGTTCACATATTAACTTCTTCCAATCCTCAAATGTGCCACATCCCGTGGCTACCCATGCAAGGCATTGTTCACAGAAGACTCAGAGAGACGGGCAAATTTCACTAACTGCAGTTGACACTGGAAGAAGTTGCGGCTTCATTCAGTGTCGGCGATGTCTCACTGGAGGATGCAGATGCTGCAGGTGGTGCTGATGTCCGTGCATGTAATGCATGAAGCCCATGCATTTTTATTTTGTGGTGCTCATGCAATTTTCTACAGGCTTCATCCACATCATCCCAGTGGGCTCGCACCAGATGGTTTATCATTAATGATGTTCCTAGGCTTTGTGATGGAACATTAAAAGGGCCCTGTCGTAGAGTTTTATTGCACAATGTGCAGAGTACGTCCTCCGACACTTTTTTTCGAACAATGTTCTTTCACTTAGAAGTATCGCCAACTGTCTGCGATGGTCTTAATTCCAGCGTCTTTCTTCCTTGGAGGCGACAAATTCGGGACCAAAGTGACATAATCATCACTGCTGATACTATCATGGTTGGACATGTCCAACAGGTGAGGAATATGTAAAACAATAAACATTACAACACTAAAAAGGCAATGCCTCAAAAAATGAAAAAAAACTTTAAAATAAAGAAACAAACAAAAATAGACAAAACTAAACAAATCACAAGACAAGGGAATAGAGGTTGAGGTGAAAAGTGGGTAAAAAGAAAGAAGGATTAAATGGTTAAACTGCCAAAAGTTCCTGCAGTTCCTTGGATAACCTTTCACTAACAAGCACCAGTAGGATTGATTAATATAAAAAAAAATTGTGGGTGGGGTAATTATTTGCAGCCACACAATGCTGTACGTGTTGATTGTACAGTTTGCACATGCAGATGTCCTCATACTGCGTGGGCTTAGCCGCATAAATACATTGCAACGTGTGATTGGACCGTTGGTTGTTGCAGATAAGAATCATGTGTAAACGCAGAGTTGGAGCACGTGATATGATTGGCTGGCGTATCAGGCACAAAGAAGCATAGCCGCACTTGATACATAGCCGCGTTGAAGGTGTTCAATATCCTCTTGGCTAATTTTTCACGTGCGGGTTTCATCAAATGGCATGGGCGTACCCGCGCCAATACATCACGTGTGTTCGGACTGATGATTGATACGGAAAAGAATCACGTGTGGGCGTGGACCACATCACGTGATGTGATTGGCTGGCATATCAGGTGCACAGATGCGTAGCCACTTTAACAGAGTTTGATCTCCTATTGGGTCATTTTGCATGCGCTGATTCTCATTGGCTCGATCGATGACGCGTCTACTCAGCCCATAATGGGATTGGCTGTTAAAAAGTGGTGCATTGCTGTGTCAATGTAACTTTCGAAGTGATTGGGCCTTCCATTGACGCGGCTACTGCCACATGCAGGCGCGACTCCTCATTGGGCGATGTGATTGGTCAATCATTTAGGTGCAAATACGTCATTGCGCTTGGATATACATGCATGTACAGAATTGATTTTCCAGTTGGCTACATCACGTAATCGTGGTTAGACCCCTCTCCCAAAAACTTTACTGATGTGTTCTGACATTGCTTTTGGTCTCTTGGTGGGTGAACTTTATTGTGAGCCGTCAGGAACTTTTAAAAGCAGTACCTTTCTTGTTCTTATTCCTTTGCCCTTTGTCTTGTGCTTTGTAGCTTCTCAGTTTTTGTTATTTCAGCTTTTTATATTTTTTTTTACCTTTTTGATATTAAGTGGCAGAGTCCTTTTTGTTTTGTGTTCTCTTACAGTTTTTATTTTTTTCCACAGTCAGCATTTCAATATGACTACGACCAGCAGTGATGAGATGGTGTGGGTGGCTTCTCCTTTACCGCCGCAGAAGCAGCAATGGGCACAAAAAAACATAGCTGACAGTTGGCAATCTTTCCGCATAAAGGAACAACACAGCAAAAAGGAGATTGAGGAGGTCATTTGTAATTTCTGCTGTAAGGTTTTGCGGAGGGGACCTTCACACAAGCCGTCGCAAAGCATGGGGGCAT
Source organism: Ambystoma mexicanum (assembly GCF_040938575.1). Taxonomy (NCBI): domain Eukaryota; kingdom Metazoa; phylum Chordata; class Amphibia; order Caudata; family Ambystomatidae; genus Ambystoma; species Ambystoma mexicanum. The sequence continues at coordinate 165,156,139 of NC_090929.1, forward strand.
GCACGTTAATTCAACATCTTGTCCGTGTTCATTTCGATGAAGTGGATGAATCCTATAGGAAGGCTCATTTGAAACATGAGGTCAAATCACATGGAGCAAGATCAGCACAGCAGCAAAGAAGCAAAATAAAATGTTTAAGTTTTATTTGGGAAAAAACATATTATGTGAAAAACCTGGAAGGATAAAGAAAAACTGGTCAATCCTGTTGCAGTCTCTACCTCTCTTGTTCCCTCCAAGGCCCTCTGTACAGCTCTGGCCTCTCACTTCTCTGCTACATCTATGGACATCCTGTCCTCTATCTCCTCTTCCTCTCCCTCTTCCTTTCTCGGCCCCCTTTGCCCATCTCTACCTCTCCCCCTCCCTTTTCCTCTTTCTCTCTGACAACACCTGACAGGGTTTCTAGACAGATCCGGTCTTTGAAAGCATTATCCAAGCAGGCGCTCCCCTGCTCCTCCAGAACCATCAAGGACCATATGACACCCTCACTCCAGCCTTGGCCGATTTCTGTAATCACTCTTTAGCCACTGGAACGTTCCCCTCTCCTCTTAAGCACTCCCTTGTGCACCCACTCCTCAAGAAGCCGTCTGCTGATCCTACCTGCCCGGCAAACTATTGCCCAATCTCCATCACCCCTTTATTAGGCAAACTCTTGGAAAAGCTTGCCATCTCCCAGTTTACTCGCTACACTGAATATTTTGGTTATCTCCATGACCATCAGTCTGGCTTCAGCTCTTCCAGAGGCATTGGAATTGCTCTCCTGAACACTCGTGAAGATCTGCTCTCTAACATCGATTCCAGCATTTCCTCCGTCCTCACCCTCTGTAACGCTCACCTGATTCCCGTAGAGGCGCCGGTCTTGACTGGGCGTATACCGTATCTTCAAAGGTGATGTGTAACACACGGCTGGCTCCTTGGGCTGGACCTCTGTGCACTGTATGTCCGGCTCGAAGGGTAAGATGTCTGCAGATAGAAAATGTGGAATTAATGAACTGGGTTATTGAATGTCTCTCTCTTCTTCCCTTTCTCTTCTCCTGTAGAACCCCAAAGGTTAACGCTCTCACCTTAGGTAAGTGAACGCCGTGCTCTCCATCTGCCTCGAGGCAGGGTGCTGTAACCAGTTTCTTCACTGGATAAGGGGAGCAGGCCTCTTGACTTCAGAGGACTGCTGTCCGTCGTTTACTGCACGAACGGTAAGTTTCGAGTAATTCTAATGTCTTTAAAGTCTTTAGTAATGATGTCTCTTGTTTTGCAGGGTTCCGGCGATGGCGGATGGCGGGCTGAAGTGAGTTGAAGATGGAGCCCGTGTGATGAATAGAAGCGCCTGGAAGCACGTAAGTAAGCGCTTGTTGCCTGCTTCACGATGCGCTCTAACTGTCTTTTTATTTTGCAGGTACAAGTTCGGGGCGGCTGCAGGGTGCCGGAATACCCACTGGGTTAGATGTGGAAAGGAGTAATGGCACGTGAATATTAAAGTTCCCCAATGTCTTTAAACGCACCTTGTTTTGTCTTTCAGATGCGGGATGCAGCGCCGAAGGTCTCCGGAGCGTGCGAAGAGTTGGTAAGCTTTTGTCTTTCAGATGCCGGAATGCAGCGCGAGGCGTTGGTGACAACCGATGGACCAGGTAAGTGAAGAGCTGTCACTGAAGACCGTAATGCTAACCTGTTCTTTCTTGTCTTTATAGGTGTTGCTGAAGACTGGATTCAGGATGGTAAGCCTTTTTCCTTAGGCCCAGGATCAGATGCAGAAGACACGATGAGCGTTCTGCTGCTGAGGATGCAGAATAACGCAAAGCAAGATTCATCCATCGGGTGTGGTTTAAATAGCCTCCTGTAGTGCTTAGATGTCTCCTTCCACAGCCACGCCTAGGTAAGAAAAGAGTTCCTGCTTTCCAGAAGAGTTCCAGTGTTCTGAATCTAGGGAGTGGCTCCTGCCCCACCCAACAGGAAAATTAGTTCCAAACAGAAGAGGATCAGAGACTCAACTGGCAGGCAAGTAAGCAGCATGGTCTGCTGCAGGTAAGTCCACCCAAGCATTATGAGCCCGGCGCTTCCAGCGCTGGGACTGGGCATATTTATGAGCCTGGTGCCACTGGCGCCAGGACTGGGTCCAAAAGGTCCCAATTGGGACTGGTTGGCACTCGGAACCTGGGTTATGGATCTGCTTCCAAGGGAGTTGGGAAAACCCTGACCTTTTGGAAGCAGAGATCATGACACCCTCCTTCTTTCATCCACTTTCGACATGGTCAACTAAGCCATCCTGATCAATCAACTCTGTGAGAACCTGGGCATCACGCCCGCCCCCCCAGGTCCAACCTGGTCCCAATCTCTCTGCCACCTCTCTCTACCTGTGGCGTTCCCCAGGGCTCTATACTCTCACCCTGGTTTTTCAACCTCTACTTGGCCCCTTTGGCCCACCTGATCTCTACCTTCTCCTCTAACCTTCAGTGTTATTCAGATGACTCAGCTTTCCTTCAGGCTCCCTTCAGCCTTCTCTCCTCTCTCGCTCATTCCTGACTGTCTATCCGCGATTCAGGATTGGTGCGCCTCCAAAGATCTCTGCCTTAATGCCAGTAAGATAGAGATCCTTCTCATTGTGACCCTGGCACAAGCTTTCCCTCTCTCACTCTGGCTGTCCGCATTGGGCCCTCTTCCTTCACTTTCCTGCGAGGCAAAAAAACGTTGCTGTCGCCTTCTATGCCACTCTCTCTTTCTCTCCTCACATCTCGGATGTCACCAAGAAGTTCCACTACCAGCTGCTCCTCAAAGGGACTCTTCCCTTTCTCACTTTCCACCAGAAGCTCACTGTCTCCAGAGCCCTGGTTCTCTCTAGGCTGGACTACTGCAATAGCCCCTTTATAATTCTGCCTTCCTCTACTCTCTGTCATCTGCAAATAATCCAGAATAGGACTGCAAGGCTTATCCTTCGCCTCAAGCCCAGGGATCATATCTCTCCAGCCCTGAAATCTCTCCACTGGCTCCCAGTGGCTGCAAGGATCAAGTTCAAGACCCTTTGCATTGTCCAAAAGGCTTTCTGGGGCCAGCCCCCACACTACATCCAACGCTCTCTTCCAAAATATCTTCCTTCTGGAGCCCTTCGCTCAGCTACCTCCAACTCTCTAAGGGTTAGACGCTTCTCCAGGCAGAGAGTGGGGGGCAGATCTCTCTCCTCTGCTGGTTCCTCACTCTGGAATGGCCTCCCTGCCCCTTCAAACTTGACCCGGACCATCTGAAGTTTCGGAAGCACTCAAAACTTTCTGTTTCTCCTCTGCTTTGTCTCTCTCCCTCCCCTGCTGACCTACCTGTCTGCTGTACTGACTGGTTGCTTGGATACCCTCAAAGTCTCTCTAAGTCCAGGCTCTTACTTGATCGGTCCCCCTTGCACTGTGTCCATGCCTACCATGCACTTAGGGGCTGTAACTGTAACCCTGCAGCCCCTCGTTCTCCTTGCACTACCCATAGCTGCGCTGCCCTAGCTGCATTTACTCAGAGCATTGCAGCCCTGTTTTCCCCTCCCCTCTCCCTTGCACGTCCCCCCTCCCTTTCCTCTTGCACCTTTCGTTCTCACAATGACACAAGGCCTAGTGAGATTGTTTGTCTTGTCCTCCCTCTATCTTCCCTCCCTTGTCTTGTCGCGCATAGAAACCCTTGTGTGCAGGCGCGTTATAAATGACTTTTATCATATCATTTTATCACAGATGCCCAGAAAAATTTACAATGCTGCAGTAAGAAATGGCTAGACTGGCAGCATCCAAATGCCAATCTAGCCTGGTAATTACACTTAGCAGGACTGCTTTATCAGAAATTCCCAGTTAAAGGAAAGTCATACCAAACTGAGGAATGACTAGACAGGCTGCACCAAAATGCTTCTCTAGCCACTAATACCACATATCATGCCTGCTTAGCCTGGACATGGACAACCATAAGGATTTATCACACAAACCTGCCCCCCCCACACATCCCCTCTCCCTCCCACCACCTACCCCAACCTTCAAAATCAGCTTCTTGGCCAAGAATTACCTCCACGTCCCTCTTCCTTGTCCCAGAGCTTACATATGAGGCTCCTTGCCTCATAGGTAAGTACCGGGATGAGGAAGAGTGGGTCTAGGAGTAATGAAGTTTACAGGTAGCTAAGTCAGGCATTACCTCCATGTACCTCTACCTCATCCCAGTACTTGTTTATGAGGCAGAGTACACAAGTACTGCCTCATACATAAGTACTGGGACGAGGATGAATAGGGCTATGAGTAATCAAGGCATTAAACACAAGTAATCAAGGCATTAAACACAAGTAGTGGTGCAACACCATTGAGTTGACTGGGCTTCAGCACTCCCCCACTGACATTCTGGGCTATGTTGACTCAACCTGCCTGACCCTTAGAGCTGTTGCCGAACGAACAGGATACAGATGTGAAACGGCACCTGGGTTTTGCTGTTAATAAGGGCCCAGCAATTACCAACGTAAAGCATTTCACTATTAGTACCTGCATTCAAGTGCCAAATCTTTTAGGCAATTGAAATTGCGATGTGGGTCTAGTACTTGCATGCCAGGGGAGTGATTGGAAGGGTAGAGAGGGAATACGAGACTTAAAGGAGATAGTTAACTGCTTGCAACATTGAAGCTGCACTAGAATAGTCTCATTAAAACACGTAAAGAAGTTAGATGCCCCCACACAAATAAGTTTGCCCCTCCCTACCACCCGTGAAGCTAGCGCCTCTCCAAACATTTGAAGGGTTAGCCCCCCAAAATGTAGGTTTTGTAGTGCCCCTGTACACAAGCACACACACCATTCACCATATACACACCCAGCCATCCATAGATTTAAGTGTGCACCCTTTCACCATACAGGCACACTTGGGCAGCCACCCGTACATTTAAGTGTGCACCCTTTCACCATACAGGCACACCCAGACAGCCACCCATACATTTAAGTGTGCACCCATTCACCATACACGCACACACAGCGATCCATACATTTGTGTGCCCCCTTTCACCATACACTCACAGACGCACACGTCATGGGGTTGAGGAGATCCTTATTACTTCAAAACGAAATTGGGGCTCATTACGGGTCCGGCAGTAACCATGCTGGTGCTACCGGCGGGTTGCCGCCAGACCCGTAAAAAATGACCGCGCCTGACTTCCCAGTGCCACTGGGCTCTTCCAAGTCCGGGGGCCGGGAAATCAAGTGCCGGTAATTTCGGTAATCCCCATTCCTGTGGAGTCCCGTAGGACTCCATGTGATTGGGGACACGGACGCACCAGCAATGTTGTTAACGGTGCCGGTGCTTCTGTCACGGGTCTGCCTACATTGGCCGCTGTGCCCGGCAGGTCAGACCTGTCGGGCACAACGGCACAGCAGGTAGACCTGTAATATGCCAGTCCAGAAACAACGGTGCTGGTAAGATTACCAGCACCGTTGTTTCCGGGATGGTATGGTCCCCATTGTTTCTTTTTGAAATCACTCTGCCTTCAGAAAGACATGATTACTGTCACAGAAATAATGGGGGTAATTCATAGAATTCAGCGCAGAAGTAGCGCACGCAGCCAGAGTAGAGAGGCAGAGTGTGCCAGCGTGCGGCAGCCGCTTGCACCAAACAGCATTCAGGCGCACCACGTATTCATGCATTTCCCAAGCCATTTGCAGCCGTGGTGCAGCAAACATCCAGCAGCGCCAGTTACGCCCCCAAGAATGCCCCTTGCGGCTGAAAAAGCCATGATATCCCCCATACGGCGCAAAGGGCCGTGCTAACCCTGGACCAGCTTAAAAGGCCTCTACACTGTAATCGCGTGAAAAACTAAGTGTACCCCGCTCTCGGCAGCCAAAACGCATGAAAATGTACTCACGCCCCCCTTGAATATGCGTACCCCGCTCGCGGCAGCCAAAACACATGAAAATCTACTCGCACACCCCCATGAATACACATACCCTGCTCGCACCTACAAATTCTTGTGGAAAAGGCCTACCGTGACCCTGCAAATACACGTACCATGCACAGGCAGCCAATTCGCATGAAGATCTCCTCACGCACCCTGTGCAATATGTGTACCCCACCTGCACAAGGCAAATTGCGTGGAAAAAGTCCCCCCTGTGGTGTGGGCTGCCTGCAGGGCATGGACAGGGGTGAAGGGTGGTCCCCTGTGGTGTGGGCTGCCTGCGGGGCATGGTCAGGGGCATAAGGGGGTTCCCTGTGGTGTGGGCTGCCTGCGGGGCATGGTCAAGGGTGTTGAGTGGTCCCCTGTGGAGTGGGCTGCCTGCGGGGGATGGTCAAGGGTGTAGGGGGGTCCCCTGTGGTGTGGCCTGCCTGCAGGGCATGGCCAGGGGTGATGGGATGCCTGCGGGGCATGGTTAGGGGTGGTGGGCTGCCTGCAGGGTATGGTCAGGTTTGTAGGGATGTCCCCTGCTGTGGTGTGGGCTGCCTGCGGGGCATGGACAGGGGTGATGGGCTGCCTGCGAGGCATGGTCAGGGGTGATGGGCTGCCTGCAGGGCATGGTCAGGGTTGTAGGGGTGTCCCCTGTGGTGTGGTCTGCCTGCAGGGCATGGTCAGGGGTGTAGGGGGTCCCCTGTGGTATGGCCTGACTGCAGGGCATGGTCAGGGGTGATGGGTTGCCTGCGGGGCATGTTCAGGGTTGTAGGGGTGTCCCCTGTGGTGTGGTCTGCCTGCAGGGCATGGTCAGGGGTGTGGGGTGGTCCCCTGTGGTGTGGGCTCCCTGCGGGGCATGGTCAGGGGTGTAGGGGGTCCCCTGTGGTGTGGGCTGCCTGCAGGGCATGGTCAGGGGTGTGGGGTGGTCCCCTGTGGTGTGGGCTCCATGCGGGGCATGGTCAGGGGTGTAGAGGTGTTCCCTGTGGTATGGCCTGACTGCAGGGCATGGTCAGGGGTGATGGGTTGCCTGCGGGGCATGTTCAGGGTTGTAGGGGTGTCCCCTGTGGTATGGCCTGCCTGCAGGGCATGGTCAGGGGTGATGGGCTGCCTGCAAGGCATGGACAGGGGTGTAGGGTGGTCCCCTGTGGTGTGGGCTGCCTGCGGGGCATGATCAGGGTTGAGGGGGGGTCTCCTGTGGTGTGGCCTGCCTGCAGGGTATGGTCAGGGGTGATGGGCTGCCTGCAGGGCATGGTCAGGGTTGTAGGGGGTCCCCTGTGGTGTGGCCTGCCTGCAGGGGATGGTCAGGGGTGATGGGCTGCCTGCGAGGCATGGTCAGGGGTGATGGGCTGCCTGCAGGGCATGGTCAGGGTTGTAGGGGTGTCCCCTGTGGTGTGGGCTGCCTGCAGGGCATGGTCAGGGGTGTGGGGTGGTCCCCTGTGGTGTGGGCTCCATGCGGGGCATGGTCAGGGGTGTAGAGGGGTTCCCTGTGGTATGGCCTAACTGCAGGGCATGGTCAGGGGTGATGAGTTGCCTGCGGGGCATGTTCAGGGTTGTAGGGGTGTCCCCTGTGGTATGGCCTGCCTGCAGGGCATGGTCAGGGGTGATGGGCTGCCTGCAGAGCATGGTCAGGGTTGTAGGGGGGTCCCCTGTGGTGTGGCCTGCTTGCAGGGCATTGTCGGGGGTGATGGGCTGCCTGCGAGGCATGGTCAGGGGTGATGGGCTGCCTGCAGAGCATGGTCAGGGTTGTAGGGGTGTCCCCTGTGGTGTAGGCTCCCTGGGGGGCATGGTCAGGGGTGTGGGGGGGTCCCCTGTGGTATGGCCTGACTGCAGGGCATGGTCAGGGGTGATGGGTTGCCTGCGGGGCATGTTCAGGGTTGTAGGGGTGTCCCCTGTGGTGTGGGCTGCCTGTGGGGCATGGTTAGGGTTGTAGGGGGGGTACCCTGTGGTGTGGTCTGCCTGCAGGGCATGGTCAGGGGTGATGGGCTGCCTGAGGGGCATGGTCAGGGGTGTAGGGTGGTCCCCTGTGGTGTGGGCTGCCTGCGGGGCATGATCAGGGTTGTAGGGGGTCCCCTGTGGTGTGGCCTGCCTGCGGGGCATGGTCAGGGGTGATGGGCTGCCTGCAGGGCATGGTCAGGGTTGTAGGGGGGTCCCCTGTGGTGTGGCCTGCCTGCAGGGCATGGTCGGGGTGATGGGCTGCCTGCGAGGCATGGTCAGGGGTGATGGGCTGCCTGCAGGGCATGGTCAGGGTTGTAGGGGTGCCCCCTGTGGTGTGGTCTGCCTGCAGGGCATGGTCAGGGGTGTGGGGTGGTCCCCTGTGGTGTGGGCTCCCTGCGGGGCATGGTCAAGGGTGTAGGGGGTCCCCTGTGGTATGGCCTGACTGCAGGGCATGGTCAGGGGTGATGGGTTGCCTGCGGGGCATGTTCAGGGTTGTAGGGGTGTCCCCTGTGGTGTGGGCTGCCTGCAGGGCATGGTCAGGGGTGTGGGGTGGTCCCCTGTGGTGTGGGCTCCCTGCGGGGCATGGTCAGGGGTGTAGGGGGTCCCCTGTGGTATGGCCTGACTGCAGGGCATGGTCAGGGGTGATGGGTTGCCTGCGGGTCATGGTCAGGGGTGATGGGCTACCTGTGGGGCATGGTCAGGGGTGATGGGCTGCCTGCGGGGCATGTTCAGGGTTGTAGGGCGGTCCCCTGTGGTGTGGTCTGCCTGCAGGGCATGGTCAGGGGTGATGGGCTGCCTGAGGGGCATGGTCAGGGGTGAGGGGTAGTCCCATGTGGTGTGAGCTGCCTGTGGGACATGGACAGGGGTGTAGGGTGGTCCCCTGTGGTGTGGGCTGCCTGTGGGGCATGATCAGGGTTGTAGGGGTGTCCCCTGTGGTGTGGGATGGCTGCGGGGCATGGTCAGGGGTGTTGGGTGGGCCCTTGTGGTGTGGGCTGCCTGCGGGGCATGGAGAGGGGTGATGGGCTGCCTGCGGGGAATGGTCAGGGGTGTAGGGGGGTCCCCTGTGGTTTGGGCTGCCTGCCGGGCATGTGGCGGTGGGGAGGGCACACCCAAGAGGGCCCACACAGCCAAATCGCGTGAAAGGCGAACTCGCGTACCCCGGAATACACGTACCCCGCACGCGCCAGTGAAATCGCGTGAAGAGGGGATTCGCGTCCCCAGGAATACACGTACCCCACTCGTGCCAGCCAAACTGCGTGAAAAGCTCACTTCTTGATGTTAATGTCTTTGGCCCGGGCATCATCGAACTCCATGTTGATGTCCCGGAGGCGGTTCTCGGCTGTGTCCTCGAGGGCTCGCAGGAACGTCACCATGGTGTCCTCAAATTCCCTGTGAGTCTCAAGGAACACTGCCCGTCTCAATGCCCGGTTCATGGAGTTCTCCACCCTGACCATTGTGAGCTGTGCCCTCCCCACCCGCCGCCGCTCTGCATCTATCTGCTGGCCCAACCGCTGCCACACGGAAGACACACGTACTCCAGGGTCCTCCTGCCCATCAGCCGATGTCTGCCCCTGTGATGAAGACATCCCCGAGGCCTGATGCCTCCCACGTTGTGCCTGCTGCCGCCTTAATGCCAACTGCCTCTGCAACCATGACTGCCCCCAGGAAGATGGAAACACCTGGGGCCATGGTGCACGTGCCCTAATTGATGGTGCATGCACATCCTCCACTGGCTGGGGTCCAGTTGTTGGGGGTGACCACATCTGCTGGTCCTCCGACTCGCGACTGTGGCAGGGATGTGTTCTCCACCAGCCTGGCCACAGTGGATGGGGCAGGTCCACAGGGTGCCCATGTGAGACATGGGCGGGAAGACGGCATGGAGGACAACTGGCGCATTGGGTGTGCAGATGAGGAGGGGGTCACAAGAGCATCCAGCACACGGAGGAACCCTGTGCCAACGACCTGTCCTAGCAAGTTGACACGGCCACACAGGTGTCCAAAATGATGTGCGTTGTCCTGCCTGGAACCACGCACATCATCCCGAATCACCAGTGTGCGCAACGCGACACCGACTAGGACAGACTCAACCCTGTCACGGATTACCTTGTCCGCAGGTAGAGGAAGGTCAGTTGACGTAGCCACATCCCCTACCTGCGAATGGGCCTGGACAGAGGCATCCCTGCTCGTGCAGGATGAAGCAGTCACAGGATCAGGGACAGGATTACATACAGACAGCGACCTGTGTTGCCTCCTGCCCCTGCCCATGGGCTGCACCACTTGCACCAGTGGAACCACCCCCTCCAGGCCCCATGCGTGGGTCTGATATGGCCTTATCCTCAACCACAACCCCCCCAACGTGGATGACTCTGTGCCGTCTTCCATAGCATGCCCCTGTGGGTGTTCACCTGCCCCTTCTGCCGTGGAATCCACATCCAACCTTGGCCTCTTGGATCTTCCCCTCAGTAGCTGCGGCCATGGACGCGGCACCAGTCCCCTCACTCCCAGAAGATATTATTACCTGGGAGGGGGGCAGGGCCTTGCATCTCTGGCTGACGGTAGCATTCCTGCTGCTGGGCTCCACAGCGCCATCTCTCCCCTCTTCATCAGTCGACGCTGCAGACAGGGAAAGACAGAACACAGGCATCAGGACTCCGTACAATGGTCTGCAAGACACATGACTATAGCACATGAGTGGCAGTGTCAAACATCACAGGCGGCATCACACTCCCCATCACTCAGGTCAATTGAACCCACACATATGCACAAACAAGCAGGGAATGTGCAACAGGCATCTGCATCCATTCACAGGGAACTGCATGAACATCCTAAGGGGGGCATGATGTCACAAGCATCATGGAGCATGCCATTCACATGCACACACGCCACCAGACAGACATGCATCTGGCCATCTCTTCCTCCTGTCACAGTGCAATCATCGTCCACTATGTCACATCTGCCAATTGGGTACCTACATTTCCGTGTCACATGCATCCATGGTGTCTCACAGTCACACACACACCAACCAGACACACGCACATGTACACTGTGCACGTACATGAAGGTGGGACAAGCATCCATTTGTCACACCCCAAACATGGCTGAGTCCACACACAGGCAAGCAAACATGTGTGCATCTTCACATGCAGTTGTGCATCATGCATCGCAACACATACACCATTGATGTGCAGCACACATGACTGGACTCACATGCAGCACAGTCATGTCCCTGCACATACACATCCATAAATGGGCCATGTCAGACATAGGTCCAAGCTTCACACTCCTGCCACACCTCAACATGCACTATGTTGAATGAGAATGCATGGACACTTACCGCTCGACTCCAGATGGGTCTGCCTCTTGAGGACCTGGTGGTGAAGCGCTGGGCGAATGCGCTCGAGGACCCTCATCTGGTCGGTGGTAAGCGGGACCCGGCGCCCACTGCATCCAAGAGGCGCCGGGGCTTCCTGAGGGTCCTGGACTTGAAGTCCTCCCAGCGCTTATGGACGGGTTTACAGTTGTGGGGTGCCACCCACCCCCCGCATTGATGGCACCCACGATGTCCAACCAGATCCTCTCTAATCCATCCTTGTTGGCGCGTGCTTGTCCGAAGAGTGCATCATAATGCCCCAGGAACCAGGATACCAACTTCTTTAGCAGTGAAACTGGCAGCCCTCTGCCTCCCTGACAGGGGGTCGCCACTAGTCCCAGATGGTGTTTGGCCGGACATGGCAACCCATGTGGCAGGTGTGGGTGGGCAACTGGGTCCTGGGACTGGGCTGTGGAGCGATGGAACACCAGTCAGGAGTCTTCTGTTCCAGCATGGGTGGTCACAGCAACTGGACCCCTGGTGATGGCCGATGTGCAGGCACCTAATTACAGGGAACATTGGCAGCAGGCAGTCTGGCAGCAGCAGATGGCTTGTAGGAGGCTGCTTGGGGTTTCGGGGGCAGGTAAATGGCCTTCTGGGCAGGAACGTGGTCTTCCATGTGTTGTAGTGTCACCAGCATGATGCAGAGTGACTCGGCACGTGAGAAATCAACATGTGTGCGTGTAATTCAGGGAAAGGTCCTTAGCGCGTAAGCGACGTGGCACGCGTAGACGTTGCTATGTGCACGGGTTAAAGGTCCACGTAGGACGCCATTTTCCTCTACGTGCTTTTTGTGGAGAGCAAGCATGTGATTCTTGTACTTCTTGCAGGTTGACACACTATTACTTCACAACAGTTGCAGTGCGTACTCCTTGTTTACTGCGGCAGAGCTCACTTCTTGTTTTGGCGGAGGGGTTGCCAACGCGCACACGTGCATGTTTTTTCTGTACATTTTCCAGGCAGACGGTGAGTGTCACACATATTTTTCCACTGTGGTTGCCCCAGTGTGTTGCATACCCATTCATAGGTCATTGTAGCCTGCGTGTCCCAAGCATACGCATTTTCTGTGTCTCTGGGTGCCACAGCATACTGCGGGTCCTTAATTCCATGCACGTGGGCTACCGAGGGGTCACGTGCACATTTGTTTTTGTTTTTGCGGTGCCTGAGCGTTGCATGACCCGTCATTTTTCCCCAGGGGTCACAGACAGCCTTGCAGGAGCACAGGGGTACCTATTCCATCCAGTACCCTGCCGCCTTCATCCCAATTGCCCAGGACAATTGTTTTCTGTACTTCCCATTCGCACAAGCACATCAGTGCCATGGTTGGGAGATGACCAAGTGGTAAGGGAGGGAAAGGTGGCCGACCTCCAAGAGGTGTCTGCAGTAGGGGATGTGGCCAGGTTGAGCAGGGTGGCCAAGGTGGCAGCGGTGGGCAGTGTGGCCCAAGAGGGCAGTGTGTCCACCTATGCCCCCCCCACAGTGGGTCAGGGAGATGCAGCTGACACCATCCCAGCTCAGGCCCTGCTAGCCTGGCCCAGATTGGTAACGGAACAGGCACAGGATGACTCAAGGGCTGACTTCCGTGTCACGAAGACCAAGCCACTTGAGGTGGTGAAAGTTGCTGTCACCAGGCCACGTGGATCTGGGGCAGCAATGTCATCTGCTGCCTCAACTAGCCAGGGTGAGGCGGCTGCAGGGGCAGCTGCAGTTGACACCAACCCGGCTCTGACTCACCCAGCCAGGACAGTGTTGGTTGCGTCCCCTCACACCAAGCCAGTTGTGCTGCTTGGTCCTGGCAACAGCACCCAGCAGCCAATACCTGCAGTGAGATCTTTGGTCATCATGCCATTGCCTGCTTCCAGTGGCCAGTCCACATATGCTTCAGCCCCTATAGACCAGAGTGGCGTAAGCCACTCATGGTCTGCACCACCTCTCAAGAGGAAGGAGCGTGCTATTGCGGAACAGGCTGGGACCCCAGACATGGCTCACCCCTCCGGCACGTCAAGGAAGCAGAGTTTCAATAATGTGGAACTAGGCGCACTTGTGGGCTACGTGTCGGAACATGGCCGCGACATGCTGGTGACGGCAGGGTGCAAGACTACGCCTGCTCAGCGTAGGGCCCACTGGCAGTGCGTCGCGGACTACATTCGTTCCTTGGGATTTGTGAAGCCCACAGCTGATGATTGCTCAAAGCGTTGGAATGACCTCAAACGCCAAGCAAAAAACATGCTGGCTTCTAATTACGCCTCTACTCTGGTGACTGGCAGTGGGTCACCACCAGAGGAGGATGAACTAACAGAACATGAGGCAATTGCTGGAGGGTTCATTGGAGAGGATCAGATCCAAGGCGTGGGAGACCTACCAGATCTTGAGACAATGTCTGGTGAGTGCCCATGTGCGTGTGTCCAGACCATGTGTATGTTGCTTGGGTGATGTGTTGTGATTGAGTGCCAGGCCAGGCTGTGTAGTCATAACTGCCATATGTTACCCGGTGGTCGGTCAAAAAACCGAAAACAAAATATCGAATCACCAAAATCCCGAATCCAAAATCTCGAAAAAAAAAAATCTCAAATTATTTATTTATTTATATGTATTTGTGGGTTCAGGTAAGTATAAAAAAAAAGGGTAAAATAAAAAAAAAAAAAAAAAAAAGGGAGGTCGGGGGGGAACCCCCCGATTTCGAAATAAAAACGTATTAAAAAAAAAATTCGAGATTTTTGTTTTCGATATTTTGGATTCGAGATTTTTGTTTCCGATATTTTGTAATTCGGTTTTTTCACTATAAACCATGTTACCCATGTAGTGCCTCCAAGCCATCCCCCACCCTTGGGTCTGGGGTTCACTGTATCCCTACTGACCGCTGCAAACACTTTGCACATGATGACTGCACTTGACCTTAAACTACCATCATGCCACGACATTGTTATTACAGTTTTTCCTCTTTATTCTGCCCGATTCATGGAATCATTTGCATGAAAAACGCAGATTTACGTGCCTTTCTGCCCAAAAATCACTATACTTCAGACAGGGATTTTCAGCCATCACGCAAATAATTCCATGAATCAGGCTGATTGACTGCTGCGCACCTACACATGTACTGCACCCGCTCACTTCTGAGCCTTGTTTGAACCTTCAATTTGATAATTCACTTGTGTCATGTCAAAGTGACCAACCATTGATGTATCCGTGTGCCTCCCATCACTGTATTTGAACACACTGGCATTGTTTCTGCGTGTGACACGTGTGTTTTGTCCCACTCTTTTGCATGTTCTGTTTGATGATATGCGTTTTACATGGATGGGGACAGTAGTGATTTGTCAGTTCTGCCATGGCTATGCTACGTGCCATCTGTGTGCTGGCATGTGTCATGTTTGTGGATGGTCCATGCCACTCACAGGCTTATGTGTGATGCAGGTGCTATGCACCATGCAGCGCATGTGTTGCTTTTATATTTTGGAGTCATCAGTGTCTGCTTTCAGGGTCCCCTTCCACTTCATTGCCACTGTATGCATGGCTGAGTTTGTGTCTTGTGTGACATGTCTGATTAATGTATTGGATGTGTACATTGTGATGCCTGTGTGTGTCGGCTATGCTGTTCCATGTGTGTCTTCATGACTTCTTTCATTTTGTGCAGGTGTTGAGGCACTAGATGCTGTGGAGGAGGAGGAGATGGTTCAGGGGCAGGAGTACTCAGAGCCCCAACCAAGCACCACTGAAGGACGTGGGGTGGTGCCACATGAGAATCCATTGCTCCTACACACCATCCTGTCCACAGGTGTCTCTGGGTACACCTCTGAGGATCTGTATGGCTCAGGTGCTTAATAAAACATTGACACAAATGTCCCATCGCAGATGAGTGTTTTTGGCAGGGATGCTTTTCTGTCCAATGCAGCTGCACTGGGGGTAGACCCCTCAATGGACCATTCAGTGTTGGAATGTCTGCCTGTGGCGGTTACAGATGTAGGGTCACACTCCACACTATTTGCTCCTGTTCCTGGGCAGCAGAACAAAGAAGGAATGCAGTCCGGCAGCCTCAGGCAGTGCCAGCACAGCAAGGTACACATCACCTTGCGGCCAACTGGTGTCGTGTCCGGCAACGCAGTGGCTGTGCGCCACTGGGCAATACTGTGTGGGAGAACTCCATGTATGCAATTGCACAACAACAGGGGGCATCATGTGAGATGATGGCTTAGGCTGTGGATAGGGTGCCACTTCCATTCTCCCCCCCCCGAAAGCCAGGTTGAGCTCCAGCATCAGGCATCACGGGCCACGTTGTGAAACCAAAGTCAAAATATCGAGGCCGAGTACCCCAAAAGGAAATACACCGAACATGGGTTACAAAGGAACATACAAAGATCTTTTATTTTATACTGAACTGTTTCAAAGGACAAAAGTAATGGATAGCTATCGGCCCTCAGTACAACACAACGAACTCCAGCGTGGTTCGGTGTGCTCAGTGAGTGGGACTGTACATTAGAATTAGTCGCACTTGACTAATTGCGTCAAGTGCGTGCACTTGACGCACGCACTTGACGAACATGATGTCCAACCCTACTGTGGGTTGATATTCCTCTAATACATTACTGATCTAGGGTTCATGCGAAATTCACACATCTATATGCTTAGGGTTTGCCTTTAATACATTCGCCAACAAGCCTACACGGTAACAGTGTATTTTAGGATTTCTCATAAAGTCTTCTTGAAACATTAATACAATGTAGTTAAACAAGCGTTCTCAGTTCAGCATTTGGATACATTGTTCTCAACATATGCTCGTGGATTAGTTTCATTGGCACAAGTAATCCTTTACATACAGGTCAACGAAGGACAAGGTCTCAGTTCACGACCCCAAAATGTGGCCTGCAGGCAAGTTACATATTAAATTGCACACAGAGGTCAAGACGGCCATGTTGTATTTCGGAATGACATTGTCCACCATTTTATCTCACAGGGTGACTTTACAGAGAGAACCTAAAATGGCGGATTTACCTAAAATGGCGGCTTACATTGATTCTAAGGTCAGGACCTTGTAACACGGATTTCTTTGCAAGTGACTTATAAGCAGCTTGGCGTAGGCCAATATACATATTTTCATTGCAATAGGAGGCACGATATAATTTCCCGTTTGTCAAACCCTCCTTTTGGCCTATGCCAAGTGCTAAACTACTTCTGATCTCCTTGCAAGCAATTCCATGCTTCACCGTCCATGCACCATGAATCGCTGTCAGAAATATCTATTGCCATCAGGTCATTCGCTAAAATTTCTTTTAACACATATTCCTTGGAAGTTTTATCTGGGGCATACACTTTATGTCCTATCGTACCTATCGCTTGTGCGCAACATCCCCCTAGCATCAAACATATACTAGGTAGACATTGGATACAACAACAAAGAAACAACAGAATTCCCAAAATGATCAGTAAGACCGAAAGTACCTTCCAACCCCAAGATCGCAAGATATCCCAGAACCAAGTGCTAAGATCCCAGTTTCCCTCGGGAACATGTACTTCTGAACTAAGGACGTGCAGATTCTGTATTGCTTTGAAGATAGTTGGGGAGGAATCCGGCACGAAAACACAGCAAGCGGACCCCACTAATTTACACACTCCACCACGTTCAGCCAGAATGACATCTAATGCCATCCGGTTCTGGAGCGCTACTTTCTGTTCTAATGTCATATTATAGAGTATGTCCGTGGTCTGGTTGATGGTCCTCTCCAGTACTCTCGTTAGTCTTCTGATATCTCTGGAATTCACTATCTGCCCCCAAAATGGCACAAATGAATTTGCTACATCTCCCAAGACCTGTGCTGGAGTGTCACCATTCTCGTCCCGCCGTGGACGAGCCTTTGAAACCTCTACAGTACTAACTATGGACACCCCAGGTAACAGGATCCCTAAATAACAGGTTCCCTGCCAATCCCTGGGCAACCATGGAAATGCTACATTACCACAAACAAAGTAGACAGGTTCGCCTACATACAAAGGTCTGTCTTCCCTAGTCAAATTTGCAACGTTGGCACAACCTTTAAACGGATTCCAAGATGGCCGCCTGCTGAAGTGGACGCACGTCCCCTGCGCTCCGCACCGGCGGACACAACAAAAGCTTAGAAAGGTGTATTTCAACCGCAGCAGCCTCAAGAAACGGCGCCTGTGAACGTGTGGAAAACGAGTCCAATTCGAAAATACTTTGCGACCCGCAATGGAGCTGGATTGCCTATAATCGGGGAGAGCGGCCTCCCCTCCCCACTCCCGGCGGATCTTGGCGGGCTCCGACTGCTGCTGCGCTGTCACACTGACTCTCCCACCCCCCACAGCGGAGACTAAGGTGCTGGATTGCGGGCCCATCCGGGCTCGCTGCAAGCTGTAAGGTCGCGTCCCATGTGAGGCGCAACGCTGGTGGGACCCTGGGACCTGTGGTGCTGCACAGCTTAAACAGCAGCTGCCAACAAATATAGGGATCCCGGCCGGGTCAGAGCCTTCCGTGCCACACCGCAGCAGACACAAGAAACGGCGCCCGTTAACGCGGGGGAAACGGGTAATATCCAAAAATACTGTACGACCCGCAACGGAGCCGGATTGCCTGTAATTGGGGAGTGCGGCCATCCCTTCCCCTTCCCGGCGGATCTCTGGTGGGCCCCGACTGCTGCCGCGCCGTCAGACGGACCCTCCCGACCCCCGCAGCGGAGACCAAGGTGCTGGATTGCGGGCCCATCCAGGCTCGCTGCATGCTGGAAAATTGCATCCCACGTGAGACGCGGCGTTGGAGGGCCCTGTGGGGCCACGCAGCTTTAACAGCAGCTGCCAACAAATATAGCATCCTCAGCCGAGACCGAGCCACACCAGCAGCGGTACCGGGACAGAGCCCATACACTGTCTCACCCTCACGCCCCCTCGCTGGCAGCCTGATAAATCCGGATCCCGCGACACCGGGGTACAGGCCCCATTCCGCCCGCGGCGGGCCTCCCCTGGAGTCGCGATCAGCGGCGAGGGCTTGGCTGGACCCCGGAGCACATTTGAAAGTCCATCGTAGCTTCGAAACTGTCTGTCACACAACACGCGAGCACAGAAGTCACGGCTCACAGTCACCGGAGGCCTACAATTTGAATTCAACACGACTGACAAGGTGAGAGTTGTTTCCCCGGCCCTCTCCGCGCCCACATCGCTGAGGCCTCCACTGGCCAGGCTGCACACCCAGAGTAACCTGCTTGCGCACGCTTCCCTCATGAAGAAAAGACTCAGACAGTGCAGACATCTAACACATTTAACACAATAGAGCGGGGGGAGGGAGAACTCAACCAACCCAGCGAGCGTAGCGTTTTGCTTGATTGGGGCACTAACTCAGCCCCACTCACTTCTGAATCCTTCTTTGCTTCGGGGGGCTCAAAAGGAATAGGCGGATCAACGGGCATAGCAAGAAAGGCGAAATCTGCACTGACTATCCCAGACTAAGAACAACTGGTCCCAATCCATGCGCCCAGCCGAAGTCTACTTTAACCAAGTGCTGATCGGAACAGATGCTTTGAGACTGCCCCCAGTGCTCCCCTCCATCGGACTCAGAGAATAGGATTCCAACATGAACACATGAACACAGAGCTGGGATCACATAAACCCTGGTCGGGCACCTCAAAAGTATAAGTCTGTGGGTTCCCCCCATTAGGGTACACCCCGAAGAATAAACTGCTCAGCCAAGACAGACCCCCAACTCAGATGCCGGGCACCAGAACCAAAAGTGCCCCGCCCAGAACGAAAGGTTCGCCAAGGAGACAAGATCACCAACTATCCAAATATTGGGGACAGACGAAGCAGCAAGACCAGACTCCCCAACAAACACAACCAGAACAATCTGAGCTACCCCCGGAAACGCCTCATAGAACCATGGATGCAGACAAAGAAGAACTGTTGTCTTGTCTGAAAGGTATGAGGCCAGGATGACCACAGCATTTCAGGCTCAAATAGGTCAACTGAGGGAAGACATAAAAACCTCTCTGCAGGAAATCCGGAAAGAGGTAAACGAACTTGGTGACGAGCTGACAAAGTTGAAAGTGGCCTCTCTGCCTTATCTGAAGAGTTCAAACAGTCCAGCCTCCTGCTGGACCAAATAGCAACTGCTACGAACAACCTGGAACTACAGGTGGAAGACCTTGAAAATAGGTCAAGACGTTCCAACATACGGGTTAAAGGGCTACCCGAAACAATCCCTGATAGCGAACTCCGCGAGACACTCCAACTGGCCTTCAGTAACAATTTTTACGTGATCCACCACCAGAATCCATCGGATTTGATAGAATACATTGGGTTGGACCCAGAAGGAGTGACCCTGGAGCCCGCCCACGGGATGTACTGGTGGCTCTTACTTCATTCACAACGAAAGAATGCATCCTGAAAGCTTCCAGGTCTAGC
Source organism: Ambystoma mexicanum (assembly GCF_040938575.1). NCBI lineage: Eukaryota > Metazoa > Chordata > Amphibia > Caudata > Ambystomatidae > Ambystoma > Ambystoma mexicanum. The sequence goes on from NC_090929.1 coordinate 165,175,710, forward strand.
ACTGGCCTGACCTTTAATGGCACGAGATTAAACTGTTCCAGGACCTTGCCGTTTCTACGCTACACAAGCGCAGACTCATGCGCCCGGTGACAAAAACCTTACAGTGAAAACAAATCCCCTATCGATGGGCGTATCCTTTTGGCCTAATGTTCAATTGGGAGGGCAAACAGAGGCGAATAACTACATGTGAGGAAGGTCAGGCGTTATTAAATTTGGAGGAAGCCCCGAACTCTCCGGATAGAGACAAGATACGACAGCTACAAGATCCCGGGCCCAACCCGTGGGAAAGGTCCACAGCACGCAGAGGCAGACCGAGAAATGAATCAAAATTAGATGGCCCACGAATGTGCCAGGACCTCCAGAAACGCTAATGGTGCCATACGATAGCTGAGTACACATTCTGACTGAGATCTGTCTGCTGATCTATACGCTGCAACATATATAAGCTCCTATAAGCAGTCAGTGCGGAGGCAGGCAATGCTAATCTATGGAATCCAACGCGAGACATTACAACTTTGAGTCTCGCGCCCCTTGTGAATTGCTGTCCGACCTGACACCCCAAATAGTTAGTGTGGAGGATTCTATGGAATCCGGGTTGTTGAGGACACAAGGAGGGGGGGAGGGAGGGAGGGAAGGAAGGAAGGAAGGGGGAGATGGGGGGACAAGGAGGGGGTGGGGAAAGTTATCAGAGATTAACATAAGGAGACGCAGCAAGAGGCTCCGGAAAGGTCCTAATTGAGAAAAGAAAGGGGATATCAGTGCAACTTTTTACAATGCTAAGGGTAAATATTCTCCTCTTAAGTATACATGACTGAATCAAATATAGTCTCCCTGAATGTGCAGGGTTTGAACTCTCCAGTTAAACGCCGGGTTATCCTCAATAGGCTGGTAAAAATGCAGACAGAGATAGGGATACTGCAAGAGACGTACCTCCTCTCGAAAGATGAAAACCGCATGGCTCATCGAGTATTTCCGCAACAATATTTTGCCTCCAGTGGGGAGAAAAAGAGGGGGGTGGCCATACTATTGGGGAGGGCTCTAGCTTTTCAAAAAACCCAACTTTGTAGAGATAAAGAGGGGCGTTATCTGGGTTTGAAAGGGTTGATTAAAGGTAGAATGTACACAATCCTGGCCTTATATGACCCCAATGAACGCCAAGATGTGTTTATAACAAACTTACTGGGTAAATTGGGCAGCTGGTGCGAGGGCCAATTAATAGTTGGAGGAGACTTCAACTGTGTCATGGACCCAGCCCTGGACAAAACACTCCCACCCACAAACGCAGATCAAAGAAATAGACAGGCACTGGGTCGGTTTTTTAGGGAAATGGGAGTCATTGAGACCTGGCGATTTTTTCAAGTGGACAGCAGGGAATATACCCACTACTCGGCGGTTCACCTGGGCTATTCAAGAATAGATGTGATCCTTGTCTCTACTACGTTAATCTCACAAATAACTGGGGTAGAAATTGGGGTGGAATATCACTCAGACCATGCACCAGTGATAGTGGGTGTAGCCTGGAGGGAGGGTGATCACAAAAGTAAACCTCCCTGGAAACTGAATGAAGTCCTATTGAGAGACATAGCACTCAGAGCACATATTGAGACCTCTATAAATAACTACTTTAAAGAAAATGACAATGGGGAAACAAGCTGGGGGTCAATATGGGATGCAGGAAGTCGGTGATCAGGGGTGAACTCATGTCACAAGCAGCAGCATACTACAGAGAAAAAGCAATAGTGACTCATCGGTTAGAAACAGAGGTGAAAAATGCGGAAATGCAGCATAAAACTTGCCGCTCAAGGAAATCCCTGTGTGCACTCCGGAAGATCAGAACACAGCTCGAGCATCATACTGCAGACCAGATGGCCATGTCACTACTCCGCACGAAACAGTCCTACTACATTCATGGGGGCAAAGCAAACCGATTTCTAGCGGCGAAACTGAGGAAGCATTAAGCCTGCAACTACATAGTACAATTGGACGATGAACATGGGAAACCGCACACAGCAGAGCCAGACAAAATTAAAATAATGAAACATTTCCATGAAACATTCCTGAGCACCGAAAAACTAGACCCCACACAGCAGTTTGCCTATATAAACTCTCTACCCCTTCCCCAAATAACAGAACAAGACAGAACTAGTCTTGGAAGTCCGATCTCAGCGACGCCATCTCGGCCTTACCAGCCAACAAAACTCCGGGCCCCGATGGTCTCAGCAACAGTTACTATAAAACCTTTCGTATCCAATTACTTGTCCCACTGACAAAGCTTTATAACACCATCAGAGAAGAAGGGAGAGTGACGCCAGACATGGAAAAGTCCACAACTATTCTGCCCTTGAAGCCCGGAAGGGATCCGCGCAACTGCGCAAGCTTCCGCCCTATAACGCTATTGAACACTGAGGCAAAGATTTACGCAATGATATTTGCTACCCGACTGATGAAAGTACTCCCTGATATAATACATGACAATCAAGCGGGATTCATCACAGACCGTCACACACAAGACAATATCAGAAGGTCAATAGACGTTATAGACGCTGGACGAAGGAAGCAACAAGAGTTCGCAATAGCTGCTTTGGACGCCTCCCGTGCATTTGACAGTATGGACTGGAACTATCTGTCTCTAATCCTGGAGCGCTTTGGTGTGGCCCGGTGTTCACCAAGATGGTTCTAGCCAACTATCAAACCCCATCGACAACCCTCATGATCAACGGCCAGAAAACAGAACCGATAGAAGTCAGAAGAGGCACAAGACAGGGATGTCCCCTGTCCCCGCTGATATTCGCAATGGCAATGGAACCGTGTGCCATACGGTTCAGACTAGAAACCAACATCAAGGGCGTGACCCTAGGCTCCGAAGCCCATAAACTCGCATTATATGCGGATGACATTATCCTCTACATAGGTGATCCAGTTAACACAATGCCCTGGGCAATGGCTAAATTAGAAGAATTCAGGCAAGTCTCGGGATTCTCTGTAAATGTTCCCAAATCGAAAGCAATGAACATCACGGCGAAGAGGGAAACAATAGCAAGGCTGGAGCAATCATACCCATTGACATGGGCAAAAGACTCCCTTGACTACCTGGGAATATGACTAACCACGGAACCAAGAAAGCTTTTCCAGGCGAACATCTCTCCCTTTTGAAAGCAATTGCAAGAAGACATGCTCAAATGGGAATCCCAAGAACTATTGTGGTTTGCCCGCATCACGGCAGTAAAAATGACCATACTCCCACGCCTGCTTTATGCGGTAAGCTCAATCCCTGTGTCCATCCCACCAACCAAAATCAAAGAGCTGCAGAAAGCAATAGTTAAATTCATATGGCAAGGCAAGCGGCCAAGGATCCAGAAGGGTATCCTAATGCGACCTCCGCTCTTGGGAGGCCTCGGAATACCAGAAGGGGGCAGATATATATTGGCAGCACATTTAGCCCCTATGCTGCGATGGGCCAAGGTCGAACATCATAAAGGATGGTGTAGAATAGAACAATCAGTCACGTCGATCCCTCTGATCTCACTCCTAGGTCTGAAAGCTAAACACATAGAAGGTGGTGGTTCCTCCTGGAATCCACAAAGGGGTCCTTGCAGAGCTGGGACATAGCTAGGAAACAGAAACGTATCCCAACGGGTTTGGGTCCATATTCACCTATACTACATAACCTGCACTTTACTCTGGGCCTTCGAGGCAAACTTTGGGAGGGTTGAAATGAAGTGGGGACCCTGACTTTGGCTGAGATGTATAGGGATGGCTCCCCACTGCAATTCACGGACTGCCAGCAGAAGTTTGGTATAGGAGAAAGGGAGCGATACAGGTATATGCAAATCAGACATTGGATAACTCAACCCATGGTAAAAAGAGCGGGCACACGATCACCATCCGGCCTGGAACTAACCTTAAAGTAGGGCCAGCCCAAAAAAAGGGGCTCCAGACTCTATAAACTCCTTGCAAACTCCCAAACATCAGATCGCCTCCTATATAAGGTGAACTGGGAAAGAGACTTGCAAGAACCCATAACGGAAGAAGAGTGGTGCAAAATATGGTCACGAGCTCATGGTGCCTCCAGATGCACCTCAATTAAAGAATCAGCCTATAAAATGTGCTTTAGGTGGTATATGCCCCCGCACCGTTTACATAAGATCACTAAGACCTACTCGCCGTTCTGCTGGAGAAACTGTGGAGAGAGAGGGGACCTAATCCACATGTGGTGGTCATGCCCCAAGGCAACGGTCTATTGGAAGGAGATTCTAGGCCACATTAAAGATATCACAGGTGTGGACCTCCCGATGTCCCCGAAAACTATCATATTAGGTTTCCCGATTGAGGGCAAATATGCAATGTCGGGGGCGAACGCCTCCCTCATTACTCATCTGCTAACGGCTGCAAGGATGACCCTAGCGCAAAACTGGAAAAATGAGTAGGGTCCCATAGTGGCATGGTGGTAGGTCAAGATCTGGGGAGTGATGGCCATGGAGAAAATATGTGCACTTACGGCTGGAAAATATCAAACATTTCTGGCGACCTGGTCCCCGTTCCACGAGTGTGTGAGCGATAGAGAGGCCCTCTTTTTTAAACCCCGGCTTCTCAGGAGTATACATGTCATATGAGGGATAACAGCACGGAGGAATGAACTCAGGATTAACCCTAAACGGAACCCCTTCATATGTTGATCTCTGTAATGTATTATAATATTTTTATGAAGTGTTAGTTAAAGCAGGGTGGGGGGAGGGAAGGGGAAGACAGAAGGGGAAAGAAGTGGGGGAATTTCCAAATGGTAAATGACGAACTTTCAGAGGTTGAGACGTTTCGTCTATTTTTGGTTAACATCAGAAAGAGAGGGAGGTTTATTTAGAATGTTAATTTACTGTATCTGAACTGTTTTGATATTCTTGTATTCCTCAAATCCAAAAATAAAGTGTTTAAAAAAAAAAAATCTCCCATTGACTGAGTACCATTCCTCTGTATGCAGAAAGAAACTGAATCGGGGCTATGGTTAACAGTGTAAGAAGGAGGCATGGCATCCTTATTGCCTAGCGGAGCCATCTTAAAGGAAATCAAAGATTGAAAGGGACGAGACAGCCTGTTAGAAGGCCTAATAGAAGCAACGTTGAGCTTACTCCTATTCGCGAAAAGCGAGCATCCCAGGGGAGTCAGAACACGTCTCTCAAAATTATTCAAATTAGTACCATCAAAGTTGCCCGAGATGCTATCGTTCCATCGGCCAAAGAACAGTGCTCTAAGAGAAGCATAACAAGCAGTTGTCAAAGGTAAAGGATGAATATACCAACCTAGCCCCTTATCCCCATGTTGCAGTAAATGTGAACAGACCCAACAGTTGGACCTATTAAAAATGGCATACGTAGCATTCATGATAAGGAACAGAGTATTGTTATGATACCTTTGTCTATGCTGAGAGTCCCTAGGGGACAGAGTATGCAAATGTACGAAGGGAGTAGAAACAGTGGGTACATTTTCAGTCGGTAACAAGGATGAGTTTCCTCGAGGTACCATAGGCCTAAAACAGTGACTATTATAAAACCAAATATTATTATAAAAACACAGTAATACGTTTTCGGGGCCCAAGTGCTTTGTCCAATAACCCAGCTTGTCACACGATCATTTACAAGTCCCATACGAGCGGTAGCGGTGGCAGGCATTGTAGTCTTCAAACGACAAACCTCAATGTTATTAGCTGGCGACCTCCCGGCCGCGCGACTTCTTAGTCCTTCCACAACCCTAGCCAACAGAATCCCCTTTCTCAAATTTGGGCAAAAACAAGCCCTCGATGATCCTTTTCTTCTCCGAATGCACAGCAAAACCGTGCCGTAAGTCTATTTTCTTGGACACAGATTGTACCTTGCTTTTCCCGGTACTGATTGATCTGGAAACAATGTGTCATCACTTCCCGTTGGAAGCAACGTATCAAGAGCAAGTTAAGATGCTGAATTTGAAACAACAGTTTCTGGAAGCAAAACTTTTGGAGAGTGTGGAGACAGAATGGCAGGTTCCACAAGCCTCACAGGCTCAGAAAGATTCTCTGATGCACTCTCAGCACTATTTACTGCTTTGGGATCGTTGGCTGCAGCGTTAGCGAGGGGTTTTGTTTCTTCTGTATCGTGTGGCACTGGGTAAGGAAGTCTCTTGACATGCGTCACGTCAATCCAGTTTTTTCTGCCTGAGACACGCACCGCCGTCTGTGTGACCAACAGGACCTGCAATGGGCCCCGCCAACAAGGTTCAAGACAGGAAGAACGCTCAAATGCCTTGGTGAGCACCCAGTCCCCAGGCCGTATGCTGTGGCCCGGGCCCTCGTATCGCACAGGTAAAGCCTCTCGCACCTGGTGATAAATTAAATACAGGTTTTTTAGTCAACTGGCTACAATAATCTGAAAGGTACATTTTCAACATTTTTCAAGGATCGACATTTAGGAAGATTCCAGATATTGGCAGGTCTCCCCATTACCACCTCAAATGGAGAGAGCCCAGTCTTAGTTTGAGGGGCTGTACGCATGGCTAATAACACGATCGGTAAGGCGTCCGGCCATTTTAATTTAGTGCCGGCGCACGTTTTAGCAAGCTTGTTCCAGATGATGCCATTGTGTCTTTCTACTAGTCCGGCGCTCTGAGCGTGTGTGGCCAAATGGAACCGTTTGTCGATCTGTAATGCCGCACATATCTGTAGAATTACAGCAGCGACAAAATGTGGGCCATTGTCCGACCAGATGACTCTTGGTAGCCCGAACCGAGGAAAATATTCCTTTAACATGGTTTTCGCAGTAGTCATGGCTGTAGCGTCTTTGACAGGAAAAGCCTCGACCCATTTACTAAAAGCACAGATGACAACTATTACATACTTCATATTGTTGCACCGTTCCATTTCAATAAAATCGAAGTGAATGACTTCGAAGGGGACAGAAGGTGGCCCAAAACTTCCCCTTGGAGTTGATGTCCCCTTTCCCACATTGTGTTGTAGGCAAATCATGCAGTCCGGAACATAGCGCTGGGCAATTTTTCGAAATTTTGTCATTTGTCCAAACTTTCTCTAACATTTTCGTAACTTTCTGGGCACATATATGCGTAGGACCATGGGCCATGACGACCATCATCATTACATAAGCGTCAGGGAGTAGCCATTTCCCTTCAGCTATGTCCACCCAACACCCATCATCATCGAGTTTCCCCAAGCCTTCAGCCCACCTCTTGGTTTCTTCTAATGTGGCATCGGCTTGGATATCCCGTACAGACCCAACACCCTCATCCATTGCATAGGCATTTACAGTCTCCCTTGAAACATACATCTCCGTAAAGAGATCGGTGGCAGTTTTCCTAGCTATCTGATCAGCAAAAGCATTCCCTTTTCCTATAGCCGCTTCTCGAAGCAACGAGCTCGGGGTAGATCTCTCTCCGCGGCAGGGGCCTCCCTCTGGAACAGCCTTCCTGCCTCCCTGAAACTTGAGGAGAACCATCTCCGGTTCCGGAAGCACCTCAAAACCTTCCTCTTTGCTTCTGCTTTCTCTCTCCCTCTCCCCTGCTGAACAGCTAATATCCTTCACTGAAACTGCACTAATTCTGCAACTGGACCACTCTTAACGGCCTCGGTCCTGGGCCCAGCCACTCTCCACTTGCACTGATGCACTGGAACCCCTCTGCACTTCGGGACTGTCTCTGTATCCCTACAGCCCCCCCCCCCCTTTCCCAGCACTTGTTCTGCACTTACCTTGCACTTGCCACCAGCTGGCCCTATTTATTTATTACTTTACGCCACTTACCTTGTACTGCACTTCCCCCCTCCCCTTCCCCTTGCACTTTTCCCCCTCCCCTGCACTTGCGCGATCTGAATGACACCTGGCCTAGTAGGATCGTTGTCTGTCTCCCCTTGTTCCTCCCCTCCCTGCCTCGTCGCGCCTTGAAACACCTGTGTATAGGCGCGTTACAAATGCCATATCATATCATCATATCATCATATCATCTGTAATCTTTCGACGTGCTGCACATTTTACGACAGCTAACTGAGTAGGGAGCGCAAGCACAGAGAGCAGTTGTACTATTAGGGAGCCATGTTGGATCTTTGTGCCATGTGAAGTTAAGAACCCTCTCTCTGATCAAAGTCTCCCAAAGTTGTGAACCACTCCAAAGGCATACTGACTATCAGTATATATGTTTACTGTAAACCCTTCGGAAAGTTCACAAGCTCGGGTCAATGCTATAATCTCTGCGGCCTGCACAGAGTTATGCATGATTCTCTTGGTTTCCACAACCGTGCTTAATGTGGTGATTGCATAAGCAGCTGTGGATGTACCATCCGGAAGTTTGAAGCAGGGTCCATCACAAAACAGCTCTCCTTGCGGATTGTTCAAAGGAGTGTCTTTTAGATCAATTCTACCCTTTGTCTCTTGTTCGGTAGTATACAGTCATGTGACTCTTCATCGCTGCAAGCAGTACCTTGTGGGAAAGGTAGGAGTTCAGCTAGATTAAGAACACAACACCTCTTAATTTGGATGTGAGGAGCAAACAAGATCAATTCATATCTCGTCAACCGTGCAGAAGTGAGGTGTTGCGTTTGGGTTCTGTTCAGTAGAACATCCACAGAATGAGGCACCATCAGGGTTAGATCATGGCCTAGGACCATTCCCTCACTCTGTTTTACAGGTGCAGCAGCAGCAGCAGCGACAGCTCACAAACATCTTGGCAAAGCGCATGCTACAGGATCAAGGGCGGAAGAAAAGTAACTGCACGGCCTATTCTTCCCTCCATGTTCCTGCGTTAATACAGCCAAAGCACATCCATCACATTCATGCACAAACACCACAAAGGCATTTTCATAGTTTGGTGTGCCCAAAACTGGTGCCGAGCATAATGCAGTCTTGAGCAAATCAAATGATTGCTGGTGCTCCGTGCTCCACGGCAATGGCGAAGAAATGCCCTTCTTTGTCAAAGCCAACATCGGTTTAATCACTAGTGAGAAGTTTGGGATCCATAACCTACAGTAAGAGGCCACACCTAACTTCCTTCTGTGTATTTGGGACAGACATGCCAGAAATGTGTTTTATTCTTTCAGGTGTCAATCTTCTTCCCTCCTTTGACAGGAGATAGCCTTAATAGGCGACCTCCTGGCAACAATATTGAAACTTTTTAAGCAAAGCTTTGTGACCATGTTTAACTAGATGATTCAGCAATAACACAGTGCCCTCCTTAGAGGCGCTCTCGGAGTCTGCAGCTAAAAGCAAGTCATCAACATACTGAAGCAATGTACAAGTAGAGGGCAATTCAAGGGTATCAAGCTGTTCTTTCAAAGCCCTACTATAAATGCTAGGACTCTCTGTGTAACCTGGTGGTGCACGAGTAAATGTAAACGAGTGTCCCCTAAGGTGAACGCGAACAAGTATCTACTGTCCTTGGGTATAGGAATACTAAAGAAAGCATTCTTCAGATCCACGACACTAAAGTAAGTAGCTGTAGCTGGAATTATGGTTAATATCATCGTCACATCAGGCACAATTGGAAATTGCGGAGCAACGACTTTATTAATGGCACGTAAATCAATTATAAAACGGAATGGAATTGCATTATCGCCTTTTTTTGTACACAGGTAAAATCGGACTATTGCACAAACTTCCTAAAATTTCCTCAATCACCCCACGATGCACAAAATCGGAAACAATGCACTTCAAAGCTTGCTCGCCCTCAACTGAAATCTTATACTGTGGAATGAGTGGCAGCTCAATTCCATGTTTCAAGACTATTTTAACAGGCTCAATCTGTAAAACACTGACATCATTGTCGCCAATTGCCCATAAACTCTCTGTTACATCACTGAATTCTGGCGGCAAAGGTCTAGTCAAGAATTGTGAGACAGAAAGTTGCTGTGGTGAAATTGTCAAACACACTCCATCAGAAGAACAATGAATTACCGCATTCAATTCTTTCAATAGATTCAACCCCAGCAAATTCTCTCCACATTTCGAAGTCAACAGAAAAGGACAGTGGTCCGTAAAGGGACCCAAAGGGACCAAAAGAAATAGGTACTGGCAAAGAAACTGGACAAACAACTGGTGTGCCAGAAAACCCTACAGAAACATTGGTTTGCCCTGACAGTGGAATGTTTGGAACCCGAGAATGATCAATGGAACACTTCTGTGCTCCAGTATCTATCAAAAACAGATGTTTCCTATTTCCCACTACCATTTCAATGTAGGGACCTTTCTGATTGACAGGAATAGGTGTAGGTTCCAAACCCTGCTTCGGGCAATCCTAGCGAAACAAAATATCAAAAGGAAGCTCTTCAGATAGATATGCAGCAGAAGGATGATCAAATATGTTTCTAGTATCCACACTCGGAGTCTGATTATCCTGTGAAAAAGGTTGCTGAGGATCTTGTGCAAACTGACCTCTACCAGGGCCCCCTACACCCGGGCGACCTCTGGATCGTCTACCCATATTTCCAAATGTATTATTCGACCTTTGTCGAAGGACGGGGCATTGTGCACGCCAATGACCCTCTTGTCGACAATAGGCACACTTGTTAATGTTCAAAGGACCCAACGGCACATTCCCTTGTGGAACATACTGACCCCTAATCTGCGTCCTACCCCCTCTGGGCCCTCTAACAATTTGCTGTAATAATACTTTAGTCTTTAAATCACCTTTTCGCTTCTCAACTCTATCTTTTTCATTGTTGACACGATTCTCGTAGTACTGAGCCATGTGCAGTACTTCTGATTGGGACTTCGCCTGCCAAGCGCTCTCAGAAGACATAATTTGTGACTGGATGTCAGGCAGCAATCCACGCACAAATTTGCCCACAAATAATCTCTTCCCAGACTCTGTGCCTAAGTCTTGTCCGCTGAAATCCGCGAATACCTGTTCGAAATGATTAAAGAACTCGGTAGCACCCTCAGACTTCCCTTGGACACAGGCCGTAAGCTTGTCCCAAATAATTCTCTTTTCGGGAATTATGGTTTTCAATTTTGCAATGATTCTATCAGGCAAAGTTAGTATCACCTGGGGCGGTCTTTCACCAGCTGGCCTTTCTCCATCGAGTCTAGTTATGTTAGCCCATGTATCTCCCAACCCTGGTACGTCGTCTATAGTCCTAACTTGTTTCCACAAATCTACGGGCAAGAGTACAGGAAATAACAAATCAATGTCACCTAGGGTGAATACTGAGGACTGCAAGACAGACTCTATTTCTTTATAGAATCCTGTCAGATTTTTCCTAATGTCAGGAATAGATTGTCTAATAGTGTTCACTTCCTGTCTTGAGAATGGGACGTGAACAAACTGTGATACATAACGTCCAGGAACGTTCACAGCAACTATACCCGCTGCAGCATCGGCCGCAATCTCAACCTTCGGGACAAATCTCAGAGGAACCTCTCTCATAGGCAACTGAGAAGTAGGCAACTCCAAACGCTTACTAAGCAGCAGAGCCAAGTCGAGCGCTAAAGCAGTTGAAGAAGTGTCAAGTGAAAAAGCTCTCTTATATATACTCAATAACTCTGTGGGACAACTAATCTTTCTCTTCACACAATCATCCTGTAGGTACTCTACCATTACCTGTATCACTTTCCTCTGCATTTCTGGTGTATACTGACTGTATGTGTCATATACCTCAACTGGAGTTATCGACATATCTGAAATCCATCTAAGCGCGTCTTTCGCACAAATTCGTGCTTCCTCAGGTATCGATTTTCGACAAGGAAGGAACCCTTTCTGTACATACATACTTTCCCCCTCGTCATCCTCCTTCTGTAACCTTTCCAACTCCTTTGTATACTCAAATAACCTCTCAACATGCTCATTTACTTTCTACACAGTGTCTCTTGAAAACGCTAAAGTACACATAAATGAATCCCTAAACCTTCAATGAAAACATTTTTCTCAGGAAAATTATCCATATTAGAAAGTGTGGCAAAAACGTTAGTTTGATCATCTCGCTCCATACAATGCTTAGCCCATGCAATCAATTCATGTTTCTTTTCTGGAGATCCAGTATTACGAGTGACAACCCTTGACCCCGCACCCTGATCGACTATAAGCGGTACGAGACCACTTGGAAGAGGGGGAGCAGGCAAATTCAATGAAGGTACTGTTACTGGTGCAATAGGAAGAGGTGGAGGAATAGGTGGAAGAACAACAACTGGAGGAAGAGGAACATTAGGAGGAGCAGGAACAACAGGCAGAGCAGGAATAACAGCAGGAAGAGGCACAACAGCAGGAAGAGGAACATACGGAGGTGGCGCAGTGGCACCAGGCCTTCATTCATTTAACAATTTGTCAATGATTTCATCAGAAATATGGAAATCTTTAGAAAGATAGATTTTCTGAACACCAAGTGAGAAAGCCCTATACATATTCCTAGTTGACTCAGACTGTTTATCTTGGTCATACAACCATGCTTTTTTGGCGTTCGTCTTATGACGGCGCGCATGTTTTTCCCTACTCTTAAGCTACTGTAACGCTTCTTTTTTCCAATTCTGCAAAACATCGAATGCTGCAGGTCTAGCCTTTTTCTTTAATAGAATTGACTCTAAATACTCAATACGAGGGATTTCAAAACTACCATTGATTGGCCACTGAAGTCCGGATGCATGTCTGATTTGTCTGTGCCAAATATCATTAAACACTATACTTCCAATGCCATGCTTACAGTACATAGTACACGCCGGCGACCCCTCCTGTGGTGCTGGACGGCTAAATTCCAAAGATTGTCTATCGCTGCGGAATAACGCCCTGAAGCAGGTAGACAATTTCCCACGCATATCAAAATATTGGTGTTACCTGGTCAATAATTGTTTCTGCAGATACAATACGCCAAAATCAAATTATCAGGATATTTAATAATTGGGTCACGACTCATCAATCCTAAGGAGGTCCGATCGGATTACAAAGAATCTTACCTAACTAATCTTACCTTGTGTTTGGTGATTTCGGCAAATCTGCCCGCCTCGATAAGTGGACCCTCGTCAAGATGCCGTTTCGGACCACACGCTAATCGTCCAGGGATCGGGTCGTGCAGCGCTGCTGAGGTGTCGCGTCTCATTCAGAAGGGGCCCCCTTCACCGTCCGATCCCGGTCCGATAGCGCGTGTCAACCTTCGACAAACCGGCATCAATCTTGAGGGTCCCTATTCGGGTGCCAACTGTGAAAACAAAGTCAAATATCGAGGCTTAGTACCCCAAAATGAAATATACCAAACACGGGTTAGAAAGGAACATACAAAGATCTTTTATTTTATACTGAACTGTTTCAAAGGACAAAAGTAAGGGATAGCTATCGGCCCTCAGTACAACACAAAGAACTCCAGCGTGGTTCAGTGTGCTCAGTGAGTGGGACTGTACATTAGAATTAGTCGCACTTTTATATCATTTGCGAACATGATGTCCAACCCTACTGCGGGTTAATATTCCTCTAATACATTACTGATCTAGGGTTCATGCCAAGTTCACACATCTATATGCTTAAGGTTTGCCTTTAATAAATTCGCCAACAAGCCTACACGGTAACAGTGTATTTTAGGATTTCTCATAGAATCTTCTTCAAACATTAATACAATGTAGTTAAACAAGTGTTCTCAGTTCAGTATTTGGATACATTGCTCTTAGCACATGCTCGCGGATTAGTTTCATTGGCACAAGTAATCCTTTACATACATGTCAACGAAGGACAAGATCTCAGTTCACAACCCCAACAAGTGGCCTGCAGGCAAGTTACATATTAATTGCACACAGAGGTCAAGACGGACATGTTGTATTTCGGAATGACATCGTCCAACATTTTAACTCACAGGGTGACTTTACAGAGAGAACCTAAAATGGCGGATTGACCTAAAATGGCGGCTTACATTGATTCTAAAGGTCAGGACCTTGTAACACAGATTTCTTCGCAAGTGACTTATAAGCAGCTTGGCATAGGCCAATATACATATTTTCATTGCAATAGGAGGCACAATATCATTTCCCGTTTGACAAAGTGCCGCTCACACAGGCAGGACATGTTGGCTGCCAACAGGGACCGACGGGCTGAACTGGGGGCTCTGCGCACAGCCATATCTGCAGAGGCACAGGCCCACAGGGATGCCCTGAGGGAAGATAACACCTCCCTCAGAGCTACTCTGGGTGCATTTGAGGTGTCCCGGAATAGACTGTCAGAAAAGCAGCTGGAGCAGCTAACACGCACCATCTCACCTGAGCTCCAGGCAACCCATGAGGAGATCCGTGCATCACGTGAGGCCTTGCAGGCAGAACTCTGTGCTACCCATGACGTGCTGCATGGGGACCTCCCGACCATCATCCTGCAGAACCAAACCTTTCAAACCTGCATGCTTGCTGCCATGGAGGAGCATGCCAAGGATTTGTGTGGTCTTCCTCCCGTACCTCACACACCTTCTCATGTAGCACCAGAGGGTGACAACAGCGACGGCAGTTCTCCCACTATCGGGTAGCCGTGCAGGCCATGAGCACATGGAGGGTTTTTTTTCTCAACATCCACGTATGTGGGTGTTGGGGTGCACCCTGCACCTTCTCCCCCCCTGGTCGCCCATGGCCATTTAAGATTTTAGTTTTTTCTTTTATAATTTTCATTTTTCCTCTTTTTTTGTCTTTTGTGCATTCATGTTACAGTGTGTCGCTTTGTGTGGCACCCGTAGGCATCCACTGTGGTGCTCCAGCTGGGCCCATACAGGCGTGTCTTGTGTTTGTGTTTGAGGCTTGGGGTCCAGTCACCTATGCCACTCCTGCTTCCCCTTTCCATGGGCTTGCAAGGGTGGCACCGTGTGACAGTGACTTACACAGAGGCATTGGGCTTCCATCAGTTGTGTGGCCAGTCTATAGTCCAAACTGTGTATACACCCCTAGTGGGGATTAATGATGGTTTCTCCACTGCATGGTTGATTTGTATATTGTGTTCAATATTGCTCATTATGCATATTTACATGTAGCTTCTTCATGTGTTACCTTGCCTGTCTCCATTATAGATGCAGTTCATGCTGTATGCAGCTGTATGCAGTACCCTGCCACATTTACCTACCAGCAACACACTGAAGATGGGAGGGGTCGATGTGCTGCTTTTGTCAGATTGTGACACTTGGACTATTGTGATTGGTCACTGTCAGACGTTGCCGCTGTTGGGTTCTGTATTCATGATTTGTCATGCTTGTAAGTATATGTTCATGTGTGCAGTTTCTTTTTCATATGTGAGAGGGAATTGTCTGTGGCCTGTTTCCATTTGTGATGGTGCACTTTGTGACAGTTGTGTCATGTGTTGTGCATTTATTTGGTTGCTTTCACATTGCATGCCATGCCATGGTATCTCGGGTGGGTGACATGGGGTTTGGGAGGGGTTGGGTGACATACCAGTATTTGGGTGTGCTGTTTTGCAAGGGGGTAGTCCTTTATGCAACATGAATGTGAGCCTTTTGCTGACACAGCATTGGCTCTCTCTAAGTAGCTAGGAATGCACACAATGTAGCACTTCCAGGGAAACAATCTCAGAGTGGTAGGGTTGTGACAGTTGACTGTCCCTTTGTCATCATCGATTGTCAACTGGTATGTGCCAGGCCTGTGTGCACTGCGCAGGGGTGGGATTTTAGGTAAAAAATGTTCCCACAAGCTAGGTACACGCTGCCTTGCCACGTGCCCTTTCCCCTCCCATGCGCAGCAGCCGTGCATGTGGTTGGGGATGTGGGGGCACCACCATGTCCACCAGCACGCCCTGCCGGGTTGCAACGTTGTGCAGGACACATGCTGCCACAATGATCCTGCACACTACTGGGATGCATATAGCAGCTGGCCACTAGAGCGATCAAGGGAGCGGAAACGTGACTTGAACACTCCGAATGTGCGCTCCACTATGCCCCGGGTTGCAATATGTGCTGCGTTGTATCTTACCTCGGGTGGTGTGGTGGGGTGGGGTTCCGTATTGGCGTCATCATGTAGATGCTCAGAGGGTAGGCACTGTCCCCTGGGGAGGTGATAATGGTTGTGATTAGTTGGGTTTAGCCCTTTCTCTGTGTGTGACATGCATGCATGTGCACAGGCATTTGTACTCACCAATGATCCATGTGTCGCCATGCTTCCCAGCTTCCAGGTCCCAGTTTAGGGGTGACATTCATAGTTTGCGTAGACAGAAGTGATTATTCCCTTGGTATTGCATACCACCTGCATGTGATGGAATGCCAGTGCTTGCGGTTGCGATAGATGTGCTCAGTGGCCCTAGGAGGACGTAGAGCCACATGGGTGCAATCAATGGCACCAAACACCTTGGGGAAGTGTGCCACCTCGTAAAAGTCCTGGACCACGGCCTGCCTTTCTGCGGGTGTTCTGGGCATGTATATGTGCCTGCGGATTGAGAGGCATGTAGTCATGATCACCAACAACTGGTGTAGGCAGCGTGACTGCATGGGCTTGGAGACGCCCCCAACTATGCCACTTGACTGCTGAAATTACCCAGTGGCCAAGAAATGCAGTGCGTTGAGCACCTTTTCCAAGGGGCTCAGTGCTTGGGAGCACAGGGTGGGTGATATGAGGTCATCCTCCCATTCAGCGACCAGGTCTAGGATATGGGGTGGAACCCTGTACCTGCCATAGGCCTAGTCATCAGGCATCCCAAAAAGGCTGGTCCTGGGTAAAACATTTGGGGCCTGGCTATTCTCCTCCTCCTGCGGTGTCCCACGACCACAGCTCCGAGGAACAGTACATTCATTGTAGTGGTACAGACTTTTTTGTTTTTTGCGCGCACTTTTATGCTGCGTGGGGGCGCTTACGCGTAAGTGTTTCTGTTTTAGCGCGTCTTTTGTGGCGCGCAGGATTTCCCCGTTTGATTCCATGAAAACATGTTGTTAGCGCGCGTGTGGGCGTTGAGAGGATTTGGCAGCGGTACTTCCCCTGTAACGCCCACATTTTCACGTGCTGTTCCCCATTCCGTGTGTTCCGCCCCCTTTTTAGGTGTGTGCGCCGGGCGGGGTGCGCCTTCACTGGCCGTCTCGTGCACAGCCTTCGGGATGTCACAATGACGTGTGCGCCACACACGGATTAAGCGCAGGTCACAGGTAAGCCACGCGCAGCGCCTTCCATGAATCGCCAAATGGGCACTTGCGCAGCTTTCGCACGTGTGCGCTGCAATTTTCACGCTTGGGCCCCCGTTTTCAGCGCACATTATTTCCATGAATTAATGTCTTTATTAATGCAGAGTGAATTCAAAACAAAACTTTATTTTGTCTTCAAGTGGGGTCCCCTCCCAGGACACGTGCTGGCGGGGCCCCCCGCACCGCAGTGACCAATTTTACACCAGTGGACTTTAGCACAATTACTGGCCAGTGGCCACAATCTTTGGCTGTGCCCATTATATATTTTGCCATATAAATGGGCCACCAGCCATGGCCTTTGACCTTGAGGGGTTTGTACATCTTTTGGCCATTTCCACTATATTTTTTAGAATAATAAAATGCAATAAGCGATGGCCTTCCGCCATGCCCACTGTGTATTATAAAACACCAACCAACCACTAGCTATGGCCTTTGGACATGCCCGCTGTATATTATATACACTAACCAGCCGCTAGCCATGGTCTCCAACACAATACTAGCCAGTGGCCACGGCCTTTGGCTGTGCGGACTGTATATTATAACATATTATTAGGCACTAGCTATGGCCTTTAGCTGTGGCCAGACTTCAGCTTTCAACATTGCCCACTGTGTATTTTAAAAAGATGTACGTGAAAACACAAAATACCGAAAGAGAAAAGTGCACGCTGCAAAAAAACAAAATTAATTTGTTCGTAAAGTACAATAATTTTGTATTGGTGAATTAATGTTAGTATTACTTGTGTGGGCATAAACGCTAATAGATTATAGGTTAAAAGTGAAGTTAGCGTGCAGTATTAATGATAGAAAAGAAGAGGTACATTACACGAGCGTGTATGATGAACTCCGCTGTCTCCCTGCAATGCCAGTTCACTTCACTTATGTGGATGGGAACCGTCGCCGCAGGGTCCTTATTAAAAATGTGTATTTCTTTATTTGTCTGCCCGACCAAAAGCTGGGGATATCCCCGCAACCCCCAATCCTATTATAGTGAACAAGGGAGCAGGGGACACCCCCGCATCCCCGCTCCCCCTGTTCGCTATAATGGGATCGTACGGTGTCATTGTTTGACATTTTTGGCTGTACGAAATTTTACTGCAGCCGAAATTCGAACAATTATACCATACATTCTTTTTTAAAACTTTTTCTATGGATACCTTTTAACATAGTGACAGGCTACTATAGTAGGCATGGCTTTTAACCATGCACATTGGTATTTTTGTACACTAACCGACCACTGGCTATGGCATTTGGTGCTAGCCAGTGACCCCGGCCTTTGTCATGGCCAAGTCCAAGGCCTAACTTTTTATTAAGGTAATCAGTGTTTTCATGAGCTAACTTATAAATGATAGTATGTCTAATTCAATTATTGATGTAATCAGTTATGTAAAATGTAATTAGTGTTGTCACCAGTGATGTGATTCGTAATGGCATCAGTGTTCTCATACAACATAACATATAATTCGTGATGTTATCAGTGATGTGATCTGTGATGTCATTGTTGTGATCATAGGCTGTGCAACAGGGGGCGCAAAGTTGAGGTGGCTTTAGATGAATTTCAGGGGTTTTGTTGTGTTAAGTTCTAACCTTAACATCCTTGCAACTAAAGTCTTTTCCTTGAATAAATAAATAAATATATATATATATATATATATATATATATATATATGTTCACTACAAAAAAACTTTGTTGAGGGGACGTTATGGTTAAATTGCCCTACGAAAAACCTGTGCACTTCACTAAACAATTTTTTTTTGCCCTCTCCATTATGGTTCAAATTAAAACCGAAAAAACCCTGAAATTCACCAGTTAATGCAGACTCAGCCCCCATACTTGCCATCACCACTGTGCGCTGCTAACAGTCACACCCAGAACATGAAAGATGTATCTCAAATGTAACTGATGACATCACTGACCACATCACATGTTTAGCCCCTTTGTTTTTGTTCCCTGCTCTATATATATATATATATATATATATATATATATATATATATATATATATATATATATATACATATATATGTACATTCAGTGAAAAAAACTTTGTTAAAGGGATGTTATACTTCACAGTGAAACCGAAAAACACTGCAGATTCCCCCATTATGGTAAGCTTAGCAACCATAACTCGCAGCATCTACGTGCATTGCTAAGACTAGCACCCAGGACATCAAAGATGACATCACAAATATCATTGATAGCAAAAATGAAACTGCGTGACCGTAAAGGCAGCACCACATTTGTGTTCCTTGAGAAATGTATGGTTATAAGCAACACCTTTACCAGAAAGGCAGTCCCTGGTGGACATGGCGACCTCAATGCAATGTTTTGTCCCTTCCAGTAATGGCCAGTAGCCACATCCCCGACATTGTGGCCACCAAACATACATAGATGTTACCCCTCAGAGACAGAAGCTGTACCGTTGATTTGTTATGTACATGAGTACACTTGTTAAATATCAAAACACTATCACATACACAACATAAACCAAAGCAAGTGGGGTATGCAGTATCTTTCTCCATAACGTTCCTTGGCAGCTTAAACAAATGCGTCCATATTGACGTACGTGCCGTGATGTAGCACCTACAAAAGAACACATCACAACATGCAACGTAGCATGCCTCATTGTGAAAGCAGAGAGTAAATTTGTAAAAAAAAAACCAGACATTTCAAAATTAGTACAGTAGTTTTATTTCACAATAAAGTGAGCGAAATCATCGCCCTAAGCAATTAGTAAAGTAGTGTTTCACAATGAACTGTGCAAAATGATTGCCCTATGCACATTTCCATACAAGTAGTAAGTTTCTGTCTGTCGTCGACAATGAAAATGGTAATGGGCACGTTGGTTTCTTTCACACACAGAAAGTGAGCGTTGCCGCCACAATAGTCATTTTCCTCCCACATTGATGTGCAAGACGACGTCAACCGCTGTGATCTACACATCCAGAAAGGATGGAATGTTGCTTCTTATTGCGAAAGCAGCGTACGGACAGAGAGGTCCAACACGATCATCCCACTCAATTATAACGCACAGACAACCGGTAACGAACAGTTGCATTTGACGGTTAAAAAAGCCATCACTCAGCAGCTGTAATCCGTGACAATCACAATAAGGAATGAAGTATCTGTAGGGAAAAGTGTAAATAAAACGTATATCAAAACGCAACCTCTGCACAAAACAAAGTTGTAACACATACTTTTATTAGTAAAGAACAATTTAATTTGGGGAAATGTACTGCCACCCTACAAACGGCGACAATGTGCAATATGACGCACAGACAACCGGTAATTAACAGTTGCATTTGATGGTTAAAAAAGGCGTCACTCGGCAGCTGTAATCCGTGACAATCACAATAGGAAAGGAAGTATCTCAGGGGAAAAGCGTACATGAAATGTATATCAATACGCAACCTCTGCACAAAACAAAGTTGTAACACATACTTTTACTACTAAATAATAATTTAATTTGGGTAAATGTACTGGCACCCTGCAAACGGCGACAATGTGCAATGTACATAATGGGAAAAAAATCAACGGCACGTAAACCTTGTAATGCAGTAGGATAGTAAAAATATAATGTCAATTGGGTATATAGGACGGAAAAATACACTTACATGATGTGGACCACCTCCATTGCGTTAGCTGCAGTCAGACAGTAGTGTAACTAATATTTCGTGATTGGTGAAAAGTTTTTGAAGCATAACCTTATCAAACGATATGTTTTTCTAACTGTTACTCCCTACATTCTTTCTGCTCTTTCCCTGGACCTCAAGGTTAAAAAACAACTGCCCCTTATGGCTGTCGACAAATATACGGCTGTACTGAGCTCGTATTTGAAACAGAAATTGAAGTGGCCTTCACTGCGAATGCAAATACATTCACATTTTGCAACAACATATCAGTGGCTATTCATGAGAACCGCTACTCCCATACATGCGCGGAACTGCTGTGTGTATGAGGTGGCTGCCTCAGATTCCCACCAGTCTGACTGCAGTAATGTTGTTTATGTATTGTAAAATGGATGCAGTAAGTTCATTTCGTACAATGAGTAGCAAGTTTCACTATACCGTACGACAGTGCTAACAACAATACTTCAATGTTTCACTTTCTACTACCAAGTCTCATTAACGCTCACCCTTCGAAACAGTATTCCATAAGTGTAACAAGTGCATTGGTGTCTTCTTCGTTTAGGTATATTAGCAGCGATGTCCGCGTTCAATAGAAAACAAAGTAAACATGGCGGACGTATCGAAAGATTAAGACGCACTTCACGCTGTGCCTCAACCAATCAGTGAAAGCGCAATATGGTCACAGCCAGCACACCACGGAATAGCCAATTGCAATCTTCTCCACGGAGCGAACAGGGAAGTGTGACTGCGGAGCGGACATAGATATCACTAATTTGTAGAGACATACTTTTTGATCGTTTTTAAGGGAACTACTGGATGGATTGACACAAAATTTACAAAAGCCAGGCGAGTCCTCAGGAAACCTTGCAGAAATAGTATATGGCTCAGTAGGATTGAGTCTGCAAAGTTTGGTGAGGTTTCATGCGGGGGGGGCAAAGTTATAGTTAATGTGTGTTTTTTCCCATAGACGGAATGGAAAAAGATTTTTGCTCACGCCATCAGCCCAAACCGCTGGATACATTTTCGCCAAATTTGCACCAGGAGCTGAGGCTTGGTCTGGAATGTGTGCTTTTGTAATTTGGTGTAAATCTGTCCAGTAGTTGTTTTTCAAAACAGCCCAAAAGTAGGTACAAAAATATTAGTGATACCTGGGTTTGGTCTCTGGACTCACTTCCCTGTTTTATTCCACGGACGGGCCTGCGATTGGTCCAGAGGGCGGTGTGATGTCCGCAGACATCAGACGCGCCCACTGATTGGATGGTGAAAAGCTTGATGTGCATCATATTTTTGGGAAACGCCTGTCATGTTGGATTCGCGGACAGCACCCGCTGTCAGCGACAATAGCGGTAAAAACATATGAAAAAATACAGCATTGCACTTGTCAAGCTAATGAAACAATCTGTGGGGGGGGGTGAGGGTGATGAGGATGTGATGTGATATGGCCATGAAAAGCCAGTAAACGGGTGGCTTTTCATCTCCGATGTCTGCAAACAGTTCGGGGACAACCCTATAATGTTCGTGAACATCGGGGATGTTCAAGGTCATCCATACATGTTTTTGCATTACAGGGTTGGTGAAAAGCAGTTTTGGGATAGTGTATAACTTTGGTGTCCAACTCAATGAAATTGTATGAAATGTTCTGATATTATTCTAGACATGACCTTGAATGGTTCTACAAAGCTTGGTGCTGTTTTGCCAAGAGGGCACCAAATTAGTGGGGGGGGGGGGATCCCAAAATATTTGAAAGGCTTATAAATTTGGTGCCATTTCACGAATCTGCACAAAGGTTTGCAAAACAATTTAAGACCCCGAATTGAATGTCTTTGCAAAGTTTGGTGGGATTTTATGTAGATGGGGTAAAATTAGAGGGGAGGTTTCAACATGTTTAGATGGGTTATAACTTTGTTGCCGTTTGATGAATGTGCACGAAAGATTTTAGAAAGATTATAGACTGAACCTTGAATTTTTCTGCAAAGTCTGAATGGATATTGTCAACTGGGAGCAAAGTTAAAAGATGATTTTAAGTACATACATTTTGACACTTTTCAAAAAATAAAACATGGATGGATTTGCAGGAAAGTTGTCCAAGGAGCATTGGCAAAGACTTGAAAGCATGGCTTTGCAAATGTGTATGTGTTTTTTTTGTTTTGGTTTTATTTTTAAACCTTTAACAATTTTATCTTGTTTCATTTCTATTTCCATATACATTGCCATGTTCTTAAAAAAAATCAAGAATATCACCACATCACATTTAAAAAATAAATACAATTCCAAGATTTGGAACCACTTTACATAGGCAAAGGACATTATCCACTCCCACTCAATCCCACCCTCCCGCCTTCCTTAGTCCCTCCATCATCCCTTTTATTTTTGAATTGAATTATTTCTAGCACCCCGCATTAGACCCTGCAATATAACAATCTCCTTTCAAAAGTGTTGTCTGATTCTGAGTTCTCTCTATTACCGTTTCCTTTCGATCTCGAAAATTTCATAGGGGAATTTTACCACTGCAAAGATAAGTGATGGATTTTCTCCAAATAGTCGCATATTCCACCAATCCTCTGCCAACAGAGAGTCCACTTCCTTTATGAATTTTCCTATCTGCAGTGTTCTCAGAGTCGTCAAGCCTCTACAGTAAACTATTATGTGCGTCAGTGACTTTACGTAGTCTTGTTAACCAAAAAACCTACAAGACATTTCAGATTGATCTATTTGCCTTTGAGCTCCCAGCAGCTCCTTGGTTAAATAGAGGTTTAGGTGGATTCTCACGAATTGGTCTCTAAATCTTTTGCACAGGAACTTTACCATCATTTGGGCATAGATCTCAAGGCTCATTCTCCATAATCCCTCAATCTATTTGAGTTCTTTTTATCTTGAGTTGATATGAGTCATCTGCATACAGTTTAGTTTTTACTCCCATTGGACTGATAATTATATCTTCTAGTGTTGCATTCAGGTTTGTTTAAGATTTAATACATTTCTCCTTCCAGTGATCCAGAGGCCACTCCAATCTTTTACCTGATATAGATCCCAGAATTTTCAAATATGAAGACTAGTTGGCAATGAGGGATTTTCAGAATAGGGTTAATGACTTCCAAAGGCTCACTGAGTAAAGGGATTGTAGCCCCAATTCAAATATAATCAGTACAAATTAAACAAGGCTGGTGCTAAAGGGGAGCCCTGTTTGAGCCCTAGATAGGTCTTGAGTTCCACATTTGTGATGTCATCTTTCATGTACTTGGTGTTAGTGTTAGCAGTGCACAGTGGTGGCGCTAGTTATGGTTGCTTAGCTTACCATAACTGGTGAATTTCTGGAGGTTTTCGGTTTTACTTGTAAACATAACGTCCCTTTAACAAAGTTTTTCCATTGAATTTCATAGGTTTTTATTAGTGCAGCTTAACCATAACTTCCCTTTAACAAAGTGTTTCCATTGAATATATATATATCGCTTTGCAGTCTTCATTTCGTGTGTATGTTAGTGTGCGTGTGTTAGTGTGCGTGTGTTAGTGTGCGTGTGCATCTATATATATGCCATGGGAACATGACTATATCATGGTGACAATGGATGTAGTGTCATTGTACACGTCTATCGGGCATGAATATGGTAAACAAGCTTGTGAGAGATTTTTAAAGACAAGATCACTGAACTATCTAGAACACACCCAAATGGTTTTATAGATGATTGACTTGGTTTTAAATAATAATGTATTTATTTTTAACAATGAATTCTTCAGACAAGTGCAAGGCATTGCGATGGGCACAACATTTGCCCCATCATACGCAAATCTTACAATGGGAGCATGGGAGGCTTCCGATGTCTGGTCTGATAAAAATCATATGTTAACTGAAAACATTGTACTCTGGCTAATATATATTGATGATCATTTTATAATTTGGAAGGAATATGAGAAGGCATGGGTCAATTTTGTGAAGCTGCTTAATAAAAATGAACACAATCTCAGATTCACAGAGAAACACAGCTGTACCTTTTTAACCTTTTTGGATGTGAACATTAGAATTGTGGATCATATGTTAACAACAGAACTGCACAGAAAACCGACTGGAACAAACACACCTTTGCATACAACAAGTGGCCACTCAAAGACTTTAATCTGGGGCATACCTTATGGTGAATTCATAAGGATCAGACGGAATAGCTCAACTTTGAGGGCATATGATCTAGAAAGCAAAATTGCAGCAAAAGGGTTTTCTGATCAATGTTAATGGAAAAAGATAAAGACACAACAAGATTAATTTTGACCTTGGATAATGAAACACAGGAAATCAAACAAATTCTTCAAAGACATTGGAAGATCCTTTTGGCAGACAAAGACCTTGCAAGTAATCTGAAATTATACCCAGAAATAAGCCTGAGACGTAACTGCTCTTTGAAGGACACCTTGGTCCAAAGCTTCATGAAAAGTGATGCTACATTGACAAAGGGAACGTGGCTTACATCACAAAGATTGGGTTTCTATAAATGCACAAAATGCAATATTTGCAAATATGCTAGAAACTGTGCAACCTATGAACATCCAATTTTGGGGAACAGAATTAAGATAATGGATGCTATTACATGTGAAACAGAGTACGTGGTATATGCATTGGGATGTGCCTGCCAGGAATGGTATATAGGCAGCACCAAATGTAAGCTTAAGATACGGATTCAGCAACACGTAAGGGCTATCCGACATCAGGACCCCAACTATCCAATGGCCAAACATTTCAAAGACCATCATGCTAACAATATGCAGAGTTTCTACTTCTTTGGTATCCACAAAATTGATAAAGAACCAAGAGGAGGTGACCGTGAAAAAACACTTTGTAAGAAAGAGACGTGTTGCATATTAGACTTTGAAACAAAATATACAATTGGCCATAATATGGATGAGGAAATGTACACATTTGTGGGACAATGAGGATTTTATAATTAAGTCAATCTGTAATAATCGTCTTCAGACTAGTATTGTGTTCCTTTGATTTGTTAATCTCTCACCATAACTTCGTATCTTAAGGGAGAATATTTATGCCCAAGTATCTGACATTATTTCTATTCTATTTTATTATATCCTATTTTATCCATTCCTTATTCTCCTCCCTCGATGTGTCTCTCCCTCAGTTCTATGTTTCTTCCTCTTCTCTCCTATCTCCTTGTCTTTCTTCTTCTAAACTATGGTCTAGGAGATAAGGCAGTTGTGAGATATGAAGGCCCAGTGAGGGAACCTTCTTTTCTCGGTTTTATGCACTTAGGGTGATTCTTAAATCTTTTAATGGTGAATCATGTGCCAGGATTTTTGAAGACAAGGAAAGGTGGTGCCATTAATACAATTTCAGGAATAGGAACCGGTACATTGTAATATTGGCAGTGGTAAAATGATCTGTTCTTTAAGACACACTGTTTATGAGGCATTAATAGTTTGAATATTAGTATGAATTAATATAGGTTGTGGCACAAGCCTAAAAATGAATCTTAATTGTATTAACAATAATTTCAATAGAGTTCAAAATGTTGACTTTTAACTAAGGTTCACTAACTATAGACATTTCGTCTTTCTAACTTATACTAAAAAATCAAAACGACACTATATGATGCCTTTGTTTTCCGGTTAAAAACCATAAGATGTTTTATCATGGCAAAATGTAAAACGATTGTTATCAGCCCAGACTACGATATGGGGTACTCACACTTGTGATTACATGTTATCTGTTACACTTAGATGTCAAAAATGGGGATAAATTAGTAATACCACCCGAAACCCACTACAATTGTGCCAATAAATGAGCTACATATAACTACAAGTAGCACAGTTGCACCAGGCACTTTAAACACAGAAACAGCAGCACGACGCACCTTAAGTATACCATTTTGCACTTTAACTTTGCTAGATTTGCACAGGGAATGAGTCTACCCAAACATATAAAGTTGGGAAATGCACTATGCACTTTAAAGAACTGATTGCATGCTGCACTTTTTTCTGTTTCCTATGTTTTTATACTAACTGATTTTAAATGGCAAGAATATTATTAATTATTTTAATTGTGAAGTGGGTTTCTAAATGAAAATGTAACATGTACAAATACTGAATTGTTGAACCCATTCTAAGATGGCCGATCCGAAAGTTCTGGCCCGGTCTTCTTTCTGTGGCAAACTTCCTGTCACATGGGGTGTTTTTAAACAGTGTTGATTGTGTGGATTACTTGTTGTGAACAAGCGGTGAGGTAAACGCGAAATGCGTCGATTGCAGCCATACATTATGGAGCACCACATTTTAGGTGGTTTTTATTGACAGTCATGTGCTGTGCATGGTCTGCATAATGAAGAGGACATTTTTTCCAAAAAAGAAAACTGATTTCCTGGTGATTTTCAAAGAACGGGGGAGTGCCTCTCACTCGGACTGTCAAAAAAAAAAACAGTCTCAAGATACATATATATATATTACACAGCCACAGTAGTGGCTGTGTAGTTATGGTCAAGTTGCTGTTTCCATAGGAAGAGCACTTTTTGGGCAGCTTATAACTCCGCTGTCCCTGGACGAATCCTCACGAAACTTTGTAAAAAAAAGTATATGGCCCACTCTGAATTTTTTTGCAAAGTTTGGTGAGGTTTGGTCCGGGGGGTGGGGGGGCGGGGAGTTGTAGGCGGGGGTCCCAAAACATCTTTTTTTTCCATAGACTGAATGGACTGGACGAATTTTCACCAAGTTTGCGGCGGGGGCTTGGTCCCGAAAGCGTGCTTTTATAAATTTAGTGACAATCCGTCCAGTAGTTTCCTTTTAAACGATCGAAAAGTATGTCTCTAAAAATGAGTGATATCTATGTCCGCTCCGCGGTCACACTTCCCTGTTCGTTCCGCGGACAGGATACCGATTGGCTAAGGGGCTGACGTCTTGACCACGGACACGCAACGTCTCCGCCTGCAGTGAGCCGTGATTTGCGTCAGGTTATTTGGATGCGCCCGACATCTTGGAACCACCGACAGCGCGGCGGCGACCAGAGACGAAATACTGGTTCTGAACCTGTGTTCATGATATATTCCCTATGCCCGCCTTGTCCGGAATGTTTGTAAGTACTGAAAATGAGGGGTCTCATAGTACATCACTCCGTGCTGTGCGTAGGCACCATGAAAGTATTCTAAGGACATGCGTGGTGTCAGCGAACATTAAGATTGGGTAAATGCCGTACTTAACATTTTTATTAGTATGAGGGTGCTCCTCGTTTATACGCCACCACGGGGGTGATATGCTGCGGTGGTTGTGGCCGGGGCCTACAGTCTTGGTTGCGTGGCCAAAGGTCATGCACCCAAGATGAAATTGATAGGTAGAGAAACTATAAGGCACTATGGGTGCGATATCTTGTGGTAGTTGTGGCCAGCACATAGAGTCTTGGGTGCATGGCCGAAGGCCGTGCATCCAAGAACTAAGTTAAAAGCAGAGTTATTAGCCACAATGATTTTCATACACTATACACCCACACTTTCAACTATTTATGCCCTTACACCCAAGCCTCTAGCGTCCGGGTACAACCACTTCAGCATATCACAGCTTTAGATACACCAGGCCATGCACCAAACGACAAAGTTATAAGCACTGCAATTATTTGTCACTGCACACTTATACATTAAAATATGTATGGACAAACACCCAAGACTCTAGGGCCTGGCAACAACCACTCCAGCATATCACAGCTATGCATACACCCGTATTATCGACCATCAAGGAGGTGGTTGTGGGAAGGACGCAGAGTCTTGGATGCATGGTCGAAAGCCATGCACCTAAGATCAAACTTGTGCGTAGTGCAGTTAAAAGCCACAATTGGTGTGATATGCTGTGGTGGTTGCGGCCAGGACCTAGAGTCTTGGGTACATGGCCGAAGGCCATGCACCCAAAAACAAAGCTATAAGCACAGTAGTTATAGGCCACTATGATTTTTACATATTGCACACCCTTACATTGCAATATCTATGGCCTTACACCCAAGACTGTAGGCTCTAGACACAACGACTGCAGCATATTACACAGCCACGGTAGTGTCTGTGCAGTTACGGTTAAGTTGCTGCTTCCATAGAAAGAGCACTTTTTGGGTGGCTTCCATGTCCACAGACATGTGGCCCCTTTACGGATTGGTTGTGGAACAGCGTAAAGTGCATGAGATTCTGTCGCTGCGGCCGCCATCTTTCGTTCGTGTTTTGGTGTACGCAGACATCACCCCTAACACATACAATCGCAGCCACCTTTGCACTTGTTACACTTATGCAACACTGTTTCGGAAGGTGACCGTTACTGAGGCTGGGATGGACTGTGGCAGCAGTAAGTCCAAAAAGTGGTGTTTTCATGCCACCAAAGTCATATGGTGCAGTGGCAGTAGATGCTCAATATATGGCGAAGAATCACTCTGTCTGTCTTGCAACGCTTTAACAATACTATTACTGTGAGACGCGTCCTACATTTTAAAATCTGAGACAGCCACCTGGACTATTTGCTGCCAACAGTGGTTCAGCACGTGTATGTGAGTGGCGATTCTCATGAATGGATTCTAATATGTTGTTGTAAAGTGAGAATGTATTTGCATTCTGAGTGAAGGTCACTTGATTTGCTTTTTTTGGTTTCCAGTACAGTAGGGCCACGCATCCAACTGTACCCATAAGGGTCCATTGTTTTTTTACCTTGAGCTTGAGCGAAAAAACAGTAAGAATGAGGGAGTGAAAGTTTGCAACCCATACCATTTGATAAGGTTATGTTTCAAAAACATTTGTAAGGCACATGAAATATCACTTCACTAAGAATCATTGAACCAAAAACATTGCTGTCTGACTTCACCTAAACCAATGGAGGCGGTACATATCATGTAAGTTGAATTTTGACGACTGCACACTGCGCTGAGTTTGAATTTTTATATTACCAGACCATTATTTTTGACAATATTACTGATGTATTACCTTTCTATGCAGTTGTTATTTTTTTCCCCTTACTGAGAGTGCAGATTGTCTGCGTTCTCAGGCTATGCGTTCATTCACCCTTGTTGAACGCTAATATTTTCCCTTTAAAATGTCATCTTTGGCCATAGCGGTAGCTGTATCACTCTGCACGTTCTGATGGTCTTTTCTGAAACCACGAGGTGGCATTTGCAACTGCTTGCACATTACTTTTGGCTTGGTAGCTGCAATAGTATCTTTGTGTATAGTTGTCATTTTTTAAAAGTTATAGAGTGCGCAAATTGTTGACGTTTGTAGCCTGTCACTAGCTATACCCATGTTGCAACCTACTATTTACTTAAAAATGTTTGAATAGCAACTTCAATTTGTGTCTTAGTTCCTACGTTCTTTTTGTCTTTTTTTTAAATTGTTTGGTAACGGTTGGTTATTGATAAGTGTTTTCTTTACACTTTCCCGACCAGCTACTTCCTTCCATACTGTGCATGTCATGATTTCCATTTGCCGAGTCATGGCTTCTTCAGCCACCAAATGCAGTTACTGGTGACCGGGTGCTTGCCCGTAATAATTCTGTGGGATGATCGCGCCGGCCCACTCTGTCCGTACGCTGAAGTGTCTACTAGGAGTAACATAACATCTTTTACGGTGTTGTAGCCAAAAGGTCATGGTGACGTTTTGACAATCATTGCGGAAAC
Organism: Ambystoma mexicanum; assembly: GCF_040938575.1. Classification (NCBI taxonomy): domain Eukaryota; kingdom Metazoa; phylum Chordata; class Amphibia; order Caudata; family Ambystomatidae; genus Ambystoma; species Ambystoma mexicanum. Next base: position 165,206,051 of record NC_090929.1, read on the forward strand.
AAAGGGGTTGCTTTATCAAAAACGCATAATTTGTGTTTGGAAAAAAAACAACGTGTGCTTCTTCATTAACATTTTCGATGATGACCGAAGAAACAAATGTATTATGTGATTGACAATGGGATTACTCTGATGTTCGTGCACAGTTTATTGTCAAATAAAGTACTTTAGAAATTCAAAATTGTTACTCTTTCTTTTAAAAACTAGTTTATTACTTCAAAATGTCACGTGCTACATTGTACACTGCTGTGTGTTAATTTTCAGGTGCTGCGTCATGGCACATAGGTGCTTATGAGCGCATTTGGCTATGCTGGAGATGATCGTCAATGAGAAAGGTACTGCATATCACTAGGGCTAGTTATGTGAGGGTCAAAGGCGGCCATTATGTTTATTGACATCAGGCCCACTTATGTTAGGCAGCTGCAGCAATGGCGAACATTAAAACAGGATGAACACGCTCTGCTGTCAGATTTAGTATGTTTGTCAAAGAGGAAAAATGAGGTAAGGTACACTGCAAATGTTTGTGCTACATCAACGTTTCTGCAAACATACATGGTTGCATCCTCGGTACAATCTTACCTTCTGACCTTTCCACCTGGGCACCTTATGAAAATATGTGTACGAAGGTGAGTTTTAATGCTCATGGTTTCAATATGTCTGTCATGATTGCGATTGAGGCCACAGAGTTTGTTGGGATTTTTTTCCACACGTAATATGACAATTCATTTGGGCATTTATTTGTCAGTTTTGGGGGAAAAAACTTGGTGCATTTACTGAAAATGTGTCTACGGCAGATTGGTAACGCCCGAAAAGACTGGTGTTGCAGATGTTGCAGTGTTTTGGTGTTTGACAAGTGTCGCTCTTCCAATAAAAAACCACGCAACAACTTCAATGGCTGAGGGGTAGGCTGTACCTATGGGTAGTGGCCTCAGTGTCGGGGTCATGGTATAAGGTCATGATGTGCGCAATGTGGCTACTGGCCATGACCAGAACGGAGAAAAGATAATAGTGGCAATGTCCACCTGGGACTGGCTTTGTGGTAAATTGTTCGACATAACCATACATTTCAATGGGAATAAAAATGTGCTCATGGCAATATGGTCACACAGTTTCCATTTTTTTTTTGTAGTCTGCAATGGAAAGCGAAGAAGGACTATGTATGCAACACCCGGCCTCCCTTTCTATGGTGGCCATCTTGGAAGAGGATTTTATTTCTTAAAGCGGGACGCCAGAGGCGGCCCGCTTCAAGACACAAAATCATCTGTTTTAATACCACGGGTTACTACTTTGGAAATGTACATTGCAAATGGCTTGCATCCCCCATTTTAGGAGTGGAAGAGGGGGTTAATGATCCAGAGACCTCGTTATGCACTTCCGGTTCCATTGTCATCATAACTTGCCCTGCTGGCACTTTGTCCACCGTTCCAGTCCCTGGAACGAGGATGAACACTACAATATTCCCATTAGCATAAAAGAAACTATAAATGGAACTGTTTGAAAATATTATTGCGTCAATGTCCTTTACTACGAAATATAAAGCGGATGCAGTGTATGCATTTTTTTTTCATTCCTTTTTGTGACTGTGAATGGTGGGTCCCCAAGGAACATTTCTTTTGTGCATGTATGGCTTTTGTTTGGCAGGATAGCTAAGACCGAAAGTTGCGGACGGAACTGAGGAAAGAGGCAGCAAACAGTAATATGGAGGGGTAGGTGGCAGGTGGAAAATGTAGTGGGTGTGTTATTTGTGAGCTGGGGCCAGTGTTTCTACAGCTGCTTCTTCACAGCACTACTGGTGTTTTTTGGGGAAGAGGGATGGCTTTAGCTAATGTCGTTTTAAGATGAATAGCAGTTTTATTAAAAGTCTGTGGTGTGTACTACGTTGTTATAAGCTGTGTACGATTAGGTGTTGGAGTTGTGCACGGAAAATGTTGCGGTTGCATGTTCACACAGCAGCACAAAATGTACCTCCATACTGTCCACGAGGCACATATCTTATTGTGAATTGTGTATGGGTTTTTGGACACGTGACCATGCTGTGCGCCAGCATATGATCAAGTGGTATTCTTCGGAAGGTGTGCAGTGAAGGCAAATGTTTGTAACTGGTATGGTTACATGTCACTACTAGAAACCTATTGAATTTACTAGAAGAATTTTGTACAAGGCACGATATGGGTCAGTTAGTTGCCCTACTAAAAACCTATGAAATTCAGTAAAAGAAAACTTTGTTAAAGGGACGTTATGGTTAAGTTGCACTACTAAAAACCTATGAAATTCAGTAAAAAAACTATGTTAAGGGCACATTATGGTTCTAGGTAAAATTGAAAAAACCCCTGAAATTCACCAGTTATGGTAGGCTATGCAACCATACCTGCCCGCACCACTGTGCACTGCTAACACTAACACCCAGGACATGACAGATTGCATCACAAATGTCATTGATGACATCAGTGATGATATCAGATGTGTAGGCCCTTTGTTTTTGTTCGCTTCCATATATATATGCGTGATCAAGCGCTCAGTTGAGCGTGAAACGCGTTGTAAGCAGGTCGTGCCTATAGGCGTCCTGCCTCTGTTTGTTTTGCTGTTCCCCCAGCCGTTTGTTTTACACATTTTGTGCTGTTTTCATTAAATGAGTTTCCTAACTACCTCTTGTGAGCTGCGCTTCCTTCTTTCCCTTTTGGATTGATTGATTCTATTGGGTCCACGGAGAGTGCGGTCCTTCCTCTCTCCTCCTTTTTCTTCAATATATATATATATATATATATATATATATATATATATATATATATATATATATATATATATATATGTGTGTATATCAGTAAAAAAAACTTTGTTAAAGGGATGTTATGGTTCAAAGTCAAACCGAAAAACCCTTGACATTCGCTAGTTATGGTAAGATAAGCAACCATAACTCGCGCCACCTACGTGCATTTCTAAGACTGACACCCAGGACATCAAAGATGACATCACAAATGTCATTGATGACATCACTGATGACATCACATGTCTGGCTCCCTCTTTTTTCCTTTACTGATATATCTTAGCCAGTAATACTTAGGAACTAAAAAATAGAAAAGTACTATATTTGTAGACTTACACTTCAAATATGTTTTGGTCGACAAAACACCCATAGGCTTACAAAGAAGAAATACGTGCCTAGCTATATCAAAAGAAATGATCTGTAAATCAAAAAAAATCTAAAGTGAGGAAATGTAGGTGGAGGAACCCAACAGTCAAAATTTAAATGGAGAATTGGGACCGAATGCTTATTACATGGCCACGCTAGTGGCCATATAGTTATGGTTAAGTTGCTTTTTCCATAGGAAGAGCACTTTTTGGGCGGCTTATAACTTCGCTCCCTCTGGACGAATCCTCACCAAACTTTGCAAAAAAAAGTATATGGCCCACTCTGAATGTTTTTGCAGTTTGGTGAGGTTTGGTCCGGGGGGGGGGGGGAACGTTGTAGGCGGGGGTCCCAAAACATCTTTTTTTCCATAGACTGAATGGGGGAAAAACTTTGCGCATACCTACAGGCCAAACCGCTGGACGGATTTTCACCAAGTTTGCGGCAGGGGCGGGGGGCTTAGTCCCGAAAGCGTGCTTTTATAAATTTGGTGACAATCCATCCAGTAGTTTCCTTTTAAACGATCGAAAAGTATATCTCTAAAAATGAGTGATATCTATTTCCGCTCCGCCGTCACACTTCCCTGTTCGCTCTGCGGACAGGATACCGATTGGCTAAGGGGCTGACGTCTTGACCAGGGACACGCTGCAGTGAGCCGTGATTTGTGTCAGGTTGTTTGGATGCGCCCGACATCTTGGATCCACCGACAGCGCGGCGGCTACCAGAGACAAAATGTTGTTTCCGAACCTGTGTTCATGATGTATTCCCTATGCCCGCCTTGTCCGGAATGTTTGTAAGTACTGAAAATGAGGGGTCTCATAAGGATAGTACTTCAGTCCGTGCTGTGCGTAGGCACCATGAAAGTATTCTAATGACATGCGTGGTGTCAGCAAACATTAAGATTGGGTACATGCCGTACTTAACATTTTTATTTGTACAAAACTTTGCAAAAAAAGTATATGGGCCACTCTGAATTTTTCTGCAAAGTTTGGTGAGGATTCGTCCAGGGGGGGCAAAGTTATAACCCAAAATTTTTTTTCCCATAGATTGAATGGGGAACAAAGCTTTGCTCGCGCCTACAGCCCAAACCGCAGGATGGATTTTCACCAAATCTGGACCAGGAGTAGCGGCTTGGTCCCAAAAGCGTGCTTTTACAAATTTGGTGAAAATCCATCCAGTAGATTTTTTTCAAATGACCAAAAGGTAGATCAAAATAAATTAGTGATATCTGTGTTCGGTCCGCGGACACACTTCCCTGTTCGCTCCACGGACAGTGTTCTGATTGGCCAATGGGCTTACGTCATGTCCGCGGACATGCAACGTGTTCACTGATTGGACGGCGTAGAGCGTGACGCGTGTCAGATGTTCAGTAGCGCCCGCCATTTTGGATTTGTGGACATCCGCGGACAGCGCAGTGAAACTTGGTTTAAAAATTGTATTTAGTAGAGTGTGTTGGTGTGTAAGAATGTTTGGGGAGGGTGGGAGAGTATGAGATAGGTTAAATTTGTTTATGTGGTAGACCCTCTTGTTGTGTTCGATTTGTCTGGAGACAACACGGCTGTTCTGAAATGTTCTAAATAAACTAAATGGGGGTGTTCTGAGGACACAATATTTGTCCGTGTTGTTTGCAAGCAAGTTGAAACTGTTCTAAGAACACTTGCGGTGTCCTGAAATGTCCTTATGTAAACAAGTATGGGGGTGTCCTGAGGGCGCTGTCCGTATTGTTCGCTGGTAAGTTGAAATTGTTGTAAGAACACTCGCGGCGTCCTGAAATGTTCGTAAATAAACAAAATGGGGGTGTCCTGAGGATGCTGTCCGTATTGTTCGCTGGCAAGTTGAATGTGTTCTAAGAACACTCGCGGTGTCCTGAAATGTACGTAAATAAACAAAATGGGGGTGTCCTGAGGATGCTGTCCGTATTGTTCGCTGGCAAGTTGAATGTGTTCTAAGAACACTCGCGGTGTCCTGAAATGTTCGTAAATAAACAAAATGAGGGTGTCCTGAGGACGCTGTCCGTATTGTTCGCTGGCAAGTCGAATGTGTTCAAAGAACACTCGCGGTGTCCTGAAATGGTCGTAAATAAACAAAATGGGGGTGTCCTGAGGACGCTGTCCGTATTATTCGCTGGCAAGTTGAATGTGTTCTAAGAACACTCGCAGTGTGCTCAAATGTATGTAAATAAACAAAATGGGGCTGTCCTGAGGACGCTGTCCGTATTGTTCACTGGCAAGTTGAATGTGTTCTAAGAACACTCGCAGCGTCCTGAAATGTTCGTAAATAAACAAAATGGGGGTGTCCTGAGGATGCTGTCCGTATTGTTCGCTGCCAAGTTGAATGTGTTCTAAGAACACTCGCGGTGTCCTGAAATGTACGTAAATAAACAAAATGGGGGTGTCCTGAGGATGCTGTCCGTATTGTTCGCTGGCAAGTTGAATGTGTTCTAAGAACACTTGCGGTGTCCTGAAATGTTCGGAAATAAACAAAATGAGGGTGTCCTGAGGACGCTGTCCGTATTGTTCGCTGGCAAGTCGAATGTGTTCAAAGAACACTCGCGGTGTCCTGAAATGGTCGTAAATAAACAAAATGGGGGTGTCCTGAGGACGCTGTCCGTATTATTCGCTGGCAAGTTGAATGTGTTCTAAGAACACTCGCAGCGTGCTCAAATGTATGTAAATAAACAAAATGGGGGTGTCCTGAGGACGCGGTCCGTATTGTTCACTGGCAAGTTGAATGTGTTGTAAGAACACTCGCGGCGTCCTGAAATGTTCGTAAATAAACAAAATGGGGATGTCCTGAGGATGCTGTCCGTATTGTTCGCTGGCAAGTTGAATGTGTTCTAAGAACACTCGCGGTGTCCTGAAATGTACGTAAATAAACAAAATGGGGGTGTCCTGAGGACGCTGTCCGTATTGTTCGCTGGCAAGTTGAAAGTGTTCTAAGAACACTTGCGGTGTCCTGAAATGTTCGTAAATAAACAAAATGGGGGTGTCCTGAGGACGCTGTCCGTATTGTTCGCTGGCAAGTTGAAAGTGTTCGAAGAACTCTTGCGGTGTCCTGAAATGTTCTTAAATAAACAAAATGGGGGTGTCCTGAGGACGCTGTCGGTATTGTTCGCTTGCAAGTTGAATGTGTTCTAAGAACACTCGCGGTGTTCTGAAATGTTCGTAAATTAACAAAATGGGGGTGTCCTGAGGACGCTGTCCGTATTGTTCGCTGGCAAGTTGAATGTGTTCTAAGAACACTTGCGGTGTCCTGAAATGTTCATAAATTAACAAAATAGGGGTGTCCTGAGGACGCTTTCCGTATTGTTCGCTGGCAAGTTGAAAGTGTTCTTAGAACACTTGCGGTGTCCTGAAATGTTCGCAAATAAACAAAATGGTGGTGTCCTGAGGACGCTGTCCGTATTGTTCGCTGGCAAGTTGACAGCGTTCTAAGAACACTCATTATGTCCGCGGACATTAAAAGTTCCCATAAGGCATAGTTAAAATGTTTGACTCTATGGTTGTGATATGCTGCGGTGGTTGTGGCCAGGGCATAGAGTTTTGGGAGCATGGCCATATGCTCTATGCCCTGGCCACAACCACCGCAGCATATCACACTCATAGTGGCTTATAACTTTGGGATCCAAAAACAAATTTATAAGGAACAAGGTTATAAGCCAATATGGGTGTGATATGCTACGATGGTTGTATTTATTATAATATATTTACTGTTTGGTTTAGTAACTGGAGTACATGTATTTCTTGTTCATTTCTGTGATAAAAGAAAAGATCATGTTAGTATTGGTATTTTGTAATGACTTATAACATTGAATAATCAATATTTTTTTTACCCTCATATTTAGTAGATTACAAACCAGAGTACTGTGCAATTTGCTCAGTTTCTGTGTTTGTTGCTAAAATCATTGGGTCTGTGGAAGAAAAAAAAATCCATGTTGGATTTAAAAAAAACTTTTTCTGTTATGCTACAGTTTATTTGTTTGTTGATTTTCAGTGTTCACTTGTTTCTGGCTAATGCTGTATATATTGGCTTGTTGCAGTTTTTTGGAGCAGTAACATGTCATTTATTTGTTTGGATATTGTACAATTTTGGAGCAGTTAGATACCAGTAGGCGTATTCTAACTGTCTATTTTTTTTTTATATATTTTTGTGGTATTGCTTTATCTGTTTGGATATTGTAAAATTTTGGGTTAGTTAGATACCAGTTGGTGTATTCTAACTATCTATTTCTTGCTCTAATTTAGTGGTATTCATTTATCTGATTAGTTGTTGTAGAATCTTTGGGCACTTAGGTACCTGTTGGAATATTGTAACAGTTTATATTCTTTTTACTACAAGTTTAGTTCATGTTTAAGTACAGTTTAGTTCATAAATTTTGGTTTTAAGAACATTAAGTAAGCGTTTGAAAGATTTGCTGGTAATCTCTGCTTTAGAATAATGGTACTATCATTCAAACCATCCACATTTCTTTTTTTATATATGCAGTGTAGTGACCTGAATTGGTTGTGGCTCCTGCGTGGTAGATTATACCTATCGTGAAGGTTTTCTTACCAAGTGATACTTGACCATGTGTGAATCCACTTAGCTTGCAGTTGTTTTTGGTACCATCTGCATTGTAACGTAGAAGCATTAGTATTACATATTTACTATGTGTTTGTATTAGTAAGGTGGAGCGATTATCCGAATTGCAGGTAGTACATGATCTACCATGGGTGCATTTTGTACAAGTTCCTGAAATGGAATGGATTCACAATTAGGTATTGATATATATATATATATATATACGAAGCGTTCATTGGTGATTTGCTCTTGTGTCACATTGGTGCAGAGTGTGCATGCATGTTTCCACATGTATGAAATCTGGAAGATTTCATTTATAGGTATGTTTTTATTTTCCAGCACTTGTAGTAAGTACATTAGAAATTCTTGTGGACCTTCCTGTGAGTTTATAGTGAATTTAACCATTCCAGCACAGTAGTCCAATTGTTGTCTTATTCCATAAACACTATACATGTTATCAGGATTGTTTGTTGCATTTCTGTGAAGTACTAACATTTGCAAACACAATTGGCCTGTACTGTGTAAGTAAATGTTGTCAACAATTGGTGGCAATTGAAATAGAATATTCATTGCTACATTTGCGTAGCAATTTACTCCAACTATATTTGAGGGTTTAAATGGACCAGGTAGTTCTGATTGTTTTTTTTTAGTTTGTCTTCCTTCTTTGACGAAGTACCTGGTTTACTTTCCCTAATTGGTTCTTTTATGTTTGTGGTACTTGATGAGGTTTTAGTTTCATTTACTCTCTTTGGAGGATTTGCAGTGACATCCTGTTGCATTTCTGTTTGATTTAGTTTTCTTTTACAACCTTTCACTTTTTGTGGAACAGAATATGTGTTTAGATGGGGGGTGTATAGTGAGCGAAGTCTATTGTATTCTAAAATGCAAGGAATATCAGCGTTTACTTTACTTGCATCAAAGTTGATTAGAAATAGACCGTCAAGTGTACGTAAGTGTGATAGTGCTACGTAGCTCATGCCTTCTTTAAAGACTGTGTTACCAATGTCTATCATTGCTTTGTCTAGGGTAAGACCTTGTGATTTATGAATGGTGACTGCGTATGCAAGAGTTAGAGAAAATTGTCTCTGCGTACATACATGTCTTTGAAGAGAAGGAATCAAGCTGTTGAGCGTCCTATCCTTTTCACTTCTGAAAGTTTGTCAAAGAGAATATTGACAAACTGAATTTTCTTGTCACATTGGGTATGTTTGAAAGCCAACAACTTGTACCCAGTGCTCCATTAACTAGTCCTTGGTCCACGTCAAGGTTACGTTTAAGCATTATTCTGCAATTTAAGGATAATTTTAATATCTTTTCCAAACCAGCTGTGTTGGAGATCGAATTTTCTAAACTATTTAGTCTTGTTGTGGCTTGCTCACACATGGGTAGTGTCATACCATGTACATCTAGTTTGTCTGTGGCGCTAATTTCCATTATTGGTTGCATTTCTTTATTTAACATTGTTTCATTGAATTTGAAACAGCTTGCAAGAGTTGGCATTACGGCCATACAATTGACATTTTTATGGACAAATTGTTCCATAACATCTGTAGCGCATGCATTATCGCCATAAAGTGCATGAATGTGCCGGGTTTTCAATATTGCTTGTGCTTCTTTAGATAGTATACCAACTCTAATACTTTTTAGGATGTTGGCAAAAGTGAGATCTGCAGATTGCCGCATGTTTTCTGTTAACTCTCTGTATTGGAAATATTGCCAAAGGTTGACATTTCCAATGCTGCCAACAGTTTTACGGCAGAGTTTGTGTCCTAATGTTTTAAAAATAGGCTCACCTTTTACTGGTGTCAATTGAAGAAGATCTCAGAAAACAATAATGTGTTTTCCTGCAAATAGCTCTTTATAATTTGTTTTGAGTACTTCTTGTAATCTGAGGTGAATCAAAGTCAACATTAGGTTGGACACCATGCTCACTTCATCTATTAGTAGCATTTTCATTTGTTTTAAAACTATGCATAGTTCCATTGCAGCTTCTGTAGAAAGTTTGTAATAGTCTAATTTGTTTTGGTGTTCTACTGGCAGGAGTAGTAATCGGTGTAAAGTGACACCGCCTATGTTGTAGGCAGCTAAACCTGTGGGGGCAGTGACAACAGCTGACAGTTTGTTGTTTGTCAATTGTTGAAGGAACTTACTGATGATTTTGATTAGGAATGTTTTGCCAGAACCAGCTTCACCACCGACGTACAGTAGTATAGGTTTGTAATTTTGGCAGGTGCATGCTTTGTTTTCATGTTGTACACCATGTGCAATTTCTTTTGTTACTTCTTGAAAAATGCTACGTTGCTCATTGTTTAGTTTTGATTGTAGTATAGTTAAGTCTTCTTTATCTTCATTCTGACACATGGTGTTTTCTACTTCTGTCATAGCTAATTCTGCCTCATTTGTTATTAGTGGTTCTCCCAGTGGTTCTTGGCTTCCTGTTACAGAAGGTTGACTACGGTCAGGAGTGTCCTTATCTAGTTGGGCCTGGAGTTCTTCTTCGTGTTGCTGTTCATTGTGCAACATTGTTTTGAACTGTGTAAAGTTTACATCAGTTATAGTGCTTTCATTTGCTTCGAAAGTGTCTTCATATGAGTCATAGTTATCTAGTATTTCTTCTTCTTTTTTTATATTATTTTTGTATGTGAGGTTTTGGGCTATGTGCTATAGACACATGGTTTCCAAAGTATTACTTCTGTTTGGGTAGTATGTGTCCAATAAATTGTTTTTAAAAATGTCTTGGCTGTTGGGATCATGTTTGGCTATTGTTTCTATGTCTTTGTTTGATTTTAGAACTCTTTTTCTAGATTTAGCTGGACCAAGACTTAACCATACTATATTTTCAGATTTGCCATACAATGCAGTACCAGTTAAACGATCAGCTGCTTCATAGGATCCACATTCTCTATGGGAGAGCATTTTTATGCCCAAGCTGTATAACTTCTGAGATACTGTTTTATCTGATGACACGTCATTACAGAGGTCTTGGAGCTCTGTCGTTTCTGCTTTGGTTAAGTATGCTGTGACATATCGTGCTACTGCAGTAGAATTGTCTGCAATGTACTGCACATCTATGTTTGCATTCCATAAGTGGGCAATGATTGCATTGTAATCATTGATATATTTTTCTTCTTCTGTTCTTTTTATGTAATATGTATTTTTACGTGTCTTACCTTTAACACTATGTCTAACTGAAGACATTAGGTTGTTCACTTGACCTGTATTTGTAACTGGTCTAGGGAAACCAAATCGGCATTTGGTGTAGTATTTCCCTTTGTTTTTGTATTTGCGACGACAATATTTGCCACATTTGTGTCTTTGAAATTGTAAAATGTGTGCCTGAAGATCACTATTGGTGGCTTCTGATGGAATTTCACAAGTGACATATTTTTCAATAAACTGTAAAACAGTGGCATCACTGTCTTGACTGAATTTAGGAGCATCTTTAATCCATAAAAGCATGTGGATATGTGGTGCTCCTCTGGCTTGGCATTGTTTTCTCCAAAAGAAGTGTTGCACTTCTCCAAGGGGAGGAACAGTTTTATTACAAATAAAATGTAGCATAGCAATGAAGCGATGGCGAAAATATCTTGAAACATTAACAGGATCCAGAGAACAAAGTTCTCCAGTTGTTAGTATATCTATGTTTGTTTTGCTTTTGTTTGATATGCGTAGGAAATCATGTAAATCTTCCCATGCACATTCTGCACAACTTAATGTAAAAAACCAAGTGGGTGGGCCAAGGTTTCTGATCATACAACATACATCTCCATGACGTCGAAACCAGTACTCTTTAGTACCACGCATGTTTGCTAATAGATTTGTAATATTTGATTATAAAACTTCATCTTTTTGTTGCACTTTTTGTAATAATTGTGTAGCTGTCATATTTTGAAAGTGGGATCCTGATTTTAATGTGTGTGCAACTCCGTAACATAAAGTTGCTAGTTCACTTTCAAAGAGTAGGTGGAATATGTATTCCACATTTTTTCTAAATCTGGGATCTTCAGAATACATCCGTAATGAGCGGTATTCTGATGCTGATATTTGAATAGGTCTATCATCGTACCTTCCTCCTTTGCCAGTAAGAAAGAGTAGAGGAAAAGCACGTGCTTCTATACTTTTTTCTCATATGCCGATTGGTGATCCTTTTGTTTGACGCATTTGGTACGTTTCCAGTGCATCTTCTATGGTGTCATTATAGTGCAATAGATGAATTGTATAATGGTCTAATGTATTTGATATTGTAGCAGGATCTAGGAGCTCAAATTGACCAGCTTCTTGTGTCTCTTGAATTATTTCAGTTGTATCCTTCAAGTTTTTTCAATATTAATTTCTTTGTAATATTCATTATTCTCTTTAAGATATTGCAAGGCTTGTCTAACTTTATGTAAATCTACCAGCTGTTGCCAAATATTTTTGCCTTTTGTAGGTACTTCATTTACTAAGATAATTAAAGATTGCTGCATTGGACGTTGCACTCCTAGAGTGTGCACATTTTCTTTTAGATCTAATGGTAAATACACTACTTTTCCACGAATACCTTTCACTAATTTAGAGGGAGGTAATTTTGCTGTTTTTGGTTGAAGGCGTATTATTGCTTGAAATGGGTGCACTGTTTGAATTATGATGCTCATAAATTAAGTTGTTGCAGGGGTTTTGGTAGTGGATATAATTCCAAATTATTTGTGATAGCACGTGAAGGAGTTTGGTTGTTGTCAAGTTTTGTAGTGCAGTAACTGCAAAGTATTAAGGGGTCAGTTATTTCGTATTTGTTTTCTGCTATAAGATAGAGAGCTAATTGAAATCATTTAGAATCTTCATTGTCTTCTATTTTGTATGATAGGTCTACAGTTTTTGTGTTACTTTTATAAAAAGTTCTGGGGCAACATACACACACATGGTTTGGTACTTCAGCTGATGTACTTTTAAATTTTAGTATTTCTTTTTTGTATGTGTGTAGTAAAAGGTTGCCATGTGTAGAATTGTTGCTAATTTGGTTTACAGCTATTTGATTCTGTAAGTGGCTTTCACTTCCAAAATATTTTTTTGGGATATAGTCGATTTCTTCAAGTAGGTCTTTTGTTGTACCATGTAGAAGAATGTTATTTAAATTGGCTAGTGCTAAAGCAGGACTTAGCATAGTACAGTTTATAAACTAGATTTCTTATAGTTGAATGATGTGTTGATATCCTTTTGATATCATGGAAGGTGGTTTTGCAAGTAGGTCCCGTAATGCAGGCCAATGATTGTGCTTGTAGTTCTGTGTACTTGCGCACTGGACAGGTATCCATATTTTGCAGTAGTTTAATTTTGATTTTGTCTTTGCCTTTCACATATTGATTGAGGAATTGGCGTAAAGACTTGAAATGTATTTTGAGAATGACGTGCATGGCCATTTGTACACTAGACGTTGTGATTCAGTTGAATGGAGGGGTAATTCTAAGTTTTCAGGGCATATTTTTGTAAGGAGTACTTCTTGTTCCATTGTGGTATTATTAACTTTTTCATAACCTCGACCACTGCTATGTATGGCAATTGTATTTGTTTGCTTTTGTTTGTATCCTTCTTCATTAAAGTATGGTTCTGTGCTTATAGTGCGACTCCATTCACCTCCGCAGATACTTAAGAAGTTCTTTCTGTTGACATTTCGTTTATTGAGAAGTTTTTTTTGTAATTTAGTCATTAGTTTTGTTAGTGGTTTCATTATGTTTAACACTAAAATAAATACCTTTCTTTTGAGAATAATTGCACTGTCTATCAACGTTTCTAAGATTCATGTTCTATGATAGGTTTTAAGGGTTGAACCTGGTTTCTCTCCAGTTTTTATAAGATTTTGAAGGACTCTGTGACGGAACATTTTGGCTAAAATACTTTTCTTTCTATGCTTACTTTGCACTATATCAAGATTTATAGAAGCAGTTTTATCTGTAGTGATAGCTGATTTTGTGTTAATTGTTTTCTGGTTTGTTTTACATTTTGATAGAGGAGGCAAAGTTTTTGTATTTGAAACTTCTTTTGTTTCACTAAATGACTGTATTAGCTGTTTTGTTTCAACATTTTTTTACAAATTCGGCTAAAGATGGATGCTTATGTTGGACAGTTTTATTTTCATTTGTTCTACTTCTGCGTTGCTTTCTACGGACTTGATTTTTTGGTAGGCATTCTTTAGGGACTGTTGAAACAAATAAAGAAGGTATGGGTTGGGGTGTTCTGCAATGTATGTGTGCTGTGTGCATGAGTGTTTGAGTAAGATGGTAAAGATGTATGTAATGGTGTGTGATTGTGCATTGGCAACTACAACTAGTAGGGATGGGTATTCTTGAATTAATGTGCTACTAAACTGGGGTTCAGGTGACAGAAATAAGTAAGCTAGTGGTGTGGAGAAGTACAAATAGTAAATCTAATGCTATACAATTAAAACAGTTGTTTGTTCTACAACATCAAAATTCTAGAAGCTGAGTTGGGTAATTTGTGTGTCGAAAAATCGGAATTTGTGGACCATCCTGGCTGTAAATCGCTATTTAAGAAATGGGTATTTTTGTAGAGAATGGTGCACAATCTCTATTTTTAGGCACATAAATAGCATGAATTAACCTTACAGTTTGTTTGAGTAATAATACAAATAGTATGGTGGTCTTCAACTTACTTTTTTTCTAAAATGAGCAGGTTACTTCTTAGTTGTTCTTTGTACTTCAAATTCGGCTGCTTCTTTTCAGGAGAATGGTCTTCACTGCAATTGTAAAAGAAACAAATTAGTAATTTTGTTTGTATATAGCACTGTTTTTCATTTAGACAATGATTTTTTTAATTGACATCCTCAGCGCCTTCCTCAAAACCATTAAAACTATCTTATTCACATAAGATATGTCGCACCAGTTGAATACATATCATATGTTGTTAATGAATAAACTGTATTGCAATGACTAACTGTAGCAAACAAAATATCTTTAGTATGCCTTGTGAAGTTCCTAATGTACCACTGAATACCACTATTCCTGTAACTAATCTCTTCCCAGTAATAGTGCCTCAATGTCATGGGCTGCTTGCCTTATATAAATATAAGTAATTTAATAAATAAAAACATTTAAAAAAATGTTTATGTTATTGTACAAGTATTGTTGTTTGAGATTTGAACATAGTGTATGCATGCAATTTTGTTTGACTATATGTAGTCTATATATTTTATTTAAAACATCTTAGTTCTACATGATTTGAATATGTGTGTGTAAAAAGAAATTAAATAGTATAAAGGTTTGTGACAGTTGATTTTAGGAGATTGAAAAAAAGACAGTAAGTTCATTTTACAGATTATTCAAGGTAAAAGTCAGTTAATCTGTTTATATGAAACTACAAAATGTGTACATGTACTTTACAGAAAATATGCATACCTGTAGTTTGTGTTCATGAATATGGATATGCATGGAGCTGCAAGTAGAACTCTTGGAGACTTGTACAGTATTTCTTGTAGAAGGTGCTTTCCAGTGAAATGACACTTGTACTCAGAGAGATTCACAGTACATTTGCAGTGCTGATCTATGATGATGCAGTTAGATGTAGAGGTCTACTATGTGATTGGTGGATGGTCATGTGACTTCTTAGCTGCATCCAATGATGGAATGGCACATAAAGTGAAGTGGAAATGGTAGAAAGGCTGTCCATGTTACGATATGTCCGCAGACATGGCGGTAGTTCGCGGACATCGGGTGTTACATCTGGGTATTTTTGGGTTGGGAAGCCTTGCAAATGAGAATGAGCATAGAAAGGGATTGGTCAGGAAAGTTTAGTGGGTGTGTTGTGCCAGGAGAGAGTTTCTAAGATACTGTTTTTGCTGAGAGAAGAATAGATAGCTATAGCTGTGTGTTTCAGAAAACAGATTGTTTGGATTTTGGGAGACTCGTGGATACATTGGTTGAAGGTGCATGCAGAAAGCTGTGGAGTAGCTGTAGATCTTGGATTCCCACATGTGGAAGTACACTGGCATGGAGTACGTGGAATGAAGTGGTTGGACTTGCTACCTCTCTGTGCTACTTTGGAGACAGAGCAACATCCAGATATAATTATAATTCATTGTGGAGGGAACAGTTTAGGACATGTGTCTAGAATTTCTTTGCAATTTGCAATGAAAGAAGGACTTGGGAAGGTCATGGACATGTTCCCAAATTCTCAAGTAATTTTTCCACGGATTGCGCAGAGACAAATGTTGCTTCATTCTTCTTCGTTTGGTCCACAAATGGAGAAAGCAAGGCGCAATGTCAATAAGGCTGTTTGTGCCTTTCTAAGAGATTTTGGCATTTCCTCTTTTCACAATGAAAATATTATGTTTCGTAGTACATACATTTTTCGCAGAGATGGAGTACATCTGCATTGTGACCTTTTTTAGAATTACAGCATCCATTTTGTAGTAGGTGTTGAATATTTATAATTTTTCAAACACAAACACCACCAAATGGCTTTTTTCAGAGCTGTCACTTCCTCCCAGAGAAAATTGCAATGGTTATGATAGGACAGCACCCCATAATTTTAGATGTCCGCGGACTTCTAAAAAATACACAGGGCCCTGCTTCATTTATTTTCACTTCTATTTTTTAACTGTGAAAGGCGGCTCTGAAAAGACCCCTATTTTATTTTTGATTTTTGTTGTTTTATATTTTTTGTTTTTTTTTATACAAGACACACTAGGAGAGGAGGGGAAAGGAGGGTAAAGGGGGGGGACACCAACCACAGGGATAAGAAAGGGTGAGATGAGAGTGGAAGATGTAGAGTGGGCTTTATTTGGGTAGTGGGCAGATCTTCTCGTGCTCTGAGACGATAGTCTCAAAAGCACTTTGAAGTTGCTCCCCCCTGTAGAGTACTGCATCACAGTACATACACACAACTGTGACCCTCGAAAGCTAAGGGTCATCAGTATTGCATATGGCCTGTGAGGCAGCTTGAGGAATACGCTGTCCCACAGGAGTGTTCCTTGTGGTGACAGGATCAGAAACGGAGGATGAAGTAGAGGAAGTCAACCTGCTACGCTCCTCACAAGGTACAACCTTGCGAATGGCCCCAGAGTGAAATGACCTTAGGTGTCGCTTCATGGTAGTGGTCCCAAAGCTGTACAAACCATGCCTCCCGCGACTGAGTACCATTTTGAACTCATTGCAGGTGACTTGGTTCGCACGAGCCTTAGGACCGTTCCCATGAATGGTAAATAACCGGCACACCCAAGACTCACGCAGAGTGTGGGTAGTAGGGACTTCCACTACCTCATTCTCGTCATCCTCTTCTTCCTCCTCTGCATCCTCACTCCTGTTCCCCTCTTCAGGCCCTTGGGGAGGTGGTGGTGGTGGTGGAGGGGGGCTGGGGGTGGTGCTGAGGCAGATGCAGCACCAGGTGGCAGCAGTGCAGCCATGGATGCCATCAAGTTGAAGATGGAAATCTGCAGGTGGCAGCAAAAATCGCTGTGCTCTGTATAATAGCCAGAAACACAATGAGAATAAGCTCTAGGGCATGGTCTTTTATAGGGGTGCTTGTATGCATTTCGCGGACATGCGTGCTGTCCGCAGACAGATCGAACACAAAAAAAAGGTTCATAAAATTTCAAAAAGTATGTAGAAACTCAGGATTAGTATGTGGGACTTGTGCTATGGTGAGTTTTTATTGAAAAATATTGTGGATTACTTGAAAATGTACTTTTAAATTGTTCGGGGACACGAACAGTGTCCGCATTCAGAACACACGATCAGCGTGGGTGCGCTCACATGATCGCTTCGCGAACATGTTCGCGAATGAAGCGACTGTCCGCAGGACACCAAATGCACAGACATTGGTTTGCGCATGCGCGTTGATGTTCTACGGACACTGTTCGGGTCCTGAAGTAATTAAAAGTGCGTCACACGTCAAACGAACAGTTACGGACAGGCGTTTGTTCTTAGAACAGTTTCATCCTGCCTACGAACAAAACGGACAGGCATACCGTTCTCAGGACACCCCTATTTTGTTTATTTACGAACATTTCAGGACACCACGTGTGTTCTTAGAACAGTTTCAACTTGCTAGCGAACAGTACGGACAGGTATAGTGTTCTTCAGGACACCTCCATTTTCGTTTCTTTACAGACATTCCAGACACCCACGGTGTCCGCGGACACCTAAATTGCTTTTTTTTTAAAAAACATTAAATGAATTAGAACACAGTATAAAAAATTATGACAGAGAAGGTGAGGCAGAAACTGAAACAAAAACAGGAGAATTAGGGGTTTCAGCAGGATTTGTATGAGGTGAAGAAGGGATGGAAGTCTCATCAAAACGTTTTGGTTCATGGAGAGGGTTTGGGGATAATTGACTGGGATATGGTGAGGGGGGACAGGCACATGTGGGACAATGGTACGAAGTTTTTTGTTTAAAATGATCTGCCACAAAGGTTTTAAAATTATTAAAATTAGCCAACAATAGATCAATTTTTTCTTGTATGCTGTGAAGAGTCTTATCCATAATAGCTTTTTCTGAAGTACTTTCTATTTTGGAATGCTCTGTACAAAAAAAAATATATATGTTAAATGTATATAAAATAATAATAATTAAATGGTTTATATTGTAAAGAGTCTACCATTAGTTTCACTATCTTCTGACATTTCCTCATGTGGGAAATGCTCTTCTAGCCACTCCAGAGTACTAGACATTTCTGTGAGAAAAAAAACATAATAATATTTTTTTTATCTAATACAGAAAGTTTATAAATATATGAGTAAAGTGCAGTACACTTACTATTTCAGGTAAGGTATGTTCTGAGTAGTCTGTAGGTCTGCTATTCTTCTTGGTTGTGGAGTGTCTGTGAGGTAATTATGTTGGAAGCCTATTTATCTTCTTTTGGTATATTCCATTTTAGAACATATTGTATTTAAATTAATGGTTAGTGTGTTACATATATGGGTTACACTTCTTATGCATTACTATATATAATGTGTATGTATGCTGGTTTGTGAATTTGTAAAATCTTCATATGTTATGATATAACAATTAAACATACACCCCCAGAGTTTTTAGGTAGTGGTGCTGTTATCCGAACATGTCCACGGACATTAAAAGAGTTTGCGGACATCGAACACAGTAGAGGAAGTTCAATATGTTCAATTTTACATGTACATAAAATCAGAGTTATTATTATTAAGCTGTGCTACTAAAAACCTATGAAATTCAGTGAAAAAACCTTTTTAAAGGGACGTTATGGTTAAGTTGCGCTACTAAAAACCTATGAAATTCAGTGAAAAAATGTTGTTAAAGGGACGTTATGGTTAAGTTTCACTACTAAAAACCTATGACATTCAGTGAAAAAACTTTGTTAAAGGGAAGTAAAACCGAAAAACCCATGAAATTCGCCAGTTATGGTAAGCTAAGCAACCATAACTCGCGCCACCACTGTGCACTGCTAAGACTAACACCCACGACATCAAAGATGACATCACATATGCAATTACTTTTCATGAAATGTCTGTACAAGGGATTCTTATAATGGTGAGAAAAAGTGTCAAAGATCATTGGAATAAATATCAAGAGCTAATTAGTGCATTAAGCAATGCATTGATATAAATAGCATTCCATTATGAAGTTCTATCCAGTATACTAAGCTACTCATGCAGAAACATAGGCATTGTGTGCAGCATAAATAATAAAGGTATAATATTCATAATGTTGATATATTGAATAATGAAATGATAACTGTTTTCTTATTTAAGTAAATAGAACCCGAGAGTCGGGGGCATTAGAAAATGGCCGCCACCATGGAAAAGGGAAAACGGAGTCTGTTTCCCTTTCCATGGCGGCCATCGGGAGCGGACGCGCTTGGAACACAAGCATCACATAATAATCATTTAAAGTGCAAATTCGTGACGAGTTCATGAGCAGAAAAGTGCAACGTGCTAGCAGCAAGTAGGTGTAATACTAGAAATCTAAAGTGCAATGGTTTAAAGATTAATAAAAAGAGACAATTCATCCACAAATTCAGACCATGTGGGAACAATATTTCTTCATTGAACCCAATTTCCCAAAAATTAAAATCAAGGAAAAAACATGCAACAATTATTCAACAGATTACGCCCAAGTGGGTGAAAAAACCTTCATAACCTGATCAGAAGCAACACAGATGCAATAATGATAAATACCATATAAGTGCTCAGGCACTGGTCTATATGGGCGAAATGGAGACATCCCTATGGTTATGCTACTTTGAGACACCGTTCCAAGATGGTACCCGTGTTGTCTACCTTTCGAGGCCTCTGGATTTCCAACATGGCACTCTGCATTTGCTTTGCAGTGTGGTAACGTTGTCACATTAGTTATCAACAGTTACGGGCTCCGGGCGTCTCAACGCCAAGGTAATCTTAGCTCAGTGCTTCAACCCATTCTTGCTTATTGACCTTCTGTGCTGCCATGTGACTCCTTGAAAAGTACAGCCAGAGGATACATTTCATGACAATTCTTGAAAGCTCTATAATGCTGAAATATTCTCAATTTCAACTGTCCTATACAAGGGCCAATAATTAACGCTAAGGTAATCTTAGCTCAGAGCTTGTTCCCGTTCTTGCTTATTGACCTTCCGTGTTTCCTCCTGCCTCCTAGCAGTCCCTGTTATTTGTTCCTTCTGTGCTGCCTGTTTCCCCTCTTCTAGCCTTCTTGCCGCTTTATGTGCTCTATTCCCGTCTTATCTTTGTCTCAGCCTGTGTTGATTCCCTCCTACCTCGCTATTCACTGGCTATACACCTTACGACAGTCTCTGGCTCGTTTCTATTCCTGCTGCCGCATTATCTGGAACTCCATCTTCTCTGCCCGGATCACCCTGCTACAACACTGCTGCTGCTTTGTAACATCCATCAGGTTTTTCCACCTCTTGGAGTTTTCCCTGACAGGCGGTTAGCTCTGTTTGTTCCCCTGACCAGTGTGCATTCCATGGATCAGGGTGGCGCCCAGAGACAGTCGCCCCTTTCTCGGATCACACAGAGAAAGCAACAGAACAAAAAAGCTTCTTGGGACTCGGTCTCCAAAAACACAGGTGAGACAGAAGACTAGTTTATCAAGCAGTCAGTTCTGTGTGCTTCTCCGACCCAGAACCTGAGAGTTTGAGATGCCAACAATCTCTAGTTAGGATGGACCCCATGCAAGATGTACTTCGGTCAATGCAGGAATTGGCCACTCAAGTCCAGTCATTAAAGGCTGAAAATGCAGCACTGAAACAGATGGTCCTTACCAGGGAAGTCCTACCACAAGAAAGCCCCTCTTTGGGGATGGTCCTGTAAAAGTATGATGGATCTCCAAAACGTTTCCGACATTTCGTGGATTCTTGCACCATTCATTTCACCTTCAAGCCCCTTTTGTATGCCTCAGATGGAGCAAAGGTGGGCTTATTGGTTTAACATTTATCCAGGAATGCCCTGGTATGGGCTACCCCTTTGGTTACAGGGGGTAATGAGTTATTGGATAACTACACTGCTTTCTTGAATGTATTGCAGGCTACGTTTGATAGACCTGACATGGTTTACTCAGCTCAGGAATCCCTCATGGATTGCCGGCAGGGATCCCAGGATGGAATGCAGTACGCCTCAAAGTTCAGACAACTCACCAAGGAGGCCACCTGGCTGGACAAGGTCTGCTTTACTGTCTTTTAGAGAGGACTAAGTAAAGAAATAAAAGATGAACAAGCAAGAGTTACCAGGCCAGGTTCTTTCTCCGCTTTAGTGACCCTCGCCTTGCAAATCAATTTTTGTCTCTAAGAGAGAAGGTTGGAAAGAAAGAAATACTGATCTGCAGCTCTTCGTGTTCCCTTCCTGGCCCCAGCTTCCACATCTGAAACACAGCCAGAACCTGAGCCAATTCAGCTTGGTACAACACATGGCCCTCTCACTGAAGAAAGGGCTAGAGGGATGGCACAGGGGTTGTGTCTGTACTGTGCTTCCAGGAATCATCTGGTCAGGGATTGTCTAGTCGCCACACCTCATCATTCTGGAAACACATCCTCCCGGTCCTAGGAGGAGCACAAGATCGGGAGAACCTGCGACGTTCCACTCAGACTCAATTGAATACAACCATGTCTTCCCTATCATTGGTTTTTCTACAAGTCACCTTTATCACCAACAGTCAAGAGCCCCTTACCAATTACTGTGGGGCAGCTGGGATTTTCATGGACACTGCATGGGCTTTAGCCCATAACATTCCACATCAAGCCAAGCAGAAGATGTTAGCTGTAGAAGGAATATATGGTTGTCCCTTGTCTTCTGTTCCTATTTTTGAACATACTGACCTTCCATCAGGCCTCCTCGGCACAGAAACCAGCTCCCTTACCTATACTGGTGGATCAAATACCTGAGTATGAAGTCTTTCATGTCTGCGATTTCCAGAACAGACACTGCAGACTCCAGAATTCAATCGAATGGAAAGGGTATCCTCCTAGTGAAAGGTCTTGGGAACCCAGTGCCAATGTACATGCCCCAGTCCTGGTACAAAATTTTCATTGTTTGTACCCCAGAAAACCCAGTTGGGTGAGTCATCAGAGGGGGCATACTGTCATGAACAGACTACTCAGGCACTGGTCTATATAGGCGAATTGAAAACATCCCTATGGTTATGCTACTTTGAGACACCGTTCTAAGATGGCGCCCTTGTTGTCTACCTCTTCGGAGGCCCCTGGATTACCAACATGGTACTCTGCATTTGCTTCGCAGCATGGTTACATTGCTGCATTTGTTATCAACAGTTCCCAGAACGGGCTCCGGGCGTCTCAACGCCAAGGTAATCTTAGCTCAGTGCTTCAACCCGTTCTTGCTTATTGACCTTCTGTGCTGCCATGTGACTCCTTGAAAAGTACAGCCAGAGGATACATTTCATGACAATTCTTGAAAGCGCTATAATGCTGAAATATTCTCAATTTCAACTGTCCTATACAAGGGCCAATGAATCTAAGATTAAACGGACAATCAATATTCTATACTACATATTTGGTGAGACAAGTTATTTCTTGACAGATTTTCCATAGTCCAACCTTGGCATACTCACACATTTTACATTTATTGCGTTTGTAAAATCCATGTGGTCTTCTTAGATTGCTCAACCAAATACCTGGTTTTACTGATACTTCTTTGTGCATCCTTGGAGCCAAGTTATCTTTCAGTGAGCATTAAGGAAGGACCTCAGAAAAATTATCTTGAAAACTGTTGGGTTCATTCCATCACCACTCATTGTAATAAACTGAAATCCGAGTATCGACATTGGTTGTACCAACATAGGCACACATTGAAACTGACTTCAAGGAGAGAATTGATTCAGATTATTGAGGATAAAGACTCCTGCAAGTTCTAGCAGCTTATAAGCGGCAATAGGTGGAACTCCAAGATGGCGGGAGGTGCCTCTAAAGAAGCTTTGAAGCGACATATCTTAAGAACTCTTGGTCTGACTAACCAAAGCCTATACAATACCCCCTGGCTATGTGCAGAATGGAGATTCAATGTGAATCAAGAAAACATCTAGAAATACATCACGAAAAGTAAGAATTCCACAGCGCCTGGTCCAGACGGTATCTGTAACGCCCTAATGTAATTAAACCCGGTCGAGTGGAGTAGCATCTTATTCCTCCTTTTTCAACATATCAGCCGGAATGATCATTTCCTAGACTCCTGGACTAAGATCATTATATCATTCCCATTTATAAATGTGATTTACGCTTCTACCCCTCAAGCTATAGGATATTAGCTGTTTGGAGACACATGAATACATCATCCATAACTTCTGCGCCTCCCCCGGCCCAATACCACAAAGGTGAGAAACGTTACTAAGACAACCGTTCCACCTTATCCCATGCAGATACACCAGGATGTGGAGACAATATGAGCTGCAGATGGCCAAGTCATTCAAACTAACGATGTAACAGTAACAAGCACATGCATTGGACACAAAACAGACATGCACTCCACATGAGGAGCACGTACAATAGGTAAATATATTCATTTATACATGAAGAATATTAACATAGCATCCACAGACATGAAGAACACCAACATGATCAATGTCTAAGGTGAATGCAACATGTTCGACATGCTAATATAACTTGCTAACACATAAACAAGAGGTTAATTGGGAGCCATCTTCTTAAAAATGGAAGCCACTGCATGCTTTTGAAGGCGCAGAGGCCTCATGACCTTGGGACAATTCGAAAAGCTGGAGCCACAGAAATTCATATCCGTGTAGAGCTCAGATAGCAGCTGACAACTAGTGCCAAGGTTAGCATGAAATAAGGGAGGACTGGAACAGCAGAAAGAAGGCATGAGATAATTCCAAAGATGCAATCAGTGTACTACCAGATGAATTAAAAATGTATGAGTACAGCCAGTCTTTGTTATCCAGGTGCAGTAACACAATAAGCCAAAAGACTCCATGAAAACTAACTCAAGAGTGTCCCTGGAAGCAACAGAAAACACGACACACACTCACACAAATATTAGCTAAAACCTCAATAAAGAGGAGGTAAATTCAATTTCATACATGGTCTTCTAGCACATGATCCATAATTGGAGAACACACTGACTATTCATTAGAAGTCAAGATAGATATGACACCTGCAGAACTCCCTAAACACACACATAGATGCAGGCTGCTATACAAGACCAAGTACAAAGTGTCATGACCTGAGCATGAGGGATGGCAACTTTTAATTGAAGAAAGAACAGTCCATGGGTCTCTCTTCCCTGCTCCATGTCTGGTTCATATCTTGACGACCTATCAATTGTCCAAGGTTGATTAGCAGAAAGCCAACCTATCAAAATCCCTAGTGTCATGCACAGTGTTGTCAGGTCAGAATGAAAAAATAAGCTGAATTCCCCTTCAAAACATGCCCAAAATGAGCTGACTCACAACGAAATAAGCTGAAAAAACAAGTGCACCTTTGAAACACTCTGGCTAGGACTCAAAAGTTGAAAAATAATAACGGAAAGAATACATACAGAGAACACAAACATAATATGTTAGAACAAAAAGGATTTATTAAAATTGTTATTTTTCTAGCAATAAGTGTCTATTTTAATTTCTTGTATGTGTGCGACTTATAAAAGCACATCATTGGCTTTTTGGATCATTGGCTTCTCTGGTCCATTGTCCAACTGGTCCTTGATTTGTCGCTCACCTCACATTGTTGGCTCCAGTGTACAGCTATTATATGGCTCTTGTATGGTCAGATGCTCCCATCAAATGTCCAAGTGTAGCCCATGGTTACATAAGTAAGCACAGGTACGACTGCCATATGCCCTGTTACAGCGTCACACGATCAGGCTGGTACTGGTTCACATGCCAGTAAAAGTTTAATATGCCTAGGTACTGTCATAATCTAGCTACATCCCTCATATGCCTATATAAATCTGTACCCCAACGCCCCATTTAGCTTCCTTGGCTTAAAATGTGACTGTCCTTTTTAGTTTAGTTTATTATAATCCACAATTATTGCATTAGAGTACAGATAGGGAGAAATCGCGTATGAGGGGCACACAGCTTGTAGGTGTTGTTTGGTAAATAGCTCACCCATTAACCTCCCATTGCCATGCTAATCCTCCACCCAGTTCCTGCCTCTCCCTGCCCAAAACACCTTCTCATGGGAACTCTTTGAGCTCTCTTTAATCAAGCCTTAATATCAAACTTTGGACTCAAAGTGCATGCCATTGTTTTTTCATAGCAGTCTTCTGAGAGTTAATTACTTAATTTGAGCTGTAAATGCCAAACATGTCATAAATATGTCTTAACCTTGTCTGCCTTCAGCCAATCGAGTTATACGCACAGTGCGTGTCTTTCAGTGAAGTCCTATTGAAAAAAGCAGTGGCAAAGCCAACAGTTTTTTGCTTGTGTAAAGTATTAGGCATTTGCCAGGCACTGCTATTAGATGGCCAGGTAGTCACAGCATTTTGCACCTGCTACCGTTTATACCGCTACAGCAGTGCCTGGCAGGGCCTTTCCCATGCCTACAAAAAAGCCCAAACTATTGGCATTGCCAATGCTTGTTTCCATCATGACTAAAGTTTAAAAATGTTGCCTTAAATACCCTGTGTTTACCTATTTGCTAGGTAATGAGTCTTCAAAGGGTCATTCATACTGAAAGAGCCCATCGAAGCAAAATGCTTCCACACAAATCTACAAAGGGAGGGCTGGTGATAAAAGAAAGGAGTACTTGCAGGTAGTTAAGGGGCTGCAGACAGCCGTCCAGGACGCTGCGTGTGGCTTCACATTAAAATGGCAATCAGCCACAGCTTCACAGTGTGTGCTTAACAGGATAAGGGAGGACAGGATGTTCGCCTTTCATATGAATTATTTTTTCTTTGTGAATGCAGCCAAGTCGGACAGGGACTGGCGGACAAGCAGAACAATAGGGGCACAATTAGGGGAAAAAGCGGACCAAAACTGCAACAAGCGACCTGAAAATATTATAAGCGGACATAGCAACAGTGGCCATGCCGTCCATCAAGTAGTATGCCAACCAACCACTTGTCGTAGAGATGATGTATTTTTTACCTTATCAATATAGGGGTGGTTCCAGGTGGAGCCATCAGATACTTGTAACCCAATTAAATGTTTAACCCCTACGGAACCTATATGTAGCCAAACCCATTAACCTATACCCGTTCCCAGTAGGTTTTGTATTTGGTATTTTGAGACCACCTTAACATAGCCATGCTGGACACACCAGCAAATATTTTTGAAAGAATCCTACTTGAGGAATTAAATGTGTGGACTTAGGGTAATCAGATCCTGTCATTTAAGCAAGCGTGTTTCAGAAAAGCCTATTCCACGATGGATAATATTATCGCTCTTGTCACTATGATCAAAAGAGCCTGGAACCTGCACAATATACTCATATACGTGGAATTAGTCGACTTCAGTGACACCATCAATAGACAAACTGTGGTGCAAACCAAAGGAGTGGATCTTGCCATTTGGCCTGTTGAACATCATAATACTGATTAATAATCATAATACTAACACTACAGTTAGAGTGAGAATTGATTAAAAAAAAGGGCACACTCACTGCTCCTCCAGTGAGGGCCTGAAGCAAGGCTGTATACTGACCTCTTTATTGTTCCACTTTTATATGGTGGATTTAACACTTTCTTTGGCCATTCCAGCATCTCTAGCCCACAGGCTGGGAAACACTAAAATATGCTGGTTGGGGTATGCGGACGACCTCCTGCTTCTCAACTACACACCAAGGGGAGAACAAGCCCTACACAAAAAATTATTGAATTATGCAGAAAACCTATAATTTAAAGATTAATATTGCAAAAACTAAAATCTTGTCTTTCATGCCAAGAAAAGAACTTCTAAAATGAGGTATAAATGGCTCGTTGAGGGCCGTCAGATTGAACAAGCAGGGAATATCGAGGAGTCACAATAGACGACCGCCTAACGTGGAAAGTCCATATGGTTACTCTAGAAGTGGAGATTCATCAACTCCTGGGAGCTATCAAATGGCTCTTGATTAGATACCGCGGATTCTCAATCTCTTCCCTTATTACCTTGTACAAGGCTAAAATTGTAACAAAATTGATATGACAACGAGGCGTGGGGGTAAAAGAACAAAAGTTTGTTAAACGGATTGGAGTCCCTTAGTCTACAATCTTTGCTAGAAACTCTCACACAGAACACCGGTGGAGTATCTGTGAAGCCAACTGTCTTTGTGTTCTCTATTGTCCCTTAAATTGATGCCATACGCTATGTTCCACAATGAATGAAGATTACCAAGGCTGTTAGCGGCGGTAGTCTTGATTCTGTTAAAGACACAGAGGCAAGCATCATGCTTAAACTCCTTTAATGCCACTTCCCATAGCAGCACTTTACACCTTCAGTTTCAAGAAACTTATTTTTTATGGTAATATAGGAAACACAGAAATAAACCGACCACAAAACTACCATGGCCTGTGACTACCCACCCCCACAAGTCTCCAGAGTTCTTGTAGATTTGACCTCAGTCTGTACACCAATCCGGGACCAGCACTGTTCATGTCTCACTTCCTGCCTGTACTCCTTCCTCTTTCTTTTATGTCTTGTAAACTGTATTAACTGAGAACTTTTCCAACTTCCTGAACTTAAACTGCAACAGCTTTCTGACCAGATTCAACTCCCAGCCGACTGTACCACATTGGGCTCTTCAACGATGAAGCACTGTCTCCTTCAGCTACTCTTGGCCTCATCTCCTAGAACCCAAACCAGAAACACATCATTAAGGCGGGAGTACACGGTCGTCAGTAATATAAGCATATACACGAGACAAGTCAAAATGGACAAAAATTAATTTAATTATCCCTTCCTGCGTACGAGGGTAGGATAATGCTCGCCTCTGTGTCTTTTAATAGAATCAAGACTACCGGCGCTAACAGCCTTGGTAATCTTCATTCAATGTCAAGACTGGAGGCAAGCATTATGCTTGTTCAAAGCTTTCTAACACCACATTAAATACCGAAGCCACAGGTTTAAATAGAAAGACTTAAACGTGGACTCTGAGGACCAGTCTGATGCTTTCAAAATGTCATGCAAAGAAGCTCCTGCTACAAAAGCCTTGGAGGCCATAGCTCCCCATACTGAGTGAGCCCCAAAGATGTTCAGGTCTATGCCCGCCCAACACATTTCCTCCCTAACCCACCTAGCTATGGTGGCTGTGGCTATCGCAAGAAAAGGCTTCCTACGAGCTATCAGCAACTGCTGCACACCTGCTGGTCTCACGCTCCCCGTCACTCTCTCATACTCTTTATTGCAACGTGTCACACACAACTTGGGCTCCCCTGGAAAATATGGATATGAAATAACCCCCAGCAACCGGACGCACCAGTTTCCAAGTACAAGCCGCACAACATTGGAACTCACTCCCCTCCCCCGTAAGAACTCCCCAACCCTACCCACTCTTCAGGTTTAAATACATCCAATGGATCAAGGAAAATGACATCTAACTCCCCTAACCTCCCTACCTCTCCCAGTTAACTTCTGCACATTCTACACTTCCTGTACATATGACCGGTACCACTGTACATATTATACATATTTCTATTTACTGTTTATATCTCCCCCCTCACTTGTATGTATAATACTTACTGTATATCAAGCTCGCCTATTTTATTTACTGTACTGTATTTACTGTATTATCTTTATTGTATATGAACGTACAGCAATGTAACGAAGCTGAGAATATTCTTTCTGCCTTTTGCGCCCTGATACCCCCGGGTCCGGTGCGCAATACAAATATTAAACTAAACTAAACCGTAGATGCACTCTTAGTTCTCTGCGCAATCTGGAAAGCTACACCCTCCGTATAGAGAGATCTTTCTGTTAACCTCTAAAGCCTTTACATCAGAAACTCTTCTACAAGATAGTAAACACAATAACGTAGCCAACTTGCCGGACAAGCGCTGCGCTGACAAAACTCATTATCCGGCCACTGCTTAAAGAGGCAGAAGACCCTTTCGACGTCCCACATCACTGAGTACTTGGGAAGCAGAGGCTTTCGCATCTTTATACCTTTTAATAATCTAATTACTGCTGGGTGTTGCCCAATAAATCGACCTTCGCACCCCTCGTGCCCCGCGGAGAGCACAGATCTATACACCCCCGGCGTGCAGAAAGCTTTTCCACTAGCCGACATCTCTGCCAGAAAATTGAGCACTTGAACTACAGATGCTGAAATGGGATGAACACATTGCTGCCCGCACCATTCCTCCCATTTCGACCAAGCGGCGTCATAGCTCCTAAGAGTGGAGGGGGCCCATGAATCTCTGATACAATCTGCAGCCTCTCTCGAAAGTCCTGGCAAGTCCCATCGTCTCCTGAAATTCTGCATGCTAGGAGCTTCGGGGTCTTCGCCTGCACTAAGGGGTGTCTCTGACCTCTCAGATCGCAAAGCCGGTCCGCTTCCCACGGAATCAGTCTCGGGAAATCCAAGGAAAGTTCCATCAGAGTCGGAAACCATGCTTGCAATTTCTACAGCGGTGCCACCATCACTACCTCTGCTCGCTCCACACGCACTTTCGCCAGGGCCCTCATCAGCATTATGAAAGGGGGAAAGGTGTAATGAAGCGCACCTCCCCTGTTGTGTAGGAACAACTCCGTCCCCAAAGCTCTAGGATCTATCCTCCAACTGTAATACTATGGAACTTGCACGTTCAATCTGGAGGTAAAAAGGTCAATTTTCACTGGACCTTAAACTCCCTGCAACTGCACGAAAACGTTCCTGTGCAACATCCAATCACTGGAATCTGCCAGATACCTGGAGTTCCAGTCCGCTATCATGTTCTGTTTCCCTGGAAGATACTCTGCCGCTATCACTAACTTCTTCTGCAGGCAATAATGCCAGGGGTCCTTTATTATCTCTGCTAACATTCTCAACCTTGTTCCTCCTAACTTGTTTATGTAACACACTGCTGAAATATTGTCCATTCTCAGCAGAATGCAACAATCTACCCTGTCCTTGGCGAATGCTGGCACCGCAAACAAACCTGCTAACAACTCTAGACAATTTATATGCAGCCTTAATTCCTCTTCTGACCATCGCCCCCC
Source organism: Ambystoma mexicanum (assembly GCF_040938575.1). NCBI lineage: Eukaryota > Metazoa > Chordata > Amphibia > Caudata > Ambystomatidae > Ambystoma > Ambystoma mexicanum. Next base: position 165,236,282 of record NC_090929.1, read on the forward strand.
TGTCTGCAGATGACCACACCTGGTGCCCCAGCCGCTCCTGCTTACATCTGACTCTATGACCATCTCCGGCACGTCCCAAAAGATGGCTCTCGTCACGCTCACCCGATTCCCACGGAGGCGCAGGTCTGGCTTCGAATGCTGATGCTTCTTCTATGGTGAAGCGCAGGACTCTGAAGATGGACTCACTGGCTCGCAGGAATATTCCCCTGTGCGTGAAAAGGGAGTATTACCTACTGATGGAATAATGCTCAAGCCTCCCACTCCCTTCCAACCCTCCATGATACCCTTCCTCGATTCCCCATCCTGCTTCTGATGCAGGGGCGCGTTGAAACCCAGTTACTTCACTGGATTGAGGTTTGATGGGAGTTCAAATAAGCTTGACTATTCAGGTAAGGTGCTGTAAGAGTTCTGTAGCAAGTTCAAAAGTTCAAGCTTAATAATAATGTTCATTGTCTTATTGCAGCAAGCGCTAACGCTTATGTCTTTTTCCCCTTAGGGGCCGGGGTTCGGAATGCCGGAGATATGGCGCCGACCCGAAGTGAAACGTGCAGTTCCAGTAAATGACAGGTAAGTTCTGGATGAGCGTTCGGGTAATGTCTTTGCATTCGCTCATTCAATGTCTTTGTCTTTTTTCCCCATAGGGGCCGGGGTCCGGAATGCCAGGAAGCGGCAGGACCCGAAATGAAATGGGAATGACCCAACAGTTAAGTCTTAGAAGGAAACTGAGCTTTTCCTATTCCCTTCCTTCTCTCACCTTGTGTTCTTGTCTTTTTCTCTCTAGGCTCTGGGAAGTGGCTACGGATCCGGATGATCCCTGCTGAAGATGGAGGTGCCCAGGAAAGGTGAGTGAAATGCAGCGCTGCAGCAATCGAAGCGAAATGCTTTTAAAATGATGTCTTCCCTTTCAGGATCGTCGGTGTGAAGTCTCCGTGTTGCAGCTTTAGCAGGTAAGGTCTTCTTTCTCTCCAATTCTCTCTTAGCAGGTGACCCAGGATGCTGACAGGCGTGGCTGAAGTCCAGAAGCAGGAGCTGACACGGTGAGCGTCCAGCTGCGAGGAGCAGAACAACGCGAAGCGTGAGTTGCTGATCGGGCGTGGTTTAAATAGCTTTGGAAGAAGTTCCAGGTATGTATCCTTCCACCGATCAGGTATGTACCCTTCCCCGACCACACCCAGGGGAAAGTAGTTCCACAGGTAAAGTAGTTCCATTCAGGCCTCAAGAGGGCCTGGATGTAGCAGCATGGTCTGCATCAGGTAAGTGCACCTTAAAACACTTGAACACATGTCTAGCTTTATGAGCCTGGCGCCTAAGGCGCCAGGACAGGGGTCCAACATGAGCCTGGCGCCTAAGGCGCCAGGACTGTGTCCAAAGGGCCCCAGCTTGGGCCCGCTGGCACTTCCCTGGGGGAAATGATGCCTGCCTCTGGGGTTGCTGGGTCGGACCTGGCTCCTTGGAGGTAGGCATCATGACAGTACCCCCCCTCAAGGCCCCTCCCAAGGTTGTTCCATCCGGGGGTTTTGGCTTGTTCGGAAATCTCCGGTGGAACCTTTGTATTAATCGAGGTGCGTGAACATGGTTACTAGGCTCCCACGATCTCTCCTGAGGTCCATATCCCTTCCAGTCAACAAGATAGAAGAGTTTGGACTTTAACACCTTGGAGTCTAAAATGTCTTTAACTTCGAATTCTAATTCCCCTTCAATTTGAACTGGGTCTGGAGGCTTGGACAGTCGGGTCCCTAGTTGTACTGGCTTCAAAAGTGATGCATGAAAAACTGGATGAATACGCATGTTAGACGGTAAATCCAGTTTAAAGGCCACGGGATTGATTATAGCCTTGATGGGATAAGGTCCTATGAATCTGGGATTGAAGGTTCGCGGGCCCTTGAGGGGTAAATGTTTCGTTGCTAGCCATACCTGATCTCCTACTTGGTAAGGAGGAGTTTTACTTCGGTGCAAATCAGCGTTTTCTTTATACTTTTTCTTGGCTTGCTGTAAATGAGTTGCAGCTTCTTTGAAGGCTTTGGTTATTGTGGAATGCAGATGATTTACTGCGGGCATTTCCAGGGTCAGAGGTGGATCTAGATCAGAGGTCCGAGGATGGTGACCATACAAAGTATAAAAAGGAGTTTGTCCGGTTCCAGAATGCACTGAATTGTTGTATGCATATTCTGCGATCCAAAGGATGTGTTTCCAATTTAACTCGGATTGATGTAACATGCACCGAAGATATTGCTCGAGAGTCTGATTGGTTCTCTCGGTTTGTCCGTCGGTCTGGGGTGGTGGCTGGTGGATAGCCGCACATCTATTTGTGCTAGTTGGCAACACTTCTTCCAAAAATGGGAGATAAATTGACTTCCACGATCCGAGACTAATATGGAAGGGAAACCATGTATGCGAACTATATTCTCCAGAAATTCCTTGGCCAAGGTGGAAGCTGAAGGCAAACCTTTTAAATGGATAAAGTGGGCCATTTTGGAGAATAGATCCACAATTACAAGGATAGTGTTGTAACCAGCACAAGGAGGCAGGTCAGTTATAAAGTCCATTGACAAGGTGTGCCATGGTGCCGGTGGAATATCCAAGGGTTGAAGTAGGCCGGCTGGCCTTTTTTTTTTACCCTTGTTTTGGGCTCAAATTCCGCAAGACAATACAAAAGACTTTATGTCTTTTCTCCAAGAAGGCCACCAGAAGAGGCGTTTGATTTTTTCCTCCGTTTTAGCGATACCAGGGTGTCCTTCCATTAATGATTCATGATGATGGGCAATAACAAGTTCTTGCAATTCTTTACTAGGCAGAAACAACCGCTCCTGGAAGTAGGGTAAGTCATCCTTAACGGTGTAATGAGGACCCTTTTGACTCCATTCCAGTAAGGCTGAAGAGTCTAGAAGTTGTTTTACTTGCGTTTGGATGTCCTCAATAGTTTGCAATGAAGTTAGGCCTAAGATTCTTTGTTCAGGTATGATTGGCACAGGTTCTAAACTCGAATTGGGTTCTTCCATGCCAATCTGGGATAAGGCGTCCGCTTTACCATTCTTGCAGCCAGGGCGATAGGTAATTACAAAATCAAATTCCGCAAAGAATAGAGCCCATCGGAGTTGTCGTGAAGATTGAGCCTTGGCCGTCTTTAAATACTGTAAATTTCTGTGGTCCGTAATTACGGTGATGGTGTGTCTTGCCCCGAGAAGGTAGTGACGCCAAGCCTTGAAAGCAGATTTAATAGCCAGTAACTCTTTGTCGGTAATTGCGTAGTTGATTTCAGGAGGAGAAAATTTCCTGGACCAAAAGGCCACAGGGTGTAGTTGGTTAGTTTCTGGGTCTCTTTGCGACAGGACAGCTCCCATGGCCGAACTGGATGCGTCGGTTTCCACAATGTAAGGGAGATCTGGGTGCGGGTGCTTCAATATAGGTGCAGAGGTGAATTTGGTTTTCAGGTCCTGAAAGGCTTGTTTGGCCTCAAGAGTCCATTCAAAGCGTTTGTTTTTCTTTAGGAGAGCTGTGATGGGTTGGACTGTTCGGGAAAATTCCGGGATGAATCTTCGATAGAAATTGGCGAAGCCGAGCATGCTCTGAACTCCCTTCACCGAGCTAGGAGATGGCCATTTGAGGATGGCGTCCACCTTTCGCGAGTCCATTCGGACTCCTTGAGGTGTCATTTCAACAGTGGAATGCGTTACAGGCCCTGAGGCTATTTCGGTTCCATCTACTGTAGTAATGACATCTTGGGTTACTTTCGGGCAGAGAGGGAGCTTAATCCTGGAAGCCAATTCACGGTCTATGTAATTTCCAATAGCTCCACTGTCGATGTATGCTTTTATAGCATGCAACAGCTGAGGCTGTTTTGGGTCCACGAGCACCATTGGCATGACAGAATGCGAGGTCAAAGAGTTTGTTTTCAAGCTCGGCAAGCGGACCCCTACGCTTGTCGGGCTAGGTCATTTCCCGAATCAGGTGTCAATAAATCGTTATCTGTGGCTCCAACCACCTTCTTAGGTGGTTTAACCGGACAATTTCGAAGAAAGTGACCGGAAGTTCCGCAATACAGGCAAAGTTGCATTTGCCGCCTTCTCTCTCGTTCCTTCTGTGTTAATGGTCCTTTAACACCGCCGATTTGCATAGGTTCGGATACGTCGGTACTCTTGGAGTTAGCGTGGGTTTTGATCGGTACTCGGGTTTCGTACTTGAACCGATCTGCTTTTCTATTTTGAAGTCTGTGATCAAGTTGAACCACCAAGTCTATGTAGTCTGCGCAGACCTGCGGTGGATCTACTATCTGAGCTAGAACATCCTTAAGCTCTCCGCGCAGGCCTCGATGAAACAATGTGATCCTTTTGTTTTCTGGCCATCCAGTTTCCACAACCAGTCTATTAAAGGTGGCAACGTAGGACAGAAGATCCTGATTACCTTGTCGTAAGGATAGCAGTTCGTTATCAAGGGCCTGTCCTTGAGAGTGTCGAGCAAACAATCTGTCCATGCTGGCCTGGAAACCCTGAACATTCTGGAGAATGGGATCATCCTGATTTACCAATGGAATAGACCAATCGGCAGCACTGCCACTGAGGTAAGATAGTATAAAGGCTACCTTGGTCTGGTCGTTAGGGAAGGCCCCGGGTCTGCATAGAAAGTGTAAACGACATTGGTTCATAAAGACGGCATATTTCTTGGGATCCCCCGCAAAACGTTCAGGCGGGGCCAAAGGCATGTGTCCAGGTAGATTGATTTGTACCGGGTTATTCAAACCCATTGATGTGGAAGTATCTCCGGAATTAGGTAAAGGAGTGTGCCCTGCCTGGGCCTGCAATAACCTTTTGGCCAGGTCATCTGTTCTTTCCTTGGATAGGATCAGTTCTCTTTTGAGAGCGTTAGTCTCCTGGCGGGCTGAGTGCACTTCTGCCCGTAATTCCCCCAAAAGCTGGGCCAGCTGATCTGTCTCGGAAGTCTCCATAGCGCCCGGGTGGGAAATTGTGGGTAGGCTTCGCGTTCTGTCACGCTCACCTGATTCCCACGGAGGGGCAGGTCTGGCTTCGAGTGCTGATGCTTCTTCTATGGTGAAGCGCAGGACTCTGAAGATGGACTCACTGGCTCGCAGGAATATCCCCCTGTGCGTGAAAAGGGAGTATTACCTACTGACGGAATAATGCTCAAGCCTCCCACTCCCTTCCAACCCTCCACGATACCCTTCCTCGATTCCCCGTGAAGTCTCACCTTAGGGTCTGGAAGGATGAGTTCTCCATCCTGCTTCTGATGCAGGGGCGCGTTGAAACCCAGTTACTTCACTGGATTGAGGTTTGATGGGAGTTCAAATAAGCTTGACTATTCAGGTAAGGCGCTGTAAGAGTTCTGTAGCAAGTTCAAAAGATCAAGCTTAATAATAATGTTCATTGTCTTATTGCAGCAAGCGCTAACGCTTATGTCTTTTTCCCCTTAGGGGCCGGGGTTCGGAATGCCGGAGATATGGCGCCGACCCGAAGTGAAACGTGCAGTTCCAGTAAATGACAGGTAAATTCTGGATGAGCGTTCGGGTAATGTCTTTGCATTCGCTCATTCAATGTCTTTGTCTTTTTTCCCCATAGGGGCCGGGGTCCGGAATGCCAGGAAGCGGCAGGACCCGAAATGAAATGGGAATGACCCAACAGGTAAGTCTTAGAAGGAAACTGAGCTTTTCCTATTCCCTTCCTTCTCTCACCTTGTGTTCTTGTCTTTTTCTCTCTAGGCTCTGGGAAGTGGCTGCGGATCCGGATGATCGCTGGTGAAGATGGAGGTGCCCAGGAAAGGTGAGTGAAATGCAGCGCTGCAGCGATCGAAGCGAAATGCTTTTAAAATGATGTCTTCCCTTTCAGGATCGTCGGTGTGAAGTCTCCGTGATGCAGCTTTAGCAGGTAAGGTCTTCTTTCTCTCCAATTCTCTCTTAGCAGGTGACCCAGGATGCTGACAGGCGTGGCTGAAGTCCAGAAGCAGGAGCTGACACGGTGAGCGTCCAGCTGCGAGGAGCAGAACAACGCGAAGTGTGAGTTGCTGATCGGGCGTGGTTTAAATAGCTTTGGAAGAAGTTCCAGGTATGTATCCTTCCACCGATCAGGTATGTACCCTTCCCCGACCACACCCAGGGGAAAGTAGTTCCACAGGTAAAGTAGTTCCATTCAGGCCTCAAGAGGGCCTGGATGTAGCAGCATGGTCTGCATCAGGTAAGTGCACCTTAAAACACTTGAACACATGTCTAGCTTTATGAGCCTGGCGCCTAAGGCGCCAGGACAGGGGTCCAACATGAGCCTGGCGCCTAAGGCGCCAGGACTGTGTCCAAAGGGCCCCAGCTTGGGCCCGCTGGCACTTCCCTGGGGGAAATGATGCCTGCCTCTGGGGTTGCTGGGTCGGACCTGGCTCCTTGGAGGTAGGCATCATGACAGCTCTGCCATTCCAGGCCTCCATATTCTGAAGCCACCACTGTAGCTCTACTCACACTTCCTCGTCCAGAGGAACTAGCTGATGATACCTCACTCCGCCATGCAAGTTCCTGATCTTCAACCTCTGGAGTGTTCTGTAATGCAGACGCCCCGGAAAGATAGCTTGAATTGATGCTGCCAGAAGCCCTACTACGTGAGCTAGACTCTGAAGTGAAATATGCGGCTTCCCCATCGCTATACTCAACTCCTTCTTCATCTTTTGTTGGGGCAGTTCCAAGGTGGCTTTCCTGGTGTCTAATACGAACCCCAGAAACTTAATCTGCTGCCTCGGACTGGGTTCCGATTTCTCTCAATTGATCAGAAATCCAAGGGAAGATAGCAGATTGCTCACCCAGAGCACCTGCTCCCTCAAGACCGACTTTCTCTGCACCAGTATTAAGATATCGTCTAAGTAAATAATAATCCTGATACCTCTGCATCTGATGGCTTCCACTAACGGCCTCATCACCTTTGTGAAATGCCAGGGGGCCAATGCTAGACCAAAAGGGAGACACGTGAAATGCCAGCTTTGCTTCCTCCAGAAGAACCTGAGATAATCTCTGAACCCCTTCTCTACCGGAATGGTTAGATAGGGATCTTTCAAATCCAGTCTCGCTAGTCAGTCTCCCTTGCATCACAGTTCTCTGAGGAGATGGATGCCCTCCATCTTGAAGTGCCTGTAAACTAGCCACCCGTTCAACTCTTGCAGGTTGATAACAGGCCTCGACTTTCCCTTCCTGTGCCCTAGGAACATATTGCTGTAAAACCCGGTACTCCCGTCGGGACACCTCTCCATCGCCCCTTTCTCCGCTAGCGCTAGAAGCTCCCTCTCGAGGAGCCACTCTTCCTCTCCTGACATTCTTATACTGATTGGGACCCAGGTCTGTTGTGGAGTACCCATGAATTCTAATCTTAGCCCCACTACCATCCTCAAAACCCAAGCATCGCCTGATATCGCACGCCACATATTTATATGTAATGCTATCCACCCGCCAACCTTGGGGTAACTCTCGCTGTGCGCACTTACCGCCGGAAGCATTGTGTTGCTGGAAATTCCCTCGGCCTCTTCTTCCGCTAAATCCTCTCCCTCTGGCGGGGAAGAAAGCATCCTGTTGTCTGTTCTCCCAGCATTGTGTCCTGGGTCCTTGAGGCCGTCTTGCGAAGGCGCGACCGGCCATGCAGCCTCTAAGGCGTCCGGTCCCGGTGAAAACTTGCCCGGTAAATATTTTATGGATGGAGGTCAGAGCCTTCTCCAACGCCATATAGGTCCCCACAAAGCGGGACATCTCCTTGGTGAACGCCTCACCAAACAGCAACCCTTTGGCCGCCTCCCTACCTCGTAATCAGCGAGGTACCCTAACTTTACTGTCAATTTTCAGCAACAGTCAATGCCACCTCTCCGCTGATAGGGCGCAACTGCCATTTCCCAGAAAGCAAACCGCTCTCTAGGCCCAGCTGGCCAACGTATGCAGATCTACCGGTTCCCTGGTATCCCTGGACCTTTCCGCTAATTCCATGTTCTTCACCAGGGGACCTACCATATCCAGAACTTTATCCTGGCAGGACTTCCAGGCGCGGTCCACACCTCGTCTGACGTCGTTCATGGCCTTAGTCACAAAGTGACCATCTTGGCGTCCAGCTCATGTGTCTCCATGACTTTGCCCGGAAGATCTGGCCTGGGACACTTTTCCCTCATTTTGAAGTGCACCGCCCTCTCCAGCGGTTTGCAAATTCGTTGGGTTATATACTGCGCCACCCTGGAGAAGGGCAGCCATTCTGAGGACTACAGGTGTCTGATACTGTGCAGGTCGAACATGTCTTCTATGTCTTCCACTTCTTCCGGGTTCTGCGGCCCCTTGTCATCACTGTCCAGTTTCTCCTCCTCCGACCTCCTCATCCTCTTCTTGCGAGGATTCTCTACCTTTTTCGGCTGCCCCTGTATTTAACACCCCTGGGGTAGAGGGTCTGAGGTTCGGCACCGCCGTCTTGAAGAAAAAAATATGCTTTCAGCTTGTCGAAGGGATCGGCTACCACACAGGGCTTGTTCTGCACCCCTGACTTGTGACGAGGGGGGCAGAAGAGTGGGGGCTCTTCCGGGTCTTGTCCACCCCTTCTGCGCTGACGCCTGCTTCTAATGCAGGCCCTGTGATGTGCCCTGTCCTGGGCTGAGCTTTCGCGTCTTCTTCTTAGGGACTTTTGTTGCTCTGAGGGATTCTAGAGCCTCTAGGTGCTCTAGGATGGGTCTCACCCCTTGGGATACCGCTTATAGCTAGCGAATCCCCTAGGACCCTCTTAAAACTGAGAAACAGGTCCATATCTCCCTCCCACTCCTCTTCGTTGTATTCAGGAGTGGTGCTTCCCTCCTCCATTTCACTATGGGGAAGGGTGTCCCTAGATATTATGTTGTCTATTGACCCAACTTACTGTCTGTGCCTGTATTGCTAATGCCTAGCTGAGGGCACTGTGGGCGAGATGCTCCGTGCTCTAAATCTCCCCTTTTCGGAGGTTCTGTGGACAGAAAACGCTTGCTTGTTGTGCGCGCTGCATACATCACTCCGAAAAGCGAAACGCACCTCTGCGACCAGCACACATCTACGTGATGTGGAAAATCGGTAGGTCCTTTCTTTTAAGCCGCTATGCGGCTGTAAAGGACCTACTACTTCGATGCGGCTACTACTTCAATAAGGTCTGATACCGCGAGGGAGAGCACCGGTAACATGGAGCATGCGAGATGACGCGCGGTCCTGGTGCTCTCCCCGCTTCTACTAACATACCTCTGATTCCGTATCCCTGTGCGCATCCAGCCCCATAGTACTCACACTTTACCTCAAAGGTGATCCTTCTGAATCGTACCTCTCTACCGTACTAATCGCACTGTGCTGCTCGCAGTTTCAAAATCATCAGTCATCTCGCACGCTACTGTCTCTCAATGCCATCCACCTAGACACTCTAAGAGCAACCCAAGGTGACTTATCTGCAAGGGAAGCAGCAAAGAAAGAGGAAGGAGTACAGGCAGGAAGTAAGGCATGTACAGTGCTGGTTCCGGATTGGTGTACAGACAGAGGTCAATACTACAAGAACTCTGGGGATTGGTAGTCCCAGGTCATGGTAGTTTTGTGGACTGTTTCTTTCTGTTGTTCCTATTTTACAATTAAAAAAGAAAAGTTTGTTGAAACTGAAGGTGTAACGTTTTGAAAATAGCTGCTATGGGAAGTGGCATTAAAGGAGTTTAAGAATAATGCTCGCCTCCGGTCTTGACATAGAATTGGTTAATGCTCGACGTAACACTCTCCCTTTAGCCATTTTAGATAGAGCCTGTAAGATTCCTAAGATCCCCTAATATATCGACTTGCTGCAACCTCATTGAGGTGGGATATTTGTGGAAGCAGAAATGGAATATTGACATAAATAATTCAAAGCCCAACTAGAAAACATTCTCTAATCTAAAATAACGGCATGTGACTATAAACCAAATTGGGCTGATTTGGCAGTGAAGAGATGTAGCAGAGAATATGTGGGCTCACGCAACGCACAGACTGGACTGGCAAACTACTTGTTTGCCCTTCCCCAATTCATTTCTATGCACAGATTACATAAAATAAAATATAATCTGGTGGAAACGCGTAAAGTTTTGGGGGCTAGAAACATTATTCCAAGAGAGTAACAGAAATGCAAATTGGTGGAGTGGTGAGCGAGTGGTTGTCTGTGGGACTCTATCTTCCATTTTGTTAATTTTGAAGGAGGAGCTCCAGCACCCCAGCCTGCAGCCACATATAGCTACTAGCGGCGCGGAGCGGTGAGCGAGTGGTTGTCTGTGGTTGCCTGGGGATGCTGGGCTGATGGGGTGACCCGTTGACATACAGCAACAGCTACCGCTCGACGCTGTGGGGCTCCTGACTGGAAGCATTTGGACACTTCTGAACGGGTGAGTGGAACCCCTGAACTGTGGCTGTTTTTCCATGCAGTAGGAAACTGAACTGCCAAAGCAACAGAAATGAGTAAGGGAGGGGAGCGGAAGGAGGGGCTCTGCAGTGCAGCAGGGCGGAAGATAGCGGAGAATGCACTGACGGGCACCTCTAAGGCACAGAGTGAAAGTGCATTGGAGGACTTGAGGAGGAAATCTCAGTGAACCTACCTCCATTTTGGGCTATTTTGGAACAGTTCAGCCGTTGGAAAAGGGAGGGGGGCACACTTGGTCTGAGGGAGCAAGACTGAGTAAGTGCCCGAAGGCTTCTTTACCAAAGCCTGAAGAAACCAGTTCCAATAGGGAAAGCAATCCAGGGGTGGCAGACCCAAACGTGACACCTTTAACATCGAAGGATCAGCAGGGGAACAACCCAGGGGTTGCCCACAACACTGTCCCCGCTGTTATCTACCTCCTTTGACAACAACAATTCACTGTTAAAGCACTCTAACAGGCTGGGTAGAAACTCATTGGGTCCAGTAGAGGCAAACAGATTCTAAATTCGTCTACCCTGGCAAATGTAATTGGAACAAGGCTGTCTATTTCACCAGACTTACAGAAGCATGCAGTAATCTCAAGTCCCTAAAGTAGCTATGACGGTGATATTGAGAGCCAGAGCGACGGCACCACTGACATGGATGTGGTATCAGGAACATCAAATGTAGTGGGCACTGCGCTCCCGAATACGTCACGCAGCAAGTTGGTGCGTTTAGTTCAGCCCACTTTAAATGCGACTGCAGCCTCGATTTACTTGCTATTGCTACTTTGCACTACGCTTGCAACTGAACAGCGTGAAGGAATCCCGGGCTAAAGTGGTGGAATTTGTTTAGGGCCGCGAGTGCCCTGCCCATCCATTTAGAATCTATGGCAGATACCGGCCACACAGAACGGACGTGCCCTAACATGGAAAACGGACTTAGGGGCGAGTTAGGGGCACAGGCCCTTTCTGAAAACAAAGCGCGTTCTACAACGGTGGATGTAGTAGACCTAATCCAGCCTACATTGGGGGAGGGCCAAAGGAGGGTTGAGCACCAGGAACTGTCTATGTTAATACATGAAGCGGAAATCCTAGAACATCCCTCTCAAAGCAAGGCCGAGTTGAGGCAAGGTGGAGCAAGGAACAAAAAGGAGACTCACATCCCCTTCAATTGTAGCTATAATGATTTTACAGAAAAAACAGCCAATAATACATTTATCAGATAATCTGATGGATGGGAGCAATGAGGTACAGAAAGTTGAGCCTGTGGCTACACTGCAAGGGCAGAGGGAAAGAGAGCCCATAATAGTTTCTAACACCTTGGTAGATGGCAGCAAACAACAAGTAGAATTGCGTGGCCCGGTGGAAAGATGGCCATGGTCTGGCTCATCAAAAGAACAATTGAAGCCGCCAATAGCTCAGTGACCCAAAATAAGGAAGGGTGTCTCTCAAGGAGGACCCAGTGATAAAAGGGCAGACAAGTTCAATGATTGCATGGAGACCCCCTTATGATGGCTGTACTTGGGCGTAGCTCAAGTGACTATCATGGCAAGACAGCACAAATGGAAAGTAATTAAGCCTGCAAAGATCAGATGGCTGCAGAGCTAAAAAAGGGTCTCTCAACGTTGGGGAGGTGGGTCAAATTAGAGCAGATCCACCCTCTAGCCAGCAGCCCCTTCCTGAATAAAACTACTGTAATTAAACTACTTCACCGGATACCAGCACTCAGAAACATCAAGAGAAAGGACATCACTCAATTAACTCTGCCAGATGTATACAGTGCTACAAATTGGGTCATCATGGAGTTCATAATGCCAGCAATAGTAGCGTTATTAAGACTGCACCAGAACGACATATTACAGATGGGGTACCAGCTCACTGTCTTTTGGAAGCAGAATATCAGTAGCCAGGACATTAACTATGAGCAGGGTGTGGGGAGCCGACCCTCTGAAGTGAAGTATTTGGATCCTATGGAAAGGATTACATCGCTCACTAAATCCAAAGAAGGGCTTGTAGATGCTAGGAGTAGCCCATTATCTTGGGCCCTAGAATTCTTGAAAGAGAATGACATTAACTGGTTGTGAAGGACAGGGAACTGAGCTCATTTTAAGTGGGCTTCCTGGAATTCTCGTGGTTTTAATTCCTTCTTGACAAATCCAATTGGCTTAAATGTATTAGTTCAATGTGATGTGTCTTTTTTACAGGAGACTTGGTGAGTCGAGAATTTTTATAGGTGGTTTCAATGTAATCTGTAGCCCAGCGAGGCAAAATGCACATGGCCGACCCATGGGAGGATTGGCCATAGGGGCAAAGACTTCTTTCTTTCTAGAAAAATTGTCTATAGGGAGAGAATTACCTTGTGTACTCTCTGTTGTCATACAGGATAAGATGCATTTCCAGACACCGCTCCTACTCATGTACATATATAAACTTCCCAGTATGTATTATAATAACATGATATACGCAAAGGTGACTAACACTTTAGACCACTGGTACTATCACCACCCTACTGGGCGAGTGAACGTGGTGGGGGATTTTAATTAACATATTTTTGGGCAAGAGGGTGTCTTGCCTGATGTAGATGGAATTAAAGAGTCCCTACCATTATAAAAATGGGCGAGAGCCCTTGGGAAAAATGAAAAAGAAACTGGTGTCTAGAGATGTATGACTTAATGGGACTAAATTTAAAAGGTAAAACTAAAGACACAATTGAGAATACATGGACCAATGGGAGGACCACCACTTGTATTGACTATGTGTTTGTTAGTCAAGATATGTGGCCATGCTGAAGCCCCTTAACCCTACTCCAGACTATTCTTAGTGACCACTTGGTATTGACATGGGGCTATACCATAGAAGTGTGCCCTGAGAACTTCAGTTGAGTGTTGCGCTATATACAAATCTATTTACTTAGTTGAGTGAGATGCGTCCCAGTACCCAGGGGAATTGTATTTGTTGGACAAACACAAATATCGAGAGACTAAATTCTCATTTCCAGGAGGATTTCTCCTCATTTGTGAATAGTATGAATGACTATGATTGGGACCCGATCAAAGTACCATTTAAAACCTTTGGTAGACTGAATTTGCATGCTATGAGCAAAGGGAGAAATAAGCCAGTGCATAGCGCTCTTGATATGGAAATGTTCCAAAAAAAAGAGTGCACTATGAAAAGAGAGAGCAAAAGTCAAGAAGCGGGACGACTTGTCCAAATCGATGTGCATGGCCCACTTAAAGAATTTGAACATTAAATTAAAAAACTGGGTTAGACTACATAAAAGCTCCCTTTCTAGTGCAAATTGAATAAACATGTTTGACTTGTTGAGCACAAACAATGCAAACAAATGTTGGTCCTTCTTTAGGTCTTACCTGGCATGGAAAACAGTAGTTGAATTAAATCCCATTGAAGAGAAAGTTTGGATATCATACTTAGGAGAGTTATACCATGATCCTAAAAAAGAGGAGGTTACAACGATACAAGGTCTAAAGAAAGGGGGAAAACTGTAGATATCGAAGCAGTAATTAAAAGGCGAAAAACCTCCAGGACACCTGGCCCGGACACTGTGCCAAACATAGTGTATAAATCCAATCCCTTGTGCTGGGCGGAGATCCTCGCTCATTTGTTTGATAAAATCATGGCACAGACGGTCATTCCAGGTAGCTGGCGAGAATCTATCCTGGTCCCCGTATACAAAAAGATGGAGAAACCAAACCTACTAATTATAGACTCCTTACAATGCTGGACACGAGTGCTAAGATCTTTGCCACACTGCTATTCAAATAATTGACTAAATGGGTGGAAGAGACGGGGACGGACACTTGCATAAATGTCAGATGGGCTTTCGTAAATCTCACAGCACAATACATAACTGCGCTCTGCAATATATGATTGAGGATACTAAACATTGTGGAGGGAAACTGTATGTGTGCTATGTGGATTTTACAAAGGCATTTGACAATGTGTCATGTCAGAAACTTTGGAATAAGCTCAAGACGTGGGGCTTAGACCCTACCTTATTTCATTACATCAAGGGCTTGTATAGCGATACAGTAGTTTCATTACGCCTATCTTAAGAGGGGGACTTAACGCACCACGTTCCAACTAACATTGTATTAAAACAAGGGTGTGTGTTGGCACCCCCTTAGACAACATGTATATGTAGGACTTTGTATTTGACAGATGTGAGGAATGCCCCCCCTCCCCCCGGATAGGCAACAATCCAATTCCATGGTTTATGTACATGGATGACACAATACTGATGGATCATACACCTATTGGAATCCAGTGTAGCCTTCATGCACTGATTCGCTACGCTGGAGAGAACAATTTGATAATTATTCAAAAACAAAAATCATGGCGTTTGGAAAATGAGGTAAAAAGCTAGACTCCTTTAGTTGGAAGCTTAATGGTATAAAGCTTGAAGTCAGTAATCACTATATTTATTTGGGCATCCCGATTAATGTGCCACCAAAGATCTCATATTACGGGGACTACGTTATTCCCTGCATTCTAAAGAAATGGTTCCTATTAAAACGAAATATTACTAGTATGGGCAGAAATAATGTGGAAGGTGATGTAAAAATATACCAAAGTAGCATCGTCCCTGCCCTGTTGTATGGAATGGACTTGCTTTAGGCCAGATATATAACTTCCTTGGATAATTTGGAAGGGAAAATCCTTAAATCTATGATAAATGTACCTAAAGGGACCTCGATAGAGGCAGTACAATGCGAGATTGGCCTCCGTTCTCTTAGGGCCCATTAATTACTGAAGCCTTGCAAGCTGTACTGCTCTCTTGTGGTCACAACAAAATAAGACAATATGATAATGGGGCTAGTGGCTAAAAGACTACAAGTAGAACCCTTGAATTATTTTTCGAGTTGCTTGCACAAGGAGGCATGGGAAAATTGTGATAACATAAATGTTCCCTTAGAGGAGATACTAGAAATACCTGACTATGAGAGGCAGTTAAAGAAGACCTGGGCATGGGACAGAACTGAGAGGATGCAAACACTTTCTAAGAAAAGACGTTACACGGAATACACTCAACAGGGTGTTGTGGTGTATAGGCTGGCCTCATACCTGTTGAAACCGTGCAATAAGAAAATGAGGGAATATATCACCTACCTTCGTCTAAATATCCTACCTACATATGAATATACGGGAAGCTGGATAGGTGTCCCATATGAAGATCGTAGGTGCCGATTATGTCAGAACGCTGTTGAATCCGCTCAACATATACTGACGCAATGCCCCAAACTACAGTTACAGTATGAAAAGCCCTACGCCTCCATGGTAACAGAGATGGACAACAGGGGGAAATCAATTCTGGAGCACCCTAATTGTTGCCACCTCTTTGATCATAATGGGCGGAGGTTATTATGTATGGATCGAGATGGTAAAATTGCTCTTGAACAGATAAGTAGAGAGGAAATGAATGGCTCATTAAGTCTACTGCTATAGCTTACGTGCCTCCCACACTAAGGGAGATTGAATGAGATATTTCAAATTGTTGTAAATTGCCAGTCTCCAGTATAAAATGTGATTGTTATGTTGGTTGTTATAGATGGAAATGTATGTATTAGATCTGTAGATTTTAATATTTTCTTAACATTATCAATATACTTATGG
Organism: Ambystoma mexicanum; assembly: GCF_040938575.1. Taxonomy (NCBI): domain Eukaryota; kingdom Metazoa; phylum Chordata; class Amphibia; order Caudata; family Ambystomatidae; genus Ambystoma; species Ambystoma mexicanum. Next base: position 165,252,291 of record NC_090929.1, read on the forward strand.
ATTGCTACATTTTAAAGAAAATGTTTTCTCGTATAAAAATGTGTGCTTAAGGTTTTATTTTGTAACCAAATGCACAATAAACATATATTTTTTAAAAAGACATTCAGATTATGCCTTACCAGTGAAATTGAGACTGGTAAAAATCTCCTTTGTGCTTTACACAAAACACAAGATCTAAGAATCAATGCTGTATTTGGAACAGATGACTCCAGGTTTCTGTACTTGGATAGCGACTGCTTATCAGTGCCGTGTATGGAAGGCAACACCACAATATTCATCTACCATCTAACTAAGATATGGGTGCACATTAAAGCTCAGCTGGACACGGGGAATTAGTGATTGGAACTGCCATGACTGTTTGGCTGATTCAGCTGATAACAGTTTATTTTTATGTTAAATGTCTTACATTTTGAAATAAGAAGTTTGTTTATTTTCTTGGTTAAGAACTATTGATATTTTCATAAAAAAGCTCTATATATAAAAAAAATATATAGGACTATTAGTCATTTATTCAGCCATTTGTGAATCGTGAAATCCAATATTTCCCTCACAAAGTTACGGTTGCAACAGTGTTTAGGTGCATGAGCTGTTGAGTGGGGTAGCTTCAGGTAGTGCTATTCTAACGGGCTTTCCCAAGACCCCCTCTGGCTGCTTTGGTGGCAATGGAGCATGTCGCACCATGGTAGGTACTACGTGAAATATGGTGCAATCATACATTACTTTTCTCAGGAATCATTTGTCGTTACTGCTAGAAGTTGCGATTATCAGTGCCTAAGGTATGTATAGCTCCATGCGTGTGTATGTGTTGTGGATTCCAATGGAATACACCTACTTTTTACGCCAGAAAAAAGCAGGAGGATTTCATAAGAATCTGTATAAATTCTGATTGCTGTGCATAAATGGCAGACGGTTTACTAATTTTTCACGCCAGCGAGTTTGCTCCCACTTTACACCTTGCTTTTGCACTCCGATGTGTAAATAACGAAACTTCCCAATAGGGCACCTGTTTGCACCGAAGCGCAAATGTAACAGGTCCCCTCTGCGTAATCTACAGGGAACTCGAACATAACCCCCAGTATATGCATAGCAATGAAACCACTCGAGCATGGTAATTAAACACCCCTTCCAACATACATCAAATATCAGAATACTGCAAGTCTCCTATCACAATCCCAGCCAAGGCTATTTGGTCCATTGGCTGCTGCAGGGCCACACATTGCTCAATACACTCTGCACACAGCACGCGGGTAACTTCTGACCTGCACACCTCAACACATCAGCAAAGCCATTGTGTGTTTTCCCTCTCTCCCCAATAACCTAAAACTCCTCTTTCTGGTCTGCCAGAGCACAGAGACCAAAATACCACCAAATTGTATTGCTGTTACCGCCACTTGGTTTGGTGGTATTACCGCCGGATTACAAGTGGCAGTGGTGGTGTTAGTGCCCATAAGACTCCATGGTGCATTTTGGCACAATTACTACAGCTGTAATTATGCTGGCGGCAATTCCACCGAAATGCGGCAAAAAATTGGCAGATTTACATCCTGCTCATAGCTCGAGGTAGTCCTCCAACTTTCCACCCAACTCATAGTTGGGCGGTTCGGTAATGTGGCAGTATACCGTAATACCGCCGCATTGAACCCACACCGCCCAGCTTTTCCTCACTGGGGCAGTCCCAAACGCATTTCCATCCCACAGATGGGAAGCAGGCAAAGGGGGTGAATTCCTTTTTTTAATAGTTTGGTAGACACTAAATAGGACATTTCAGAAAGGTGGTTATTCTGAAATACTGCATGGCTGGAATGACTTTACTGCCCCGTGGCAGCAGACATGCACAATCGGTTTGGAACCATTAAAATGCTGCATGCGGTCGGTATAGGTAACTATCGTGGAACGCCTAATGAGGTCTCCAGCGCGAACTGGTTCAACCATTTAGTCCTCCAAGGCCGCCTTCAAGCACAGATAGTAATGATATCATTGGCAGGTGTTTGGAATAACTTTGGCGTCAAGACGAGACCACACGAGGAGTCTTACACTCCCCGCCCCCACACAAGAAATATTCTATCTGCTTGCATTTTTGAAATAACTTTTTTCCTTTATGAATTGCCAAAAAGTGCTTGCCTGAGCAATGCAAATCCATTTCTTCCTTGCTGAGTCCTCATTCTTGTTTTAAACTAAGCAGCTGAAACTGTCAAATAAAAAAACATACAGTCCATTTCGGGTGTTTGTGGATTTGAGAAAGAGCTTCTAAACAATAAGCTGACAGATTTGCAAATAGACCCAAGCAAGAGGCTGAACAGTGAAGCTAATTGATATCTGGCAATAGCAGGAAAACTCAGCATCACAAGCACGATCACAAGGGACTTGGGCCACATTACGAGTGCAGTAGAGCAGCGAAAAGTGGAAATAAAGGGGCGGTAATGATGCCACATTACCGCACATGCCAAAGTAAAAACTGTGAGTAAATCATCCACATTGCTGGCAAATAAAACCGTCAGATTTACCACAAGGAATTACCGCTTGCAGCAAATTAAACAAAAATATTCCAGGACAGAGTGGCAATCGAGTTTGGTGGCAAATAGACAGATTTACAACCAAACTCAAAATGTGACTCAAAATGCTCTTTTCACCTCCAGCAAGAAGTCGGGGGCAAATCCTCCACTTCAAGGCCAAACAGCTGGGGAATTGCTGCAGTGGAATGCTGCCAAAAGCCCCATGGAGTCCCACGGTCTCCAAAAAAAAGAGGCAAACATTGTGTTACCACGACTAAATCCACAGGACTGAGTGGCGGAAACACAGAAATACACCCAAATCACTACCAAACCCGTAATGAGGTCCTCTAGTTTACTTCGTATCAAGTGATTTTGCTGAAAACATTTTAGTTGAGGCATTTTTTAACTAAACATTTTTACCGATAAAATACCGATTTTTTTTTACTAATAAATATATATGCGGTAAGGGGTTAAAACATGTGGGGAAGGGGGTAGGGACGTTAAAAACATGTGGAAACAGAAGGCTTGGGGGGGGTGAGCCCCCCAAATAAAATAAAATAAAACATTAGGTAATTTTTCAGTAAAAAATGCCTTGAAAAAAAGGTTTGCGGTAAAATCCCACTAAAGCGTTTAGTTCTGTGGTTACTATTAGTTTCTTCTTCGAGACTGACTTTGAATATATTGCATATGCTGCATGGAAAAACCCAAACAAAAATATTGACAGAATATTATGAGAATGATGATAATGGTAAAAGCATGCGGTATTGTAAATACCTTCTATCTTTCAAATACCATCTAATTGTAAGTTGAGATCACATGTGATACATATAAAGTTCAGTTACATTTCTATAGCCCCTACTGCCATTGTTATGGCTTCAAAGCGCTGTGAGTTGGTAGGTCCTTCTGAAAACCGTAGTTTGTGCAAACATTAAAATAAAGGAAAGTTACATTACATACAGACAGTAATTCGAATGTAGGTGACTATTCAATTATTAGCAGAGATGACTAGTTTAAAACATAACATCCAAGCAAAGCGCTGTGTCCAGGTGCATAGATGACTGCTAGGTCAGTGACTATGTGACAACTGGACAGAATGTTTCTCGGGACTAGGCTGTATTCTATGGGTTGCAGCGCAAAAGAGGGAATGGCAGGGGTGTTGCTAGGTCTGTAAAAGATCCAGGGCTACGGGAATGGCGGGACGGTTGGGACTCGCGGCTCTCTAGCCTTTTAGTTGTAGCCCCTGAGATTCTATCCCGGGCTATAACCAAAGGTCCCGGGGTTATAGCCCCCTCAGCGCCCCCCCCCCCTTAGCAAGACCTTCGGGGAATGGGAATGATAAAATAGTCTATCAACCTCCAGCGCAACTGTCTACAGTTGAGGGCTTTTCTATACTTTAAATGCAGAAAACATGCCCACTGAATAAGATGCAGTCACATATCACATGAAAATTACATGCACAATTCTCAGATGTGTCAAAGATACGAGCAAATCATGCAGGACATTCCATGTGCCCATGCCATAAAGAATGCTTGTGAGCAAACACATGAGTAAGTGAAATGTTTAAAAGAGAAGGTATTTAAATCAGCCGCCAGAGTGTAAATAAAGGTATTAAACCTCGGGGTAAAACTGGTATGCAAGGCTTAATGCCTTTCTTGATGCCCTGGGGCATTTCCATGGTTTGTGGAGGCAGAGTTGGGGCATAGAACGGACCTCCCATGTCCACCTGCCTGCCACTCTGCCTTTAAAAACCACTTGGTTTTACACCAACATGACACTTTCATGATCGTGAATAGCTAAGGGATTGCTAGTGAATCCGTCTGTCTTTTGCACCTGGTAAAAGAAGGCAGATGAGGCAATGCTTAATTCACACACAAAACGGAGAGGGCGCAGGCAGTAACAGAGTGAGCATCACGTGGTCACTGCACAGGTGCAGCACAGGAAATAGCAAATGCCACATACACAGCAGGTGAAGTGCAGACAGCAGCAGAGAAACTCTGCTCACACACGACTCGCCACATGTACAGCATTGGCAAAAACAACCCTGTTTCAAATCTTTCTGCACATGCGCAGAACAGGTGCAGCAGCAGTGCACACTGTGGGTCCAGGATTATCATGCATATCAGCAAGACGCAATGGGAGCTTCTACCAGGCACATGGCAAAGGCACAGGCAGCAGTGCAAGCTTTCAGCACACATAGAAAAGGCAGAGAACAGGCAGGTCTGTATCATGGGCAGTAGCAGTGCAAGATTTCTTTTTCTATCAAAATGTTATAACATTTTAATACAACGCACAAAGCCGAACTCACACACCTGAACAGAGGTAAAAAAAAAAACTAAAAAAAAGGAAAAAAGAAGAAAACCACACACCCCTCGCCCTAAAAACAATGCAACGTGCGATTATTCCAGGTGCATCTCCAAACCTCTGCTCCAAATGTCCTTGAAAACCTTGCACCTTTTCTGATATAAGTTAACGCTCCCAATGTGGGAAGGTGTGTACTTTTCTTGAAACCACAATGCTTGATTTGGATATTTGGTGGATTTCCAGTCTTTAGGGCCCGATTTTCAAGGGGGTGTAAATTACCGAAAAGGTTGTTAAAAGCGTTAGCTACCTTTTTGGTGCTTAAGACCTATTCTGGAGGTGGTGCATTCTTCCGAAGGCGATATGTATGCGCCACTTTCGGAATATATGTGGCGGTTGCTAGGATGGGTGGGAAACCAACCTAGCAACCGCCACATTTGTTACCTGCCACTTAAGACAGGTATTCTTGTGACACTCCTCCACTTTTAAATGTGTGCTAAAGTGGTGCACATATACGGTACCATTTCAGTGCCGGTATTGTGGAGGAGTGCCACAGGCCGCCGGTCGCAGTGCAGGTGGGTAGACAAACCAATAAAGTAAGCAGCTTCAACGTTGTATCCTGTGTCAGGGCAGGATGCAACGTTGAAGCTGCTGTTAGGGGGAGTATGGTTGTTTAATTAATCCACTACTGTTGGCTTCAGTAAACAAGGGTTTAGTGTTCTCAGCAGCACTTTCGTTAAATAACGAATATGTTGTTATTTAACGAAAGTGTTCATGTACACCCGTGTCATTGGAAGCACTTTCGTAAAATAACGATTATGTTATTTTACAAAAGTGCTGCCGAGATTTCTGCATTGCGCCCGTTATGCACAAAAACAGGCGCAATAACCACGGTGCATTTGAGAATAGTGGTGGAGCCTGGGTGTCCTGATTTGGTGCAGTGAATCGTGCTCTTTAGCACGCTCACTGCGCAAACTTGAGAATCAATCCCTTAGAATAATCTTTTTGGCCATCACAGATACTCTGAACTGCCAACTCTTTTGTGAGTATGGCAGGTCCGGCAACATCGCATCTCCTCCCAGAATCAGAGTGTCAAAATCATATTCTAAGTCCACGCCTAGTACTTGGTTCAGTCCTTCAGCAATTTCACCCCAGAAGTTTTGCACTTTGGTACAGTCCCAAATCATATCCTCCAATGACCCAACCTTATGCATGCAAAACCAACATGCGCTGAATTCACTTGATCCTTGTCGGTTCATCGTCTAAGGAGTCCAATATATCCTACTCAACAACTTGATCTGTCTTGCTCTTTCACCCAAATTAAAAGACATTTTGAGTATAGTCGTCCAGATTGCCCCCCATCTGGTTTGTCACCTCAGAGTTAAGGCAACCTGATCACGTCTCCAAGAGCTTGCCGTTCCCCTCCGCTGCACCATTCAAAAGCTTGTAAACTGACGAGCATATGATCCTGTTTTTCCATGTGTATAATGGTCTCCTTTAAATCTAAGTCAGTTAGCATTTCCAAAGACGACATAGTAGATTGCAGATCTATATTCGCCATAAGTCTTTGAGACCCCTGATATCCCTAAGATTCTTAAAAGACAGCCAATTCCCATTCTCAAATAAATCTTCAATCCATTTTATTGCTTCCAGGTACCAATTGAGCCAGAAAAACATCTTTGTATTTATCCTAATAGAATGATTTAGCCAAATGGATGAGCCCTTCGCAAACATTGCACTTGCTGCGAAGGTTTTGATAATTCTAGCCAGCAATTCTTCGGGAATTCTTTCTGAACAGAAGGCTCTCTCTTTTGATCACTTCATCAATATTGCCACAGGTTCTAAAGGACCATTCATACACATCTCGGCTACTGCCCATTCATCCATAGAGTTCGCTAAAAAGGGCAAGAGTCCTTAGATGCATTTTGTACAGTCATACCTCCTTTGTCCCAAGGAAGCTGCAATTGCAAAGCCCCAGCTTTGGGGGTTTATGATCCCATAAAAAGGCCTGAAACACCTTATCAATTTTCCCCAAGTATTGTACCCATACAGTCACCCTCCCACTTTTCTCCTGCACTTATCAGTTATGCCTTATCTGACTAACTTTCACCTGCCGCTACCGTGGTTTATTGCCCTAATTTTTTTTTTTTAATAATTTCTGTTTTCTCTCCTCTGCTCCGCACTTTCCTCTCCCCCCCCCCCCATGTCCTTTCCCCCTTTTCCATGCACTTGCGCTTTCTTAAATGTCATTGGGCCTAGTAAGATTGCGGTTTTCTTTTTTGTTCTCCCTTGTTCCCCTCCCTTTTTGCCTGGTCGCACTCTTAAACACGTGTGTACGAGCGTGATATAAATAAAATATCAATATCAACTGTGCCATCGATACAAAATCTTATTGTTAATGGGCAGCATCTGGAAGCAGCCACTTATCGAAGAGGCACTTTAAAAATAACATGAAAGACCTGCAAAATATAATGTTGCTGCTCTACTCTACTGGAAACATTGACATCTGCCTCCGTTATCCCAGGAGAAAGCCTTCTAGGTCTTAAAACTTGGCCCAGATGTATGGCCGAGTTTTGTTAATGGAGTAAACTCTAGATCTGAATTAATGGGCAGAAAGGTGAGGGGGGGGGACAGGGGAACTTGCAAATTGGTAAATGAATCAGAAAACAAAGATGAGGGCGCTGAGAATGTGTACAACTAATTAGTATACCACCACAACCTTGTGGTCCAACTTAAGCAGTGTCAATCATGAGTGTTGAAGCCGATACTGTGGTGGGTTTTGTTGAAAGGGCCGTGTACTTAGTATTCGTCAACTCATTCTATCTGCTGCTAGAAGCCTAAACATTTTGAGGAACATCTGCTAAAACCACCAGATCATTAAAGTGAAGTGTAAAAGCAAGGTGTATGCACTTTATGCACTTTAGGCTTCACTTGAACAATCCGGGGGATTTTGGCGCCATTTGACAGTGGAGTGGGGGGCAGAGCTGGATATTTGTTTCCGTGCTGCTTTATTGCTTCGACTTAAAGAGCAGCACGGATTTTCTTCCAGCCCGTATTTTCATGCTGATGGAAAACCACAGGATTCCCAGGGTATCTGCCTGACTTTTACACCTTCTAAAATAAGGCAGATTCCATAGGAATGGTTAGTAAAGTTTGCCTGCAAAGTTATTTAGGCGATTTTGCTGATCTTTTAGTCTTTACTTTTCCACTCTGTTTTGGAAATGACCGAAATTGCACAGAAGGAGACCTTTAGCATCTAAGTGCAAACGGACACGGACCCTTCCGTGCAATTCACGTGTCAAGAAAAATTAACGTCATCGCTTTTACAAGCAACACTGACTCCTTGTGGGAGGTTGTCTCATGAATGATCACAATCCACTTTTCTCCTTGCGAGGGTGAATAGTAAATCCTCAGCGATCCCCTCAGAGCAGTCAGAAAAGAGACATCCTCCCTTCATCTGGCATAAGACAGTAGACACCATTTCCCATAATAATGGTTTCAAAGAGAGGGCCGTCCCCTCACTTGCTCTGCCTGGGGTCGCAGACATCCGACCTCTCAGCCTGCCTCTCTTTTAGCTGATCTGATCTCCTGAAGCACACTCATGCCAGGTAGCTTGGCTGCCATCCTAGCACCTCCATCGCCTTTTACCATCTTCCAGGCCTCCTACTTCATCTCACCTGCGTGCATTGGTCAGTTACTTCACATCTTGTCAATGCTTTGGCAGTTGCAGACTGGGCCACACCCTTTGTTCTTCAATGGGGTGGGGAGCACTGAATGGGTATGCAGAGTGAAAATCACATTGCATTCATGCAGTTTATCTGGGAGTTATATAGTGCAGACCTAGCTAGCAAGCAACACAGCACTGCAGCTGGGGGTGGAGGTACATGCATGAGGTCCAATCAGTGGATAGAGGGGGAAGGAAGGCCAGGAGCTAGGCAGAGCACAGATCTGTAAGTAGAGGTTTCTCCTGTAAGGATGGCAGGGGAAGGTGGGAAAGAGGAGGTGGCCAGAGAGCTTGCTCTTCTATTCCTAACATGATGCACAGGAAAGGGTAATCTGATGTGTGTTGGTAGGCTGTTCCCAGAGCCAGGGTGCATAACAGGAGAAGGCATGGCTCCTTTTTTCTTTTTTGCAGTTCTTGCTTTACCGTCCAATGCTTTTGGTATTCTGTTGACTTTGATACCCTTAGTTTCTCTGCTAGGAATGAGGATGCATTGGCAGTTATTACTTTGTAGGTGAGGCATTGTATAACAACGAGCATCTATTGGCAACTACTATATAACCAGTATAGCCATATGCAGGGAGCAAGTAGAGGGTACACGCCGCGGTGGACGGAGTCCCCCCATATTTTTTCGGAGGGCACCTTGATATGCTACCTTCGCGTGATGCCTCAATTCAATTGGTTTGTTAATGAGTCCCCCCACTTTTTTCTTTTTATGGCTTGACCCGTGGCATTTGTATTCATGCTAGCAGTGAGGTGTGCTGCAGCCCACTGGATGGCTTTCAGAAGGGGCCAGAATGTGGCCTAAATGCCCGAGAGGGGGAATTTCTGCCTTCGAGATTTGGCGATACAGGATTTGATTTTGCAGAGGATAGAGAGTTGGTATCGGGCTATTGTGGGTTCATGGTGATGATGATCTCCAAGTAAGGTTCACAGTAGCAAATTTTCATACGCGGTGTGAATCCACCAGAGTTCATTGCAGTGAGCCAGTTTTAGACTCCAATGTATTTGGATGGGATCCCGATGAGGATGAACTCAGATTTTGTCAGGTTCAGTTTCATGTATGCACTTGACATCCATGCTCATATGAGGTAGCAAAACTGGTCTGTTGATTTTATTCAGAGGTAGAGTTATGTGCCCTCCATGTTTTGGTGCATCTTGATGATGAAGTTGGAGAGGAATTCCCTAAGGGGTTCCATGTAGAGCAGGGGTCTGCAACCGCTGGCTCTCAAGATGTTTTGGACTGCAACTCCCATGAACCCACTATTCTGGCAAGGGTTGAAGGGAGTTGTAGTCCAAAACATCTGGAGAGCCAACGGTTGCTGACAAAACTGGGGTGAGAACAAAGCCTTGTATTGCACAGGTGATGGACGGAAGATAGTATTCCAACTAGCCAAAGGAAATAAGTTAATGTTAATTTTGGAGGCGTGGCTAGCCATGCAGTAGGTCGCATCCCAGAGTTGCGCCTGCAGATCGGACATTGATCCTGAATATTATGGTGGTTATACCGAGTGCAGATGCCAGCAGAGATACCATTGAAGGCATGAAGGTGCAGTGCACAGGCTTGTGCTAATTTAAAGACTGCAGAGTGAACAGCTGCGAAAAGTGGACTGTGAGAAGTTTCCGACCGGGGAAGCTAATGTGCAGGCAAGATGGCGACGTGGTGAGAACAAAGGACTGGGCGAGCGAGCTGAGAAGAGGCGAGGCGAGAAGCGGGAAGCGCACAGGCCTGCAGAGCCCGTACAGCTGATCCGAAATCCAGGCAACGATCGGGCCGACACAACCCCTGAAGCTGTGGATGAGGAGGCAGGGAGGTGTAGCCCCAGAGTGAATATACTAGTAAGCCCCTCTCCAGGGCTACAGCAGGGGCAGTTGTACTGGTGTGCGGATAGCGTGGACGGTTAGAGCGAACATCGTCCTCATTGAGGACAGAGACTACCGAGGCAGACGGACCTGAACAAAGGGGCTGGCAGGCCAGAGCTGCGCTGGAAGGGACCTTCTCCCTGAAGAGGCTCATGATGCTGCCCACCGTGGCATGTCAGGAGCATGACTGCTGCCCCCAGTTGACTATGCAGTGCCATGCGTCGGGCTGGGGAGGGCCCATGCCAACGTGAGCTTGTCAAAAAGTGCCCATATTGGAGAAGCAGGAAAACAGGTGAGACTTTGGTTAAGCACTTGCCCCGCCCCCTTGTAATAGCTTGGTACAGTGCCACCGGGAAGTGCATAAATCCTGTAAAAAAATAGAAATGGCAAGGCGGACCACAGTGGAAGCTGACCGCTGCTGCTGTACCTAAGCAGACAAGACACGGAGCTGACCGCGTTACAGAGGCGGAAGAGGGCTGGGTCTGTTCCCACACTACGATATCTTTCCTGTAAATTTTAAGGAACTGGAAAGTCCACCGATCTTTCATTGCAACACGGATATGAGGTTGGTGGGACAGCCTGTCCTTACGGAGCTGCTTTGCTGTAGGGACAGACCCCAGACACCGGATGTCACAAGAAGGCAGACTGCCAGATAACCAGCTAATAAACGTGACACCGACGGCTGCATCCCTACATTTTACAAAAGGGCAGGGTGATAGATAAGCAGCGCATGGATAGGACTGCTGAAGATCTGGAATATGGGCATTCTAGAAATGAGTAGCGCTTCAGTTACCAAATTCCTGAAGGCAAATTAATACTACAGAAAACAATATACCCAGAAATAATAGCCTGGAGGGGAAGGCCTAGAATCCCAAAATCGGATACGGCGACAATCTAAAGACTCAGTGGGCGCGGAGGCCTGGGCAAGAGCGCATGAGAGCACGAGTAAAACATTAATGAGGGCCTGACATTAGTGGGCTGGACAAGCAGCGGAATTATAACCCAGCCCAGGCTCTTCTCATCACAAAATAAAAGGGAGCACAACCGAGGGCCAGACAGCCATCTGAAGCTTGGAACTCACACAGGGATAAAAGACGCACCTAAAGCCATGGACTTTTAAACAAGAGCACTATAATCATTGATGCCTTGCGCCCCGCTGCCTCAAAGACTTCAGGAAGTAATGACTCAGATCCTGATAGCAGATGTGCAGCCCCACACCACAACTGTTAGTGTACATACCTCATACCTGGAGGGCACTGCTTAAGACACACAACACACATCGTGGAATCGAAGGAATTATCAGATGGTCAGTCCTCCAACAGACGGCTGGTCAGACCGCAATGAAGCTGCGGGGGAACTGGTAGAAAGGGCAATACCCCCGGTAGAGGACTGCCAAAACATAGTGGACAATTAGGTGCAAACCCACTAAGCATGATCCAAGCTTCTAAGGAAGAGACACAGTGAACCGCACCCATTAAATACGCCAATACACTCCAGGGCGCAACTGAGTAGATAGCAACTACAGACACTCGGAAGAACTGCTCGGCAAGTAGTAACAACAAAACGTCCCGACAGACCCCTGAAGTGCAGATAAGGCAGGGCCATAAACTAAAAAGATCTAGGGGGCGCACCAATTAAGAGTGGGCATGTGCCATTCCCATCAAAACTGATGGCAGGAAAAGGCAGAAGGCGAAAGGCAAACAGACTATTATAGAAGCCTTCGCAAAGGGCCCAGAGAGCCCAGAGGATGACACAATCAAACATAGCAAAACAGGACAAGCTGAGGGCCACAACAAAGCTGCTGACCATGGAAACCAGCAAATCCTTAATGCCATTGCTGCAATGCAGACCACCCTAGACTCCAAGATTGATATTGATGAACCAAGGATAGATGTAGGCCTGTTACGGCAAGATGTACGTGGGCTGGCGGAGTGTACCAGCAAGTTTGAAACACAAGTGCAAGAGAACAAGACGAAATGTAAGCAGACGTCCAAAGAAGTAGACATTCTATGACAAAAGGTGAAGCTACTGGAGGAAAGAGCGGAAGACGCTGAGGGACGGGCGCGGCATGACAACATTAGGATTGTGGGCCTACCGGAGGGAACAGAGGGGTCTAACCCTACCAATTATATAGAGAATCTACTGTTACAGGAACTGGGCGCCAGAAACTTGACTCAGGGGTTCACTGTAGACCACGCTCATCGTTCCTTGGTAACGAGGCCACTACCAGGAACTCCACCAAGGCCTATAATAGCAAAGGTCCTCAATTACAAGGACAGAGAGAAGATCCTAGCATTCTCCAGGAATGGGGGCGACTGTTCGGCAGAAACCTGTGCAGTTCCCTCTGGGACCACTGCAAAAGATTTAAGACTACAGGTGTTTGGCAGTAAACCCACCTGGTAGCAGTCTGTACCACACAAATTCACTTGGTAGCTGTGGCTGAGCAGTCAGACTTCCCTCAAGAAGAGTTAGGCAGTATACAGAGTATTCACAATAGGTCAAAAGAACATAGTAGAACAAGCAAACACTGACCAGAGCTTGGTGTAAAAGAGATATAATTATTTATTTAAAACCACATCTAATAAAACACACAGGCACTAATATTAAGCAGTTCAAAAACACGGTCACTAAAAGATATACACTCCCTTAAAAGAATAGACAAGTCTTAAGTAAAGCTCCACTTATTTTCAGACAGCGGTGAGCGCTTAACGCGGATGGCACTCTAATAATTTGTTTTAAAAGGGAGAGAAAAGCAGGATATAAATTCAAACAGATCCCAACACTTTCACAAGAACACAGCAAGAGAGGAAGGCAGAGTCAAACTGTGAAGTTAGAGTTCAGAAAGCCGGATCCACTTTAAGAGGATCAGAACGAAATGTGTCCAAGGTCACACAGTTAAAAAGTGCACAAAAGTCTCGAAAAGGTTCAGAAAGAGTTGGACCAAAAGAAAGGGGACCAGTTTGATGGTCAAGGCGGCCAGCCCAGTCCAGAAGGTTAAGGGATTATTATTACCTTGTAGCAATCTTTAGAAAGGGAGGCCTGGCGGACACGGTACCTTAAAGTGGTGAGAATACTCCAGCGGGGGCAGTTGTTCCTGGCAGCGGATGCAAGTCGGTGCTTCGTCCGGGGGAAGAGAGGATCTCGTCAGGGAGGAAGACAGGAGTCCGTTGCACTGCCAGGGAAGAAACCAGCCGCGGAGTTCTAAGTTAAAAGGAGCGGTTGTAACGCTCACCTGATTCCCGTAGAGGCGCCGGTCTTGACTGGGCGTATACCGTATCTTCAAAGGTGATGTGTAACACACGGCTGGCTCTTTGGGCTGGACCTCTGTGCACTGTATGTCTGACTCGAAGGGTAAGATGTCTGCAGATAGAAAATATGGGATTAATGAACTGGGTTATTGAATGTCTCTCTCTTCTTCCCTTTCTCTTCTCCTGTAGAACCCCGAAGGTTAACGCTCTCACCTTAGGTAAGTGAACGCCGTGCTCTCCATCTGCCTCGGGGCAGGGTGCTGTAACCAGTTTCTTCACTGGATAAGGGGAGCAGGCCTCTTGACTTCAGAGGACTGCTGTCCGTCGTTTACTGCACGAACGGTAAGTTTCAAGTAATTCTAATGTCTTTAAAGTCTTTAGTAATGATGTCTCTTGTTTTGCAGGGTTCCGGCGATGGTGGATGACGGGCTGAAGTGAGTTGAAGATGGAGCCCGTGTGATGAATAGAAGCGCCTGGAAGCACGTAAGTAAGCGCTTGTTGCCTGCTTCACGATGCGCTCTAACTGTCTTTTTATTTTGCAGGTACAAGTTCGGACCGGCTGCAGGGTGCCGGAATACCCACTGGGTTAGATGTGGAAAGGAGTAATGGCACGTGAGTATTAAAGTTCCCCAATGTCTTTAAACGCACCTTGTTTTGTCTTTCAGATGCGGGATGCAGCACCGAAGGCCTCCGGAGCGTGCCAAGAGTTGGTAAGCTTTTGTCTTTCAGATGCCGGAATGCAGTGTGAAGACCTCCGGAGCGCACAAAGAGTAGGTAAGCCTTTGTCTTTCAGATGTCGGAATGCAGCGCGAGGCGTTGGTGACAGCCAATTCACCAGGTAAGTGAAGAGCTGACACTGAAGACCGTAATGCTAACCTGTTCTTTCTTGTCTTTATAGGTGTTGCTGAAGACTGGACTCAGGATGGTAAGCCTTTTTCCTTAGGCCCAGGATCAGATGCAGAAGACACGATGAGCGTTCTGCTGCAGAGGATGCAGAATAACGCAAAGCAAGATTCATCCATCGGGTGTGGTTTAAATAGCCTCCTGTAGTGCTTAGGTGTCTCCTTCCACAGCCACGCCTAGGTAAGAAAAGAGTTCCTGCTTTCCAGAAGAGTTCCAGTGTTCTGAACCTAGGGAGTGGCTCCTGCCCCACCCAACAGGAAAAGTAGTTCCAAACAGAAGAGGATCAGAGGCTCAACTGGCAGGCAAGTAAGCAGCATGGTCTGCTGCAGGTAAATCCACCCAAGCATTATGAGCCCGGCGCTTCCAGCGCTGGGACTGGGCATATTTATGAGCCTGGTGCCACTGGCGCCAGGACTGGGTCCAAAAGGTCCCAATTGGCACCAAGTATGGGCTATTTGAATATCAGGTCATGCCCTTCGGACTTTGCAATGCCCCGGCCGCCTTTCAATATTTTATGAACGATGTCCTCAGAGAGCTCATAGATGTGTGTGTTGTTGTTTACATTGACGACATCCTCGTTTATTCTTCATCGGAAACTGAACATCGGAAACACGTGAAAATGGTCCTCGAGAGATTGCGTCAACACAAACTTTTCGCTAAGTTGGAAAAATGTGTTTTCAACGTGACTGAAGTTGAATTCTTGGGATTCATATTATCACCTAGCGGAGTGCGTATGGATTCAAAGAAGGTCGATGCAATTCTCAAATGGCCATCGCCATCCTCCGTAAAAGGTGTTCAAAGCATGTTAGGCTTCGCTAACTTTTACCGCAGGTTTATCCCCGAATTCTCTCGAATAGTCCAGCCGATCAACGCCTTGTTAAAGAAAAACAAACGTTTTGAATGGTCTACCGAGGCGGAACAAGCTTTCCAGAATTTGAAGACTAGATTTATCTCTGCACCGATCTTAAAACATCCTCGCCCAGAACTCCACTACATCGTTGAAACTGATGCTTCGAGCCTTGCCATGGGGGCAGTTCTATCACAAAAGGACCCAGTAACCAATCAGTTGCATCCCGTGGCATTTTGGTCCCGCAAATTCTCGCCTCCTGAAATCAATTACACTATTACTGATAAGGAACTTCTAGCTATCAAGTCCGCCTTTAAGGCTTGGCGGCATTATCTTCTGGGGGCCCGACACACCATTACTGTGATTACAGATCACCGAAACCTGCAATATTCGAAAACCGCAAAAGCTCAATCCTCTAGGCAACTCCGTTGGGCACTATTCTTTGCCGAGTTTGACTTCATAATTACCTATCGACCTGGTACAAAAAACGTTAAAGCTGATGCCCTTTCTCGGATGGGAGTGGAAGAACATTTGATCAATCCTAAACCTGTACCTATCATTCCCGAACAAAGAATTCTAGGTGTAATCGCCACACAATCCATAGAGGAAGTTAAGGATAAAGCCAGGCTACTGGTAACTCCAGCAGACATACAGAATTGGCATCTGCAGGGAAAGGACTTTACGGTGAAGGACAACCTATTATATTTCCAAGAACGGTTATACCTGCCCAGCACAGATTTACAGAAAAAGATAATCTCTTGGTATCACGATTCTTTAATGGAAGGACATCCCGGTATGACCAAGACCTCGGAAAAGATCAAGCGCTACTTCTGGTGGCCGTCTTGGAAAAAATATATCAGAGACTTTATAATGTCCTGTGGAGTATGCGCCCAAAACAAGAGTCAAAAGGAAAAACCAGCCGGCCTCTTACGCCCTATTGACATCCCGCCTCGCCCTTGGCATACACTTTCTATGGACTTCATCACCGATCTACCTCCATGCTCCAGTTACAATACGATCCTAGTAATCGTGGACCTATTCTCCAAGATGGCGCATTTCATTCCACTCAAAGGCTTACCAACAGCAGCAACTCTGGCCCGAGAATTTCTCGAAAACATCGTCCGACTGCACGGTTTTCCTTCAGTTCTAATTTCGGATCGAGGTAGTCAATTTATTTCTCATTTTTGGCGAAGTTGCTGTCGGTCGGCTCAAATTGATGTGAGACTTTCGACCAGCCACTACCCTCAAACCGACGGACAAACCGAGAGGACCAATCAAACTCTGGAACAGTATTTGCGCTGCATGCTACAACAAACTGAAAAAACTTGGAAAGATATCCTTTGGATAGCCGAATATGCCTACAATAACTCTGTCCACTCGGGAACTGGGAAAACCCTGTTTTTTCTTTTATACGGTAGTCACCCTCGAACCTCGGAGTTGGATCCACTCCAAGATCTTGGAACACCAGCAGTAGACCACCTGCATTCTACAATCACCCAAGCCTTTAAGGAAGCCGTTTCTCACCTTCAAAGGGCTAAAGAACAATACAAGAAAGGAGCAGACCAACATCGGAAGGAAGCCCCCCAATATCAAGTAGGAGATCAAGTCTGGTTATCCACCAAATATCTACCTCTAAAAGGACCACGCACATTCAACCCAAGATACCTTGGTCCCTATTCCATCACTACCATAGTAAATCCAGTAGCGGTCAAGTTGGACTTGCCCCCTCACATGAAGATACATCCGGTCTTCCACGTCTCTCTATTAAAACCTGTGCAACCTCAAACCCGACTAACTACATCTCCAAAACCCATTCTAGTTGATGGAGAACTCGAGTTTGAAGTCAAAAGCATCCTGGATTCCAAGATCTCCAAATCTAAACTATTTTACCTGATTGACTGGAAAGGCTACGGTCCCCAAGAAAGATCCTGGGAACCTGCAGAATATGTCCACGCGCCTCGTCTAATCAAAAGATTTCATCGAACATTTCCTAACAAGCCCAAACCCCCGGAGAAGCCCGGTTTGGGAGGGGCCTTGAGGGGGGGGTGCTGTCATGATCTCTGCTTCCAAAAGATCAGGACTTGTCCGACTCCCTTGGAAGCAGACCCATAACCCCGGTTCCTAGTGCCAGCCAGTCCCAATTGGGACCTTTTGGACCCTGTCCTGGCGCCAGTGGCACCAGGCTCATAAAGATGCCCAGTCCCAGCGCTGGAAGCGCCGGGCTCATAATGCTTGGGTGGACTTACCTGCAGCAGACCATGCTGCTTACTTACCTGCCAGTTGAACCCCTGATCCTCTTCTGTTTGGGACTACTTTTCCTGTTGGGTGGGGCAGGAGCCACTCCCTAGATTCAGAACACTGGAACTCTTCTGGAAAGCAGGAACTCTTTTCTTACCTAGGCGTGGCTGTGGAAGGAGACACCTAAGCACTACAGGAGGCTATTTAAACCACACCCGATGGATGAATCTTGCTTTGTGTTATTCTGCATTCTCTGCAGCAGAACGCTCATCGTGTCTTCTGCTTCTGATCCTGGGTCTAAGGGAACAAAGGCTTACCATCCTGGAATCCAGTCTTCAGCAGCACCTGTAAAGACAAAGAAAGAACAGGTTAGCACTACGGTCTTCAGTGGCAGCACATCTCTTACCTGGTCCATCGGCTGTCACCAACGCCTCGCGCTGCATTCCGGCATCTGAAAGACAAAGGCTTACCTACTCTTCGCATGCTCCGGAGGTCTTCGCCCTGCATTCCGGCATCTGAAAGACAAAAGCTTACCAGCTCTTCGCACGCTCCGGAGGCCTTCGGCGCTGCATCCCGCATCTGAAAGACAAAAGAAGGTGCGTTTAAAGTCATTGGGCAACTTTATTACTCACGTGCCATTCCTCCTTCCCACGCTGAATCCAGTGGGTATTCCAGCACCCTTCAGCTTCTCTAAAGCTCCGAACTTGTACCTGCAAGATAAAAGGGACAGTTAGTGCGCATCGTGAAGCAGGCTACAAGCGCTTACTTATGTGCTTCCAGGCGCTTCTATTCCTCACGCGGGTTCGATCCTCAACTCTCATCAGCCCGCCATCCTCCATCGCCGGAACCCTGCAAAACAAGAGATATCATTACAAAAGACTTTTAAGACATTTGAAGTGCCCAGAACTTACCGTTCGTGCAGTTAACGACGGACAGCAGTCCTCTGAGGTCAAGAGGCCTGCACCCTTATCCAGTGAAGAAACTGGTTACGGCACCCTGCCCCGAGGCAGATGGAGAGCTCGGCGTTCACTTACCTAAGGTGAGGGCGTTAACCTTTGGGGTTCTACAGGAAAAGAGAAAGGGAAGAGGAGAGAGGCACCCAATAACCCCAGTTCATTAATCCCATATTTTCTATCTGCAGACATCTTACTCTTCGAGTCAGACATACAGTGCACAGAGGTCCAGGCCAAAGAGCCAACCGTGTGTTACACATCACCTTTGAAGATACGGCATTCACCCAGTCAAGACCGGCGCCTCTGCGGGAATCAGGTGAGCGTTACAATCATGTCCAAGAGTGGGAGAAAAAGAGTCTCACTCTTGGCAGGAGAAAAAAAAACAAACTCCAGAAATCCAGCAAAGCTGCTGGGGGGCTCACTAGGTTAGGAAATTCAGCCCAAAAAGAGAATTCTCCCTAACACTCGCCCCCCCCAAACTAAGGGACAGGAGGATTTAATCCACTCCTGGATGAATCTCATACCTCTAGTCGATGACATACATCCTAGAGAGAACATCAGCATTTTGGTGGTGACACCCTGACCTGTGCTCAATGGTGAAATCAAACCCTTGCAGGCAGATTGACCATCTCAGTAGTTTTGGGTTTTCCCCTTTCATTTGCATTAACCATCTCAAGGGTTGGTGGTCAGTCTGAATGACAAAAGTAGAACCATAAGAGTATGGCCTAAACTTCTTCAGAGCCCACACAATAGCAAAACACTCTCATTCAATGGTTGCCCACCTTGTTTCAGGATCCTTCAGTTTTCTACTGATGAAGCAAATGGTGTGCTCCCTACCTTTCCCATCCAGTTGACTAAGGACTGCACCTATTCTTACATTTGAAGCATCTGTTTGCACAATGAAAGTTTGGTGGTAGTCAGGAGCTCTGAGTACTGGGGCTTGGCAAAGAGCCTTTTTCAGAGTTTCAAAGGCCTGATTGCATTCCTCATTCTACCTAACCCTTTTAGGGAATTTAGGAGAGGAGATGACATTCAGTGGAGAAGCTATCGACCCATAGTTCTCAATGAAATTCCTGTAATACCCAGTGAGACCTAAGAAGGCTCTCACCTGGGTCTGAGTAGTAGGTGTTGTCCAATTTTGCACAGCTTCAATTTTACTGGGCAAAGGCCTTATTTCTCCACCTCCTACCTCATGTCCAAGGTAGACCACTTTACTCTGTCCAATCTGGCATTTACTCGCCTTTATGGTCAGATTGGCCTTTCCAAGAGCCTGCAAAACATATCTCAGGTGGTCCACATGTTCTTCCCAGGACTTGCTGAACACTGCTATGTCATCCAAGTATGCCATGCAGAAGTCCTCCATCCCATTCAGAACCTAGTTTACCATCCTTTGAAATGTAGCAGGTGCATTTTTCAATCCAAAAGGCATAACCTTAAACTGGTATAAGCCAACTGGGGTACAAAATGCAGTTTTCTCCTTGGCATGGTCTGTCAGGGCTATTTGCCAATAACCTGACGTCAAGTCAAATGTGCTGAGGAACTTGGCTGCACCAAGTCTATCTACCAACTCATCTGTCCTTGGCAAAGGGTGGGCATCAGTCTTAGTGACTGCATTAAGAGCTCTGTAATCCACACAGAATCGAAGTTCCTTAGATCCTGCCTTTGGTACTAACACAACTGGGCTAGACCATGGACTAGTAGAGGGCTCTATTACCCTGAGATCAAGCATCTTGCTGACCTCACCTTTGATGTGGGTTCTTACATTCTCTGACATTCTGGCAGACAGTCACCAGTGAGTATGTCATGCTGTCCCCAAGGGGTCAAGCCTGGTGAAAGTGAGAACAGGGAGGCAGATTGATTTAACATAGATTTGCACTCTTCCTGTTGCTCAGGTGTCAGGTTTGAAGAGAGATTTACTCCTTCAATCTTTTTGTCTAAAGGTAAGCCTCTGAGGAGATCAGGAAGAGCTTCACTCTCTTCTTCTTCCTCTGATGATGCTATAAGCAAAGCTCCTACATCAGGTCTGGAGACATACACTTTTAGTCTGTTGGTGTGGAAGACTGTTGGAGCCTCCTTGGGGTTGCCCAAGTCCACCAGATAGTTGACCTCTCCAAGTTTACCCACAACCTTGAAGGGTACCATCCATTTGTCTTGCAAGGCCCTCTGCCTTGTTGGAATCATAACGAGAACTAGCTGGTCCTGAGCAAACTCAACCATGTTAGCCTTTTGGTCATGCCAGTGCTTGACCAGTGCTTGTCCAGCTTTCAAGTTATCACTTGCTTCTGCCATCATTTGTGACATTCTCCTCCGGAGACCTATCACATAGTCAGTCACTCTGACTAGCTTGGGGGAAGGAGCACTCTCCAACCCCTCCTTGATCAGGGCCAATGGACCTCTGACGGGATGACCATAAAGAAGTTCAAAGGGAGAATAACCTACTCCCTCCTGAGGGACTTCTCTATAAGCAAAGAGAAGGCATGGCAGTAGAAGGTCCCACTTTCTTTTAAGGGGGTCCTCTAAAGCACCTATCATGCTCTTCATGGTTCTGTTGAACCTTTCAACCAGTCCATTTGTCTGAGGGTGGTATGTGGTTGAGAACTTGTAAGTAACTCCGCAGGTTTTCCACATGGCTTTCATGAAGTGGGACATAAAATTCGACCCCCTGTCAGAGATTACTTCCTTAGGAAAGCCGACCCTGGTAAAAATACCAAGGAGGGCCTTAGCCACAGCCGGAGCTGTAACAGTCCTCATAGGAATTGCCTCAGGGTACCTAGTAGCATGGTCTACTACAAGTATACCCTGTTTCCTGAGGAGGTTGGAGGATCAAGGGGACCAACAATGTCGATCCTTACTCTCTAAAATGGGACTCCCACTACAGGCAGAGGCCCTAAAGGTGCCACATTCTTGGAGCCAACCTTACCAGAAGTCTGGCAGGTGTGGCAGCTCCTGCAGTACTTATCTACTTCAGCCCCCATCTTTGGCCAATAAAAGTAGAGTGAGAGCCTTTCCTTAGTCTTCTTGAAACTCAAGTGACCAGCCAAAGGAATCTCATGGGCTAACTTCAAGAACTGTGGTCTGTTCTCTTGGGGTACTACAAGTCGTTTGTTGTCCCCAGGTGCAGACTCTGTTGGTTCACTGTAGAAGAGGCCATCTTCCCAGTGTAACCTATATTTCCCAGGCTCTTGCCCTTCAGCCTGAGCATCTGCCTGGTGGCGAAGACCTTCCAGAGTTGGACATTCTCTCTGTCCGTTACTGAAGTCTGCCCTGTTGGGTCCACCTTCTGCCAGTAAAGACTGCAGCTCAGGATGGTCAACAGGATCCAAATCTCCAATGTGTTCCTGGCCTTCCACTAGCTCTTCTTCAGAGTCTAGTTCAACCACACAGGGTTGTACCTCCCTCTCAGCCTCAGCTGGAGGGGGAGTTACTGGTGTAACTTTGGACAACCTCGGGGAAGTCCTTGTTGGCTGCACTGGAGTGCTGGCTGTGAGGTTCTTTTTAGAAGTTTTAGGTTTCCCTTTTCCTTCAAGTTTCTTAGAGACAGCAGCTGACATCTCCAGTGGAGCAGGAGTGATCTCCTTCTTCATCATCTCCTTGGGAGTACCTCTCATGGTTCTCTCCCTTGCAGGTCTGGTGAGCTCCTGTAACCTTTTACTAGGAGGTCTGGGGGTATGTGACACTACTCCAAGAGTTTTTAAGCCATTACCCAGCAGAACCCTTCCTGGCACCTCACTTTGTATGCTGACAGGTATCTTCACAGTCATGTCATTACACTGGATGAGAACTGGTAATTGGGGAAGCATCTGCACAGGCCTTCCAGCTAACTTGGTGAGGCGTTTGGGTGCCTTAGCAACATCCTCAGCCTGAAAAAACGATTTGTCCACCACAGTTATGCTGGCCCCAGTGTCCCTAATGGCTGGAGTCTCCTGACCATTCACTTGGACATTGTCCTTATAATACTCTTTAGTATTATCTGGGATAGAATTATAGACATCTAAGTTCTGTTGTTCCCACAAACCCAGAGACACTAAAGAAACACTGGCTGAGACTCCAATGGGTTCATCAGCCAGCAATAGAAAGTTTCCACTTGCCATTTGTACTTCTTCCTCTGGAGCGAAGGCTAAGGAGACAATCTGGACCCCTGAAGGTTTACCCTTACATCTGGGATCTCCTTTCACATGGTCAGTAGAGCCACAAACAAAGCATTTACCAAATGCTTTCTGGAATGGTGGCTTGTTCTGACCTCCTTCTGGTTTGGCACCAGAAGGTACACTAGCCTGATTTGGTTTCCCTTGTGGCTTACCCTTTGGGTTTTGTTTGGGGCCCTCTTTGGAATTGGAATTATTAGAATTCTCTTTGGAGTCCTTTTTGGCTGTTTTCCCTCATTCTTTTTCTGAGTAGCCCCAGAATCCTTGTGAGTGGCCCTGTTGGCAACCCACAAGTCAGCAGCCTTAGCTAACTTCCTGGAATCCAATTCCTTTGAATCAGCCAAGTGCTGTCTGAGCTCAGGAGAGCAGGCATCATAACTTGACTCCAACATTACAAGATTCTTCATTCCTTCATAAGTGTTAACTCTGTAACCCTTAATCCATCCCTCGAAGTTTTTCAAACTTTCACTCACCCAGGTAGCCCAAGGGGTACCATCATGCTTTTTGAGGGTCCTAAACCTCTTAAGGTACTGGGAAGGGGTCTTCCCAAATCTAGCTATCAAAGCTAGTTTCACACATTCATAATCCTTCTTATCCACCTCCCCCAACTCCATTACCACATCAGTTGCAACAGGGGGAAGCCTAGAGAACAACCAGGGGAGTAACTCATTCCCTGTGATGTCCTGGAGCCCATGATTATACGCAAACATGTTTAACCAATCCAACACATCCAACTTAGGTTCATACATACCCACTAATTCCTTAGGCATCCGGGGTCTTTTGGGACTGGAACTCCTAGAGGAACCAGAGGAGAGAGAAGCCTTTTCCACACACAACTTCTTCATTTCTAGTTCATAATTAAGCTCTATTTCTCTGTGTCTTAACTCAGCTTGCTTCTGCTCAGCCTGGGCATTCATTCTTCTGAACTCTAGCTCTTGGTTTCTTTCAGATTGAGCAATAAAACGTTTGTACTCTAATTCAAGCTTCATTTTTTCAAGTTCAAAATAAGCAGGGTTACATGTAGGACCCGGTATAGGCCCAGTAGGTACAGTAGGTAAGGCAGACAGAGGCTCAGAGTGGCTAACTTCATTAGGTTCACTTTCCTCTTCTGACTCATTATCAAGACTTTGGGCCTCATCACGACTTGGGCGGTAACGGTAACGGTATTAGCCCTACCGCCGAACTCCCCGGCGCTAATAGCGCCGGATCACGAGTTTGGCGGTAATGTAAGTCCCCATTCCCCACTGAGCCCATTCGGGAATGCCCCATTCCCCATTGGGCTCGGATTTCCCGCCGGCGGTAATAGCGCACATTTTTTGGCGGATTTCCCCCCAGCTCAGAGCTGGGGCGAAATCCGCCAAAGCCCTGATTCGGCGGACCCTTAAATCTGGCAGTAATAGCGCTACCGCCGGATTTAAGGGTTACCGCTGAGGTCGTGATGAGGCCCATAGTTAGAAAATCACCTTTTTAGTGCTAAGATTTGTGGTTAGTTGTCCTAAAGTGTTCAAAAAGCACTCTAAAGTGTATACTCAATACAAATCCCACCGCTGTACACCAGTGTTAGTCAGAAACCTGTGCAGTTCCCTCTGCGACCACTGCAAAAGATTTAAGACTACAGGTGTTTGGCAGTAAACCCACTTGGTAGCAGTCTGTACCACACAAATTCACTTGGTAGCTGTGGCTGAGCAGTCAGACTTCCCTCAAGAAGAGTTAGGCAGTATACAGAGTATTCACAATAGGTCAAAAGAACATAGTAGAACAAGCAAACACTGACCAGAGCTTGGTGTAAAAGAGATATAATTATTTATTTAAAACCACATCTAAAAAAACACACAGGCACTAATATTAAGCAGTTCAAAAACACGGTCACTAAAAGATATACACTCCCTTAAAAGAATATTAGACAAGTCTTAAGTAAAGCTCCACTTATTTTCAGACAGCGGTGAGCGCTTAATGTTAAAGGACATATTTTTTGTACTGCGCACTATCACCACCGTAGTGATCCCTTGGCGCTCTGGCGGCTCTGAAGAGGAGGGGAGGATGGGTTAGTGGGAGGAAGCAGGAAAAGTGCAAGAGAGCAGTGATGTGCTGTTGGCGGCCTCAGCCCGGTGGGTCCGTTGGCTGGGCCTGGGGTGTTTGCGGCTGGTAGTCGTCGTGTACTGTTGTGCAAGGCTATGTGTGTTTTTGTTTTGTTGTTGCCATGTAGTGAAGATTGTGCGGTTTGTTGTGCTATAGGTTTTGGTTGTGCTTGGTTTGGAGTTTGAGAGGTGTATGCAGAAAAGGGAAATTGTTAGTAGGGTTGGTTAGTTTGCGTCTCTATCCTGAATTGGAGCGCTCGGCTTACGTAGTCTCCCCTGTTGCAGCTCTGTCCTGAACTGGGTCTGACTGGCATGCAGGTTCATGCTTAACGCAGATGGCACTCTAAAAATCCGTTTTAAAAGGGAGAGAAAAGAAGGATATAAATTGAAACAGATCCCAACACTTTCACAAGAACACAGCAAGAGAGGAAGGTAGAGTCAAACCGTGAAGTTAGAGTTCAGAAAGCCGGATCCACTTTAAGAGGATCAGAACGAAATGTGTCCAAGGTCACACGGTTAAAAAGTGCACAAAAGACTCGAAAAGGTTCAGAAAGAGTTGGACCAAAAGAAAGGGGACCAGTTAGATGGTCAAGGCGGCAGCCCAGTCCAGAAGGTTAAGGGATTATTATTACCTTGTAGCAATCTTTAGAAAGGGAAGCCTGGCGGACACGGTACCTTAAAGTGGAGAGAATACTCCAGCGGGGGCAGTTGTTCCTGGCAGCGGATGCAAGTCGGTGCTTCGTCCGGGGGAAGAGAGGATCTCGTCGGGGAGGAAGACAGGAGTCCGTTACACTGCCAGGGAAGAAACCAGCCGCAGAGTTCTCAATTAAAAGGAGCGGTCCTTTGGTTCACGGTCCAGTGGTAAGTGGCTATCCGGTTGCCGGGGTGCTTGGCACGGGCAATTCGACCACACGACGTCCTGGGATGCGAGGAAAAGAAGGTAAACTGGTTGTGCCCACCAGTCAGGGGAAGAAGACTCTCCAGCAGGGAGATCTTCTCTGTCGTCGGGAAGTGGTGAGTCGGTTCCGCAGGGCTCCACCGGTGGTGTCATTGTAGCAGGTCGGCTCAGCTTCTCCCTCGTCGGATTCTCAGGTCCTGTGGTGACTTCTGAAGTTCCAGTCCCCAAAGCCCTGCTTTTATGCAGCACACCCCCATTCACTCAGCCTAGCTGTCAATCAAACATGCTAAGTGGTGAGCCGGCCGGCTCACCACTTGGGACAATCACACAAGAGTGCGACTTGAGTTACCAAGGTAACTCAGTCCAGGGTGCCTAAACCCCCTCCCACACCCCCTGTGGTACCCAGACAGAGTGGCACCACTTTTGGTGGCTTCTGTGGAGAAGCCCGCCAAAAGTGGAACAAAGGGCTCGACTTGGGTTGGAGTCACAGAAGAGAACACAAACGCCATTTTAGAATCGAGTCCTGGCAAAAAATACCAACCAGCGAATTAATATTAAATAAATAAACCGGCGGTATGTTCGAGGCTATGAAAATTAAATAATTAAAGTTGGTAGCCTCGAACAATGGGAAAATCCCATAGGGATATATTTGCGGTCGAATATAAAAAGTGGTATCCACTGCCACCAGCCAAAACTCGATCAGGGGGGACGGAGACATGCCCCCTCAACTAACAGACCCCGGGGCAATCGAATTGCCCCGACCAGTACGTCCACAATATGATGGTTTGTACTGGTTTCTGTTCATAATTTGGGACTAGTAAAGCCAATGGTGACTTTACATGCCCTGGGAGACAGTAGCCAGTCCCAGGGTATGGAGTCTATGGTGGGGTGTCACTATGACACCCCTGTGTCACTGCACGGAGGGTGCTGTGTAACACACGTAGTAAAAACACATGAGACCCTATGGAGTAAAGGACCCCATAGCCCATAAAACACATTGACAGTCAAAGGAACACCACAAATCATGTCCAAGAGTGTGAGAAAAAGAGTCTCACTCTTGGCAGGAGAAAAAAAAACAAACTCCAGAAATCCAGCAAAGCTGCTGGGGGGCTCACTAGGTTAGGGAATTCAGCCCAAAAAGAGAATTCTCCCTAACAGCGACATACAGAGGGCATCCACGAAGATGGCTATACCCGGACTATACCTTTCAGGTACAAAAGAGCCGCACACAATTTACCACTACAAAAGCGACATTGAAGAAAGCTGGTCTTAAATATTCGTTAATTTACCCGGCCAAGTTGAAGATCCTCCACAATGGAAAGGCCTTGTTTTTCGAGATGCCGTCTGAAGCAAAGGACTGGATGGATAATGCGAAGATCCCACCACTTGCGGAGTGATCATAGAAGGGAGAGATGAGCAGGAGGCCCGGCTGCACCTATCGGATGTCTTGAACGACTGGAACACTTCGACGCTAGAGGATTTGCTAAGACGGACCATTGGGGAATAAAACTGATAAGAAGAGCAAACATAATTTTGTAACCAGAAGAAGTGGCCTATTGCAGGAGGAAAAAGACAAAAGAAAGGAGACAACCTACTACCCCACATACTTTTTTACAGGGTACGCTATTGTACCCACTCGTTGGACACCAGAGGCCCCAGATTTCGACCTGTCGTTCAAGGAGGGGAAGCAGGATAAGTCTAAGCATGCGAGGCATGGCTGAACAGTTACAGTTTGGGGAAGTTTTGTTATGTGGTGGGGTGTGGAGGGAAGCCTGTATAAATAGGTAGTACTCTACACACAATCCCGGTTGGATCTGAGGGCAGTCCAAAGGTCCCACCAGTAATTTGGGAATTAGCGCATGATGGCTAAAGGGGTACGAATAATGACCTGGAATGTCCGTTGTCTCAATAACTATGTCAAATTTCAAAAAGTGCTTATGTATTTAAGAAGCCATAGAGTTGGGATTGCGCTATTACAGGAAACACACTTGAATGCACATAAACATAAGAAACTTGATAGCGCATGGGGCACAGTGTTGGTGGGTTCCACATACTCAACATACGCAAGAGGTGTCCTAATATGGGTAAACCCTGCTATCCCATTCAAAGTACTAAACACTAAGACTGATGCTGAAGGTCGGAAGGCTATACTACATGGCATGATACAGTATTGGGAAGTATGCATAGTAAACACTTACGTTCCTAATCATGATGCTAGTCTTTTTTAGGTCATTGTATGCGAGGCTAGGCCTTTACAGAGTGGGAGTGGTGCTATGGGGAGGAGATTTCAATAGCATGCTGAATCTCATTATGGCTAGGTCCCTTACAAAGTACAAAAGACCAGCCTTGAGCACACTCTTGAACCATTTTCATTTGGAAGACATATGGAGGGCATTACATGGGGACAGAAGAGAATACTCTAATTTCTCTGCCCCACACGGAGTTCACACTAGACGTGATTATTTGTTCATGGTGGAAGAACACGTGATGGAATTTACAGAGGCTGAATACCAGGCTAGGGTTTTGTCAGACCATGCTCCTCTTTTAACAGTATGGAGGGCGTCGGCCCCAAGACCACCCCATACCTACTTGAAGATTGAGAACCGAATCACTGCAAAATAAAGCATTTAATGAACATATTTTAAAAAAGCATGGTTGATTTTATGGAAGTCAATGAGGGCAGTGTCAAACAAGTGAGTACGATCTGGGAAAAATATAAAGTGGTGATTAGAGGAGAGATGATAGCTACAGCAGGGGGTGTGCAGAAAGCCATCATTAAAGATTTACATGATACGGAAAGTAAATTATTGGAAATGGAAAGGTGGGGGGACGCGAGAGAGGATCATCTAGAGGAAGAAATCAGATTGAGGCAGGTGTGTATAACACACTGGGATAGGCTGAGTAAATTTAGCTACGCAGGATATACAGAAAGAAGTCATGCACAAGGGGATAAACCAGGTCGAATGCTAGCCTGGCTATATAAAAATAGGAATGGAAGATCTTCAATATACTGCATCCTAAACACAGACTGGGAGGAGGTAAACACACAAGCAGGTATTAATAACAGTTTTTCAGAATATTACAAGGAGTTATACACCGACCCAAGTATAGAGCGGGAGGAAGAGTTGCAGGACACCTTAGATCTTATCACCCTGCCGAGAATAGAGGAACAACAAAAGAACATACTAGAGGAGACCATAACCCCAGAAGAAGTGACAGCCACTATAAGAGCATTGCCCTCGGGAAAAGCCCCGGGTGTGGATGGGCTTCCGGGGGAGTTCTATAAGGCTTATGTAGATCTGTTAGAGCCACTACTGGCCGAAGTATACAATGAGGCATAAAATTTGGGAATTCTCGTGAGAAGTATGCGAGAGGCTATGATAATCCCGCTCCTCAAACCAAACAAGCTAAAACACAGATCGTAGTTCCTACAGACCATTGTGTTTATTAAACCAGGATGGTAAGATCCTTACGGCACTCCTGGAAAATAGACTTAGGAAAGTCATGCCAACCTTAGTCAATTATGATCAGACTGGATATGTCCCAGGGAGAGGTATTGCCGGGAATCTGAGACGACTGCATTATGTTATCCATTGCACGAAAGAGAGGGATGAGCAAAGCGCTGTTGCTTCATTGGATGCTACCAAAGCGTTTGATTCTGTCCACTGGGATTGGTTACATGTCACCATGGTTAAGATGGAAATTGGTCTGAACTACATGAAGTGGGTGAAATTAATATATACTCGACCGATGGCTAGGGTTAGGACTGGTACTATGTTTTCTGACAAATGGGAACTGCATAACGGGACGAGACAGGGGTGCCTGTTGTCCACAATGCTATACATAATGGCAGCAGAACCCATTGCGGCTTTTCTGAGACAGGAATATAGCAATACTGGCATAGAAATAGATGGGGTGAAGCACATAGTGTCAATGTACCAGATGATAAATTGCTGTGCCTGAGTAATCCGGAGGATAATTTGCCTATGTGTTGGAGGTGTTGGACAATTTCGGCACACTGCCGGGTTTCTGAATAAACAAAAGCAAATCATGTCTATTCCCACTAGCAAGGATGGCGACTCTTAGAGAGTTTATGTTCATTTGGTGTACACTCATGTTCTTTCTTAGTCAGTTTAAGTCCACACCTTGATTGTATTTTGGTTCTCTTCTTGTGAAGTTGCATCTGTGAAGTTGTGTCTGAGACCGATCCCTGAGGTCCATTCGGGGGTCTCCCCATCTGTCTTCCACCGGGTCTCCTGGACTACCTTTCGACTCCTGGTTTTCGGCGGCTGCAGCGATCCTGTCTTTTGGCTGACTGCTATCGTTGTAGTTTTCTTTTTGGAATACAAAGAGAGATGTTGGCAAGGAGAATTCTACGGCTACACGTCGAGAGTTCCCTGGCACCGGATTGGAAAACCTGATAGAATCAGAAGCCTATAAACCGACAATGGATGTCAATGACACTCTGGTTAATCTTATGCAGCTTGTGGCAGAGTTGCACACCGATATGACGGCTGCGCACACTGCCACCCAAGCCAGGATTGATGAGTTACAGGCCTGGGCTTCGGCTGGTCCAGTCATTCCCCCCTCCTGCGACTCCCTCAGGCTCAGCCGCAGCAGCTCCCTCAGGCCCGGCTCAGCCTTCATTGGTCATGGCCTCGCCTCATCCTTTGGCACCTCCGGAAAGGTTCCATGGGGATCCCAAAGTCTACCGCACCTTCTTAAATCAGTGCCGTCTGCACTTTCTGTGTAGAGCATCCGCCTTTCCAGATTCAGCCACCAAGGCGGCCTTTGTTTTATCCCATTTGGCGGGTAATGCTGCCACATGGGCAAATCCCTTACTAGAAGCCGGTAGCCCTCTGCTTTTCGATTGCGACGCCCTGTTGGAGGCAATGGGACGTGTTTTTGACACCGTTATCGAACTCAAGCCACCGAGTTAGAACTATTGGGGATTAAACAAGGTGATTCATCCCTTTTGTCATATATAGCTAAATTCAACCAGTTGATAACTGAAACAGCCGGGCCGGAGGATAAGAAGTCCTCTCTGTTCTACAAAGGACTCTCAGAGAATCTGAAGATGTTCTAGCCACGGTTCCCGTGGTACCGACAGATTATCATGAACTACTGGATCTGGTCCTCCAAATAGATGCCTGACGGGCAGAGAGAAAGGGTGAAAAGAGGGAATCAATGCCTGTCTTGGTCACCCCCCCTGCTGTCTCGTCTAACGCACCTGAGCCCATGCAAATCGGAGCCATTAAAGGCCCCTTAATGCCTAGTGAAAGAGAGAAGGCGTCTACACAATCTTTGTTTCTATTGTGGGTCTTCGGACCATCTCCTTAAAGCCTGCCCTAAGAAACCAAAGAAATCGGGAAACGCCGTGACTCGGTAGTAGAAGGGGGTCCTCTACTGAGTCCAACACACTTAGAACCCCTCGGTGTTTCTCCACTCACGGTTACGGCCGTGTTTCAACCGGTTTCTGGCAAGACATGGGTTGGGGAACCCATTCTGGATTCCGGAGCTACTGGAAACTACATTGACCTTTCTTATGCTCGTGAGAACGGGGTCCTATTCAATGCCAAGAGTACCCCGGAAATGTTCAGTGCGGTAGATGGTTCATCGCTTTGTCAGGGTTGGTTACGGAACAAACCCGAACCACTCTTCATGAAGACATATATGGGCCATGCTAAAGTCATTGTCTTTGATGTTATTGCTGCACCCCGGCTTAAGCTTATACTGGGTTTACCATGGCTAAAGAAACATAATCCAAGTGTCGATTGGGCCAAGAATACTGTGTCATTCTCAACAGAGTACTGCACAAACCATTGCTGCTCCAACCACCCGCCTGAGGTGAGTCCTTGTCAAGGGGGTCGCACCATTGGTGGGAGCGGTGGTCGCTACGACATTTCCCTCAGTGTATGCCCCGTACAAAGATGTATTCAATGCCAGGAGTGCTGAGAAGTTGCCACCACATCGCCCATATGTTTGCCCGATAGATCTAATACCGGGTGCTGAGATACCTAATGGCAGGGTGTATTCTTTAACTGTCAAAGAAGACGCCATCTTGAAGAAATATATCGACAAGGCTCTTCATATGGGTTTTATTCGCCCTTCTCGGTCCCCGGCGGCATCGCCCATGTTCTTTGTTCCTAAAAAGGAAGGGGATCTCCGTCCCTGTATTGACTATCGGGAACTGAACGCAGTTACGATACAAAATCAATATCCTATACCTTTGATCTCTGTGCTCTTGGACCAGTTAGGCTTGGCTAAGATCTTCACGAAGCTAGACCTAAGAGGTGCCTATAATCTCGTCAGGATGCGGTCAGGGGATAAATGGAAAACGGCGTTCAAGACAAAGTACGGCCTCTATGAGTATTGTGTCATGCCGTTTGGCCTCTGCAATGCCCCTGCCACTTTTCAGCATTTTATCAACGACGTATTTTGAGATTTTTGGATACTTATGTGGTAGTCTATTTAGACGACATCCTCATATATTCCTCATCTTATAAAACCCACGTTGATCACATTTCCTCTGTCCTTCAACGACTCTGGGAACACCAATTGTACGCCAAATTAGAGAAGTGCGTATACCATGTGACATCCGTGGAATTCTTGAGGTACAACATTACGGACAAAGGAATACAAATGAACGATGCTAAAGTCAAGGCTGTTCTGGAACGGCCAACGCCCTCAAACTTGAAACAACTACAGTCCTTTTTGGGTTTCGCCAATTACTACACTGGTTCATTCAAGCCTTTTCTAGTATTGTGGCGCCTCTTACCTCGCTCACCAGTTCAAAGACTTGTTTTTCTTGGAATCCAACGGCCCAGGCAGCCTTTGAACGTCTCAAGTCCTCGTTCACAACCGCCCCTGTATTGATGCACCCAAACCCTGACCTCCTGTTTGTGGTTGAGGCAGATGCTTCTGATGTGGCTATTGATGCTATATTATCACAGGAGTGCAAGGAAACTGGGGTGTTACATCCAGTAGCTTTCCATTCTAGGAAACTCACGGTCTATGAAACCAACTACACCATTACGGAAAAAGAGCTCCTGGCCATTCGGGAAGCGTTCCTAGTTTGGCGCCATCACCTATTGGGAACCCTCATTCCGGTCCGTGTTTACACCGACCATCGGAACTTATTGGCCTTGCAGTCGGTGAAATGCACCACCGCCAGACATGCTTGCTGGCATGGGTTTTTTTTCCATGTTCCACTTTCAGGTATCATACCAACCGGGTTCTCGGCATTCCAAAGCTGATGCTCTTTCTAGGATGCACAGTGCTTCACCACCATCTCTGAACGAGCGTGCCATCCTACTCCCTTCGCAGGTGGTCTGTGCATGCGGAATACGTAATCCTCTACGCTCCGCTCTCATCAAGTGGGGGAAGGAGAATGCCACCACAATTCATGATCTGGGTCTGACCTTGTCGCAGGGCATTCCATACCACAACGGGTTAGTATATCTACCTGATTCAGAAACACAAACTACAGCCATGCACTGGTGTCATGACACCAAGTTCACTGCTCATCCTGGTGGTAGGAAAATGTTGGATCTCTTGCGACGTTGGTCATGGTGGCCACAAATGTCCAAAGACGTTTTGGAATTCGTAGCCTCTTGTGCCGTCTGTGCTCAGTGCAAGGTTCCTTCGGCCAAACCTATCGGCCTTTTTCAGCCCCTTCCGCTACCCAGCGAACCATGGTTAATTTTATCCATAGATTTTATAGTTGACCTACCATGCATCCATGGACACGATACTATATGGGTGGTAGTAGATTACTTTTCCAAGTTAGCCCTTTTTGTTCCATGCAAAGGACTTCCGACGGCTCCAGCATTAGCCAAACTCTTCCTACATCATGTATTCAAGCATTATGGATTACCTCACATTATTGTCTCTGATCGTGGATTGCAATTCACCTCCCGTTTTTGGCATGCTCTGACGGCCTCACTAGGGATCCAGGACCGTTTTTCCACTGCTTACCATCCCTAAACGGATGGTCAAACAGAGAGGACAAACGCCACACTGGAACAATATCTGCGATGTCTTACGATATAGTATCAGGAGTCCTGGTTTTCTCTCCTAGGTATGGCAGAGTTTGCTTATAACAATTCCGTCCATACTTCAACCGGGACCACACCGTTCTATGCTATGTATGGACGGCACCCACGCATGCTTCCGTTGCAGCCACTATCATCTCCATTCAATCCAGCTGTTACTGCTTGTGTAAGAGATCTGACCAAGATACGGGACGGGGTGTCTGCGCAACTCCAAAAGGCCAAGTTGAAGCACAAAATCCATGCAGACCTTCATAGATCCCCGGCACCTGTGTATCGTGTAGGATCCAAGGTTTGGTTGGCCACCCAGAATCTACACATACCAGGCTGTAGGTTCCTCTTACCATGCTATGTTGGACCTTACTGGGTGACTGCCGT
Source organism: Ambystoma mexicanum (assembly GCF_040938575.1). Lineage (NCBI taxonomy): Eukaryota > Metazoa > Chordata > Amphibia > Caudata > Ambystomatidae > Ambystoma > Ambystoma mexicanum. Next base: position 165,286,404 of record NC_090929.1, read on the forward strand.
CATTAATCCCGTCACTGTACGGTTGGAATTGCCTACGGATTGGTGCATTCATCTGGTTTTTCATGTTTCCTTGCTGAAGCCATGCCTTTCTACTACCAGGTTGCCTGGTCGCCCCTTACCTGTCAACGTGCAGGGCGCAGAAGAGTATGAGGTATCACGCATTGTGGACACTAAGGTTCGTTGTGGGAAACATTTATATCTGGTGGACTGGAAAGGTTACGGTCCGGAGGATAGAACCTGGGAGCCGGCTGGAAACATTCATGCCCCACTACTACTTGCTGCTTTTTGGGTGGATATGCAGGGGCCTTCTTTGTGGTGGGAAACTGTCAGGAATGCCCCGAGGAAGTCTCCCCATTATCCCACACGTAAAGTTACAAAGTTCACATTACGCCAATACCAGCACAAAGCTACGGCATCCACGTTACCATGGTGTCTCTGGCTGCCGCTCCACAAAACAACGCTATCGCACTTCATGGGGGAGGAGTCACGCGCTCGTACGGCCACCCGTTAAAACACTTCCCGGTGACCGCACTCGCCGCTTCTGATTGTTTCAATCTTAGCGTTAGCCAGTTTTCCCCTAGACTCTTGTTCTTGTTTTGGTTCTATTATCCTTGCCCGTCTCCTTGACCTGCCTTACCTTACTCCCCCTCCTTTCCCTATCATCCAAGTATCCTCGATTTCCCCCCAAGTGGTAACCTCCTGCATAACTGCTAACTGACCTGCATCTGCCCGCTGATTTGGATACTTCACTGCTCGCACGCTGCCGACTCGGAACACCACCTCATCTGTTACTGCCTGATGACTGTTCTTTTTTGACCACATATCATTACCTCAGACTCCATTCTACGCTGCAACCGGAAGAACTCACAGCGTTGTCAAAGCTTTCTGGTACAGAATCTGGATAGAGCCTGCATTGCCCAATACTGCGCGCCTGGACTAGAGACTTCCTCTTTGCGCTTAACTTCGTAAGGCATCCTCGTTTCGGTGGGACAGGTACGAACTAGAGACTGCATATTGTGCCGGTTATGCATCCTCGTGCCGTCGGGTATAGGGTAGATTGGGTATTGCAGAGCACCTCCATCATGCCTCACCGGAGAGCTGTTGGTAAGTGTTCACCCATTCAGTTTATGTTCTTTTGGTGTACACTCATGTTCTTTCTTAGTCAGTTTAAGTCCACACCTTGATTGTATTTTGGTTCTCGTCTTGTAAAGTTGCATCTGTGAAGTTGTGTCTGAGACAGATCCCGAGGTCCATTCGGGGGTCTCCCCATCTGTCTTCCACCAGGGTCTCCTGGACTACCTTTCGACTCCTGGTTTTCGGCGGCTGCAGCGATCCTGTCTTTCGGCTGACTGCCATCTTTGTAGTTCTCCTTTTGGAATACAAAGAGAGACGTTGGCAGGGAGAATTCTACAGCTACACATCGAGAGTTCCCTGGCACCGGATTGGCAAACCTGATGCCCTGTTTAGTGAAGTTAAGGATACAGATATGATGGAGGACCTGCAAAACCATGTGACTAGGAGACACGATATCGCGTCAGACACTTGGTAGCGCTAATGACGGATATACATGGATATAGAGTGAGAGAGAGGGTACAATGGTAGTCTTGCGAGATCGCAGCGATAGGGGACCTGAGTAACGAAAGCAGGCTGCTAGATTTTACTGAACTGAACTTAGGCCACGAATATACACGAGGCGAGGGTCAGTTCCTACTACACAGGACCATGATTAGTACAATAAAAGGTAGGTGGCCAGCCGTCGCGGAGGAGACGATAGGGTGTGAAGACACAGAAACACTCCAACATCTCAGAGGGAGGGCATACTATTTCCAGAATTTATGAGGTATTGATTGATCGCACCTTGATCAATTGAAATGCAAGGGAAGATGGGAGGATGAATTGGGGAGAACGTTTGAAGACAAGGAGTAGTAGAGTATAGTCCTATACCAGAATAAAATCTTTAGAAATGCCAGACCTCAGTTAATTCAACTCTATATTACACCTATATTACATCAACCACCATTACCCCCAACGAGGAGGGCCCTTCCTCTACCTCCATCTCCAGCCCTACACATCGCAGATGCCGTCCGTGACGAATGCACTGCCCGTGCTGACAGCGCCTACGAGCGTGCCAAAATGGGAGCCGCCGCTTCTACGCATCCCCAGCGCTGCAACTAGGCGTCTTGCTGCCTAGCAACCAAGTCGCTCCGCCTGATTGGCTGCCCCAGAGCATTTGTTTGTTGCAGGCTGACCGGAAGGCGTCAGCCGGCCTGCCTACCCCTAAGGCTTGCTACTTAAGGCCAGGGTCTGTCTGCGTCTGTCCGCGACAGGACGCCAACAGCCCAGCAGCCCAGAAACACTCCACCCTCCTTGGATAGACCACCGATACAACCTTTATGCCATCATCGTCTGACAATTAACCCTCTATTCACCATCCGCATAAGGTAAACTGCTCGCTCAGTGCCATTCCACGCTCCCCTCCCCTAGCGTATTGATATCTGCTCGCCACCTACCCGCCTCCTCACTATTGTGTGGAGGAGTCCATCTGTAACTCTATTCAACGGTGTCCGCCCGTAACATTACCTATTGTAATAGTGTAGGGCTGCCCCCGGACACCTTAAGCATTTAAGCATACCTGCATCCGAACCAGCAACCCAGCTATTACCAACCCTGCTTCCTCTCTGTGACAAATCAACCCACCTGCCCAATTTAGCCACAAGGAATTTCACCAGCAAAACGGCACCGCACTTATGTGTAATGTTCTGCATATCTGATGTGAAATGCATACCAATGACCATGTTTGAATGATAAGCTAGCTCCGGCAGACATTCTTGACTATGCATGTCTTCTCGAACTCTTGCATATAGGACTATGCGACTCAACTAAGTGCTTCATGACTAGATAGTCTCTATGTATGCTCATGATCTCTCTGGTACCTGTTTTATATGTGCCACATTCTGCTGTATATGTGCTCAGCTATCAGGGCTCACTTTACAATTGTGACTACTATGTATTGACTTAATTGTGCTTCCCGCTGCATCCACTAGAAACTGTATTTAGGCGCTCCCTTAGCCAGACCAGTAAGCGGCTTAAAGTTTACCTTACCTGGGATTGATACATAGTCACAACTGTGAATTTTGCTATATTTATGGAAATTTGAATCTAGGTGTGCACATATTCTAAGACTAGATTGCTGCACTTACGGGTACCTAAACCTAGCGCACCCACAGCTAGACTAGTAAGCGGCTTAGAGCTTGCCTTATCTGGGATTGATATACAGACACAACTGTGAATTTTTCTGTATTTAGGAAATCCAAATCTAGTCCTCCCTAGCTAATCTATTGACGCAGTACTAACCAACTTCTACTGCTACTGCAGACTCGACGCTGCAACCCCTATATACCTGCTACTATGCTTGCCCAGAATTCTACCTTTGTCTGCATTTACCTTGCATTATGTCTCATCCTTAAACTATCAGCATTATTGGGACCACTATCATTCTGGTATAACAACCCCACTGCAGCCCCACCATGGATCTGCCCACACATCCACTTTTCCTTTTCCTGTGCAACACTACTTGTACCTAACATGCATCCCACCTCACACGAGCTATGCCTCTGTGGGACCTCGAGTAGCACGCAGCAGCAATACCTTAACCCGGTAACTATGGTCGACCCCCTGCCAAACCTTACCTTAACTCGCCGTCCCTCTGGCTCGAACACTTTGCCATGAAGCCCACTCCTAACCAACCTTGCACTGTGCCTGTTCGAAATCTTAGATTATGAGCTAAACTCCCACACACCTCCCACCGTCCCACTAACTAACTTGCCAGCCAAACCATCTTGCATCGAATCCACAGCCTCTGCCCACCCTCACGCACCTATACCCATACCGGACATTATGCCTGACTCGAGTACCCAACCGCATAACCCCACAATTCGTCTTAAGACTGCATTGATTAACACTAGGTCACTCACGGCTCACGCACTCGACATGGCTGACCTCATCACAACTAATGACCTGGACTTCATAGCCATTACTGAAACCTGGCTCCATGCTGCCTCAGGACCTCTGCTATCCCTAGCTATCCCTAAAGGCTACACTATTATTAGAAGTGACCAGAACACTGACCAAACTAAAGGAGGCAGTGTTGCCATTATCCACAAAACCTCGATCAATCTCCGCCTTACCGCTCCATGCCAAATCGCCCCAGCAGAATTACTCACAGCTAAGCTAGCCATCACCCCCAACCGGACCATTTCACTCCACATCATCGCTGACAATACCAAGACCAAGTCTCAAATCATTGTATTAGGTGATTTCAATCTAGGCTACCAAGACCCCAATTATGCCCCCGGATGTCAACAACCTGCTACTTAAGCTAGGTTTCACACAACATGTCACTTTGCCAACTCAGTCCAAGGGCAGGACTCATGATTGGATAGCTGACTTAAACTGTGACACTAATGTTGAATCCATTCAACCATGTGCATGGACCGACCACTACCTAATCACCTTCAGCATCCCTACTAAAATCATCCATTCGATTCCCAGTATAGCACCCGCTACCACCACTAGAAACAAGCGCAATATAACTTGCGCCAAACTACTCCCACTCATCCTCCCCACTCTCAATGATCTCTCATCCTCATGCTCTGATCCTACAGTCTTGGTAGACACGTACAACCAGACAATGCTGAAAGCGCTTGATCTCATCACGCCCTCCAAACTGAGAAAACCTAAACCTCGGGGCCACCTTAACTCTTGGTTCATGCCACAGTTGAGAACCTTATGCAAGGAAAAAACGACTCTTGAAGCACGATGGAAAAGCAATCCAACGGAAGCCAACAAAGCTAGTATTGCCTTAGCTACCCTAAACTACAAAGAAGCCATACTCTTGGCTAAAAAAGAGATGTACAATAAACACATTGAACTTGCCCAATCCAACACCAAGGAGTTATTTAGAATCTTAAAGGAACTGGAATCCCTTGCCACTCCCCCAGACACCTGTTCCAAAGACAGCATTTGGTGTGCTAACATTCAAAAGGCCCTCGTTGGAAAAATTGTCACCCTCCAAACTAAAATTAACAAAAAATAAAAATAGCTTGCAGCCCAGCCTGCAATACAAAACCCCCCAGGTTAATATCAACTCCAACACTGAATCCTTGAAACCTTTCAGTTTCTCACCCCTCCCCATCTTTGACGTTAAACATATTATTAATAACCTTAAACCTTCCAATTGTCAGGGGGACCCATGCCCTGCTGCCATTATTAAGGAGGCCGCACATAATTTAGCGCCCTTCATCACCACACTCTTAAATTCCTCATTTAGCACTGGGATTGTCCCGGACAACCTCAAGGATGCCTGGGTTATTCCTCTCCTGAAAAAAACCAACCTTGGACGCCAACATACCCACTAACTACCGACCGATCACCACGGTCCCTTTCCTTTTAAAAATTCTTGATCGTGCTGCATACTTGCAGATCCAAGATTATCTGGAAACCAATAATCTTTTGGGACTGAGGCAATCTGGTTTCCGTCCACGATACGGTACTGAAACTGCTCTCCTAGACCTTAAAACTCAGATTGAAGACCTCAAAGATAAGGGCAAACTGGCCCTCTTATTCCTCTTAGATCTCTCTGCGGCCTTCGATTTAGTAAATCACCAAATCCTTTGCCACCACCTTAAAACTGCCTCCCACTTCTCGGACAAATCCACAGCCTGGATCACCTCTTTCCTGGATAACAGATTGATGAGGGTTTTCTCCCCCACTGCCACCGCAGAACCCTCACCAGTCACTTGTGGAGTCCCTCAAGGATCATGCGTATCCCCAACACACTACAATGTATTTACAAAACCCCTTTTTGACATCTTGGATCTTCTGGGTGTCACGTATACCAACTATGCCGATGACACCCAGATACTTATCCCCATCACAGGTGACCATAAAACCGACTCTCTAGTCATCAACGCTATTTATCAAGTCATCCAGGCCTGGATGGCTCAGCATGAATTGCGCTTAAATGACGAAAAGACCGAGCTCATCATCCTTGGCTCCCACCATAGACTTAGCAAATTTGACTCATCGTTTAAATCCTTCACCATTGATGGCAACACCATCAAAGTGGCTAAGGATACAAAAACACTTGGAATCTACATCGATTCCACTCTCTCACTAACCAGGCAAACCAATCCAGTAACATCGGCGGCATCATTCACCTGCAAGCTCATGCCGCCCCTTCCTCTCACCAGCCAACTGCACCACACTAGCCAGGACCTTGGTCCTATCCAAAATTGATTATTGCAATGCCTTCTATCTGGGCACCAACCAATGCAATATTAAAAAACTACAAATCATCCAAAATAATGCCATTAGAGCGGCGCTTAATATTTCTAGGAACCTCCACATCTCTGACTCTAGACGAAGTCTTCGCTGGCTCTCAGTCTCCCAAAGAGTCTCTCTCAAAGCACTCGCGCTCACACACAAAAGCCTTGCCAACCAAGCCCCTAGCTACCTAGCCAGCAGCTTTCCACTACACACCACTGCGAGACCACTCAGAAGCGCCCAAACCAACTGCCTCTCTATCCCGCGTTTGAACCTTCAGAGATCTGGTGGACACAGCTTCCCAGTCCTAGCAGCGAAGCTTTGGAATTCGCTACCTAATCCTCTTAGAGCTGAATCCTCCTTCCCGGCCTCCAAACGTAAAGCTTCAGCTTGGCTGTCTGCCCGAGACTTTCTGTGACTCTCATCCCATGGCCCCCTGAGTCATAACAATAGCGTCAACGTCTTACTGTTATTACTTGTTCTTGTACATTGCATATTACCTGTATAACTTGTATATTATGCATATTCTATTCAAATGCTTTATCTATACCATGCCTATAACTAAGTGATGCGCCCGGTTGCCCTCGGGCCTGGTGCGCTATATAAATGAAATAAACACAAAGGGCATATCTAACACCAGCTGCAATAGCAAAATTTAAACGGTCAAGTAAGCAGGCATGTCCCAAATGTATGGAAGAGAATGCACGATTGATACATATGTTTTGGGAATGTTTGGTGGTGAAGTGGTTTTGGAGGAAGGTAGCAAGTAAAGTAGCTCAAAGTGGCATTAATCTTGATATCCAATCCCCAGAAGCATGTATGCTGGGCCTGTTTAAGAAAAGCACGAAGCAGAAGTCTCTGGTAAAGAGCAAATACCTAATTTATGTACTAGCCAAATGTAGCATAGCCATGCGGTGGAAAGCTTCTAAGGAGCCAAGTATTGATAGATGGTCAACGGCAGAAAAGGGAGTGTGGGTAAAGGCACTGGGGGAACAAAAACAGAACTGGGAACTGACATTCTTCAATTGATTGCCTTGACAGTGTCATTGTTTCAACACGAGTAATGGCGTTGCTCAAGGCACACAAGACGGAACCGGGGAAAGTGTGGTAGAATAATAATAAGCTGGACCTATGTATATAGGCAGTTAAAGGGGGGAGGGTTTGGGAAGTTTAAAAAGAAACATTGGAAAGCAAATTTGAAGAATATGATTATTTACATTACTCGTTGTTACTGTTTGTAAATGTTGGATTGAAAATGCTAATAAAAAAATAAAATAAAAAAATGAAAGTTAATGTTAATTGTTGACTAATTCATCCATTATTCTAAAAATTGCAATTTTGGGCTCTACTATGACCCCCAATTAGTTGAATTATTGAATTTGGCTCTATGGATTAAATTTACATATTATATCCGTATTTATGAATTATAAATACTTTACAATGTGTGTGTGTGTGTATATATATATATATATATATATATATATATATATATACACACGTTTTTTCAATTATTATATTTGATCTGTTTACCCTAATTATTTTAAAGAAACTGATCACCTTAATTTTGGTTCAATTTATATTTCTAATATCAGAACCCAGTTTCTGCCGTTGACCATGTTGGACCAAATAAGGCCTGTATTGATGAAGTGATGTCTTTCTTTTAGATATGCTGAAAAGCAAAGTAGGTCCACATTTTACAACCCCACATGTGCAACAATGATGTCAATGCAGGACTTGTCTATAAGGTTGAAGATGCTGGAGAGATCAAGCAGGACCAGTAGGCATGGATCTTCTTTGCAGTGAAGGGTGTCATCAATACCTAGTGGTGGCTGCCTCTGCTGTATTCTGTCCTGGAAACAGATTATCTTGAAGGACATTGTGCTGTGAGTGAGACTAGTATAGTTTCAAATCAATGGATTTGATGATATTTTCGATTAACATAAGATGAGTGGTAGGAATGTGTTTGGCTGGGCAGTCTCTAAGTTAAATGTGTTTTTTTCAGTAGGATTCATATTTGGCTAGTTTTAAGTGTATATGAAAAGATGCATTGGGTAAGGGATGCATTGACAATGTAGAGGACTGTAATGAGTCCTTGGCTGTGATGGATTGTAAGTAGAACATGGGAAGATTGTGGTTTTCAGTGGCTGTGGCTCCAAGGATGGTAAGGTCTGCCCTGGTTCTTCTAGGTGTTCGTCAACCTCCTGCTTGTGACTCTCTCATATTGCCTCCTGATATTCCCAATAACATCCTCTGGATTCTCAACAACCCACTTGTGAGGTTATCCAAGCCCCATCATATAAATTTAACCCTCTTGTTTCAAACTCCATTTGTCCTCCACTCTTCCAATCGCTCTCCACTTTCTCCATCTGACTTCAAACCGGTTTTAACAGCTCGCATTCCAAATATGCACACGTCTTGTCTGAGGCTCTATAGCCCGGTGGACCCTCCCCTTGGGCTGGACTCCATGTAAGGGTCTACATCTGTGTCTGGGACTGGGTGAGGAGCTTCGATTGGTGGTCCAAGATGGCTGCACCTGTGTGAGCTTGGGGTAGATCAAGAATGTAAAGGGCTTGTTTACGATTTATTTAAAATGTAGTTTGCCCTATAGCCCTGATATGGGCTCCTTCACATGGTTTTGATGGAGCTGGATTTCTGTCTCTATGGGGCTTTGATGTTTAACTGAGTGGTTTAACAGTGCTTTCTGTGCTGGAGACCCCCCACCCCTACCCAGTGTTGTGGGGCTGGTGGGAAATGGACACCATGTTGAGCAAAAACATGGCTCTGTGAAGCAAGTGCGAAAAGAACGGAAGTGTCAATCTGTTGGTGGGGGTTGCCGACTGAGCATCAGGAAAACGTAAACTGTTCATGTGCTGCAATCATAGGTTTCCAAAGCGAGAGCCAGAGAGGAGCGAGAAACATCCCTGAATTTGGAGTGTCAGAGAAGAATACATGTCCCACAGCTGCTAGGACATGCTTGTCAAGAGGGATCGAGGGGGAAAAATTGTAATGGCCCCTGGGTTTCTGAACATGTATTGGCTTTCAACGATGAAAGGATTGGTTCCCTTTGCTACAAAATTTCTTCACATGCCACGCTGGAATTTCTTAAAGGGAAAATCATTAGAGTTTACCCATGGGCATGAACTTTGCTCCCTTAAAGGAGCACAGCCTCTAGGTGGACGTCTCAGATGGCCCTTGCTTGGAGATCGGGACAAAGTAGATTATCTCTGGGATCCTCCACATACTGCCCCACCCCCCAGTCCATACCGGTCCTGGGAAGCACCCAGCCCCCTAGCAGACCACACTAGATGTCTTCATAGGTATATCACACTCTGGAGGGATAACTAGAGGGCTTTTCTTTTCGGAAGGTCTCCACCCAATAGGGTTTCTCATTCCCCTTTATCGTTGAGATACTCGCTGCAATTGCATCCACCTGTGTGATAACCAACAGTGAAGTAAATCTCGATGCTCCCGTAACATGCAATTACCGGGCATCCATTTTCTGGTGCCAAAAGTCATTGGCCAAAGTGTGTTCAATAAAATCAAAGAGTTTAGTTAAAAACGTTTGATCTTTCTTTAAGTTGCCCATTTTTAATGGGCACATTAGCCTCCATTACTTCACTTTTATTATTGAATGTTTGTATTATGTGTGAATGTTTTTCATCAAAAATTGTATCACACAAAAATAAATCACTTCACTTTTTCTTTTATCATCAATATTTGTATTTTTTAAACTTTTATTTTGGTTTATAGAGTACTTTAGGCCAAAGTGTTTACAATAAAATAAGAAGTGGCACAATAATAAAACAATCACAAACCAATTATAGAGAAAGCAAATTGGCTTGTAAGGTAAGTCCCAAAATCGAATAATAAAAATCAATCCAATGAGCCAAAAATAAATTTAAGAGATGTGAGAAAAACAAAGGTTTATTACACACAGCCCAGACTGGGAATTATCAAAAAGACATTCAAAATGGCTGCATTTATAGTAACAATCAGAGGTGTGGTGACAACAACATGTCACAGATTATTCACACATCCCCAGCCTGTGATTGGGCAACATAATTTCCTCTATAGGTGAACTGATACAATACCTAGCCCTATTGGCTTACCCTACCCTCATGACCAGGCCAAGACATCAGTTTATTAATGAACACTGAGATCATCTTCCCTCCCATAGTGCTGATTGGATGTTACTCCTTATAATGTGTGTTTTCTAAACTTAATTGTAGATTGGCTGTTCCATGATAAGTATTTGTGAGGTGAATGACTTAATAACTTTCAACCAATCCCAATGTGAGGTGGGACAGAGTGGCAATACAAATTATAACTCTACATCCTTTCCCAAAGACTGCATCGGTTGGCACCAACTTACCGTTCCAACCATTATGAACTGTTCAACCGACAATTAACGTTGCAACTCCTCGTTGTAAAAATTTCTTGCTTCCCCTTCAACACTTCCCTTCTCATGGCTTGTGCATGCCCTCATGAGCTCTGCCTTTAACCTTATGAACCCAGGATTGAATTTATCTGTGGACTTCATTTCCTTGCAACGATATATATGTGTGTATAAATGAAAATAGTATGAATATAATTGTAAATGGGACTGCGTGCGTTATTGGGTACGCTTATAAATATTCTTAAAATATCACCTGTGCCTGATCGATCGTTCTGATGAAATGGTGTTTTATATGGTTCCTGTCTGGGTGGTTGGATTCCTTTCAGCGTGGTTTTTCCTACAGAAGGCAGTATTGCACCTCAATTGTACATCCTTGATGCACATGGTTTCTTACTGCTCATTGCTTTTTCCCTACCAAAGTGTGACCTTCATTGTATTACATTTTGATGTACTGGTTAGGAACATGAAAGTTGGTTACCCTTAAGATGTGCTCATGCGCCCATTATTGAGAAATCCATTGTTTGGAAAAAAATCACACGACGTTCAATTTGAGATTAATATTTGTCAATTTATCTTGAAAGATATTGCCCTGTGGTGATAACACGTGTTTCGACGTATCCAACGTCTTTTTCAAATCAGGGCTTCATAATACATGTACAATCAATTTGAAGAGCAATTTACAAAAATAAAAATAACAGTGTGGTAAACAAGAAAACACAAAATAGATATTCATTTGAACCGTTAAATTCAAGAAAAACAATTGAAGGTCATTGTTAATTCATTCATAAATTGAAGAAAAAGGAAAGAAAAATAGAAAAATGGCCATGTTCGGGAGTGGGAGAGGGGTAGGAGGTTTGTGGGAATCAGAGAAAAAACACAAAGAAAGAAAAAGGGAAAAAAATATATATTATGAAATCATTGATGAAAATCATGTGTCGGTTAGGTGTAAATAACTGTGATCATGTACCCATGATAATTAGATATCTTACCCATTATATAGCGTGGATGTGCTTATAATTGTCAGCTTTCATGTCCAGTCATGGGATAATCCCTGCTACCTATGGGGGAAAATGCCCATGTGTAATCAATAGGTTAACCATGTCATAGTCGAACTCGCAAAAAATATAGTGCAAGGAAACGTTAATATTCGTCTTGTTCCTACCACCTAAGCGACTCTAAAAATTCCTATAATCCCTTCATAGCATTGTAGTTGTTAATTCTCAAACCTGGGCATGGGCAAAGTTATTACCATGACCGGCTGTAAAATTTGACGCCTGTGATATTAACATATGGTGGGGGTGTCTTCTTCCTTGATTCAAAACACGGGAAGCAACGCTACATCTACATATTTTTCCACAATTGGTATACTGTGAATGCATTGCACGGTAACTGTGAGGGCTAAAAAGCCAATAAACCCTACGCACATTTGGTCAAGATAAATCGCATTCCTGTTTGTTTGCGTGGACTGAAAATCCACATCAAAATCATGCCGTGACTTTAAAGCGATACGATTGCCATAGGACTGCACCGTGATAGCCCCGTCAAATGTAGAAAATGTATTTGGCAGAGGCAGAAACTACGAGGGTCCGCATGCCTGCATTGCATATCCTGTGTCTGCGTGGGCTGCTCTTACTGTTAGACTCACCTTGGTTGCTTCGTTGTTTCTTTCCGTCCGCGTACCGGCGTGTCCACCCGATCCCTGTCTGTTGTATAAACTGGTTGCTAGGCGACTTCAGTCCTACTACTGTTTCTGGCTTGGGCGCCATCTTTTGGGCTAAATTGCTGGTTTCCCAATGTTACATACGTAATCTTGTTCCCTCTCATGTCGATTGTCACTGTTTCTGGCTTGGGCGCCATCTTACGGGCTAAGTTACTGGTTTCCCAATGTTACGTACGTAACCTTGTTCCCTCTCATGTCGATTATTCTAAATTCCCAAATAAAGTAGAAATAGAATAAATATGACATTGTTTACGCCCCTTGTCTAAAAGGGTTGACCACGTACAAATTTGAGCATATCTTGCATATCATAACCTGTTTTAACACAAATTTCCATATCTATAAATCTAATTCAAGGTTCTTTTGGTAAAAGTGTACGGCATACTCTGTCATGTGAAAACACGTGCCCTTGTGGTTGTCTGCCTGGCTTGTTAGACATGATAGCTAGTATACTGGGAAGATGATACATTAATAATAGTTACTGTGAAAGAAAGAGTCTGGTCACTAGTTACTGTGAAAGAATGATTGCTGGTCATATTGACAGAGTACTATTGGACAGTTATATATTTAAAATCCACAATTCTTTGAAAAATGGCGTCCCTTGTCTTAAAGATACCCTGTCCAATGGGAAAAAATGAGAATCTCCTGATGGGTTTATGTTTGTCAATCCTGGAACCCCGATGGACAGGTTCGAGCAATGTTAATGTTTCATAAAAAAGAATACATTTCGTTGTCCGAATTCAGGCCTCTTTCAACTGTACGAAATTTACAGATCAATTTAGCTTCCTCTTGTCTTAATTTCAACTCTTGGTTCCCTCCTCTTGGTCCGAAGATCACTCTCTTAAGTCCGGCAAAATTTAGAGTTTTTTTGGTGTCACATTGATGTTCCTTTTGCCAGTGCTGGGCCAATGGTGAATTTGTGTTTGGATTCCCTATGGATGAGAAATGTTCTCTGATCCTGAACCTTAGTTCTCTAATGGTGCTCCCTATGTAGATCTTATTGCATTCACAAATGATAGTATATATAACGTATTTGGTTCGGCAGTTGATATGTCAACGATGTTATAGTTGGTGCCATGTTGGTCTTCAAAACTTGTCAAATTATCCATCGCATGTTTGCACATTGTGCAAGTCCCACATTTTCTGAAGCCCTTCGTTTGTTTCGGTAACCAAGTAATGGTGCTCTCCGGTCTTAATTCTGGAAGTAGCGATGGGCTCAATATGTTTTTGATAGTTTGTGCCCGTTTATAAATGATCAATGGGTCGTCATTAATGTAGTTCCTGACATGTGGGTCCAAAAGTAAAAGGTGCCAATTTCTTTTAAGGATACTTCTCAATGTTCCATTGTTTTTACAAAATGTGGTAATGAAGCTGACTTCTTCCTTTCGGTTATTGGTTTTGGGTTTCGGGGTTAAAGTCTCTTTCCTGTTCAGTGCTTTAGCTTGTGTCTGTGCCTTCAAAATAGTCTTGGAGCCATATCCCCTAGCCTTAAAACTTCTTGAAAGCAGATGGCATTCTCGTTCAAACGACTATTTTTCTTTCCTTTTTCTTCAATTTATGAATGAATTAACAATGACCTTCAATTGTTTTTCTTGAATTTAACGGTTCAAATGAATATCTATTTTGTGTTTTCTTGTTTACCACACTTTGTTATTTTTATTTTTGTAAATTGCTCTTCAAATTGATTGTACATGTATTATGAAGGCCTGATTTGAAAAAGACGTTGGATACGTCGAAACACGTGTTATCACCACAGGGCAATATCTTTCAAGATAAATTGACAAATATTAATCTCAAATTGAACGTCGTGTGATTTTTTCCAAACAATGGATTTCTCAATAATGGGCGCAGGAGCACATCTTAAGGGTAACCAACTTTCATTTTGTCTCTTCCTAATGGAGTAGAGGAATCAAAGACTCCATTGTTACCCTAGTTCCATGCGACCTTTTAAACTGAAGTACTAAATAAAGAGGGCGCAGAGTTCTAAGTGAGAAGTACCTCAAATAGATTCCTCACATTTTTTCAGTCTTTTGCAACAGGTACTTCAGAACCTGCAGACCAGGATTAATCCAGATACCAGACCCACAATGGCAGAATACTTAGAAACAAGGGAAACGGATGCCGTAAATCTTTTTGCCCATAAGGGCAGCAATGCTCATGCTTTTGCATCCAATCTGCCCAAACCTAGAGAGGATCTACGGTACAAATTCGTAAAACTGGAAAGAGCCTCAAAGAAAGAAGTTGACAAGTATTGGGAGATTGTATCATTAAAAAATGATGTAACCAAAAAGCAAATACCAAGAGGTTTAAGGATCCTGATTTTTCCGGATTTTACCAAAGATGACGACAAAGATCTAGCAGACTTATGGGAACAGAATCTCAATCAAAGCTCCAACACTATGCTGGAACTTTTAATTGAACATGCCTCACGAGAACACAAGAGAATAACGGAACAAATAGTCATAATCAAAAAAGAGATTACAGAGGCCAAGGCCTTAGAAGTAACAAAGGAGAAAAACTACCAAAAAATGTTTGAAATCCTGAAGGACTACCAAGATGAAATTAAATTAAGAAAAATGCGCAAGTTTTTTCGTGACGACAGGGATTATCAGGATGACAAGGTGTATACTTTTCAAGAGAAATACAAACAATTTACAAAACCGCTATCAAGAGAGAGCTCTCCCAACACATCACCAGGCAGTTCGGATGCAGAATCAGAAGGGGATCAAACAAAGGACTCAGAAACAGCAGAAAAAATAACTGAGGGACAGGGGTTCCTCAATCAAATTAGACGGTACAAGAAAAGCAACAGAAACAATCTACAAAAACAGGTGCATTTTTTATTACCCCAACAGTCCAATCCACAATCTCAGAATATAGGAGGAGGGGTCAGCGGGGGAGTGGTCGACACGGAGAATCCAGACGCTCTAGAAGATTTCAGGCGGCTAACAAGAGCAGGAGCAAGAGAGGCAGCAAGAAAGAACCAACAAACGACCTAGTTTTGAATCTGTCTGATTATCACTTAAAAATGGAAGACATCACCTTGCTGAATAAAGGTTTCTCTTTTGCCCCTTCCACCAATTTTGACATAATAGATGTACACATAGATCTGTTCAAGTTTATTAGGAAACTGAAACTTAAGAAGTTTTTCGCAACGCAAGTCTCGATGTTCCATGCCAAAGAACCAGACATTGAAGACAGTGACTATACGATCAAAGATATAAGAAATATCCATCTCTTGAGCTCACTACATGATACAGTAGAGCGACCCATTCATGAAACCATACACGATTTGAAGATACAACAAACCAGCCTTCTAACAAGGGACCTGAAAGTGAAATCCAAGTTCACCCCTAATTTAATGCCAGATAACCTTGTGGACACCTTCTACACAGCAGTCACCAAAGATCTCAATGACCTCATGGACAACAATACTAAAAAGAAAAAGAACAACAGAAATTATATCAAACATGATTATGATAATTTGACTAAAACAGAAAGAACAGCATTATTGGACCTCAAACGAAATCACAATTTGACTATAAAAGCAGCGGATAAAGGAGGAAAAATTGTGGTTATGAACAGGCAAGATTATGTAACAATGGCTATGAACCACCTAAACACTCCCTCATGTTACAAACAACTTGAAGGTAATCCAAAACAGGACATTCTAACTGAATTAAGAGATGCTATAACCAATTGGTACAGGCAAGGTCTAATAACAGATGAAGAAAAAGCTTTTTTGGACATGCAACAACCAACGTTACCAACAATATATTTTTTACCCAAAATTCACAAGGCTTTTGAGAGAATACCAGAAGGAAGACCCATTTTAAGTGGAATCAACTGGGCAACCATGAACATGGCAGAGTTCATTGACAGTATACTTAGCCCGCTGGTAAACCAAACCAAAGCATATCTGAAGGACACAACTTCTGCAATCAACAAATTAGCTTCGATAAAATGGGAACCTGATTACGTTCTAGCCACTTGGGACGTGAAGTCATTGTACACATCCATTAGACATGAAACGGCAATTGAAACAATAGACTATATATTTTCCATACAAACTGCATCTAAATTCCAATCAGTCAACATGCTCAAGGAAATGGTTCTTTTGACTTTGCAAAACAATGTGTTCATTTTTAATGGGGAATTTTACCGGCAAACAAGAGGAGTGGCGATGGGGGTTAAATTTTCCCCCGCCCTCGCCAATCTGACTATGGCGATGTACGAGGACAAGCATGTCTACAAAGACGAAGCATATCAAGAACACGTGATTCTATGGACTCGATACATAGATGATGTTCTACTGATATGGCAAGGAGAACAGGACGATTTGGAAAAGTTCAGGAACAGAGCCAACAACAATCACATGGGGATAGAATTTACTGGAAACTTCAGTAAATCATCAATAGATTTTCTAGACCTCAACATCTATGTGAAAGATGATCAATTGATGACCAGAACTTTTAGGAAGGCAACAGAGGCCAACTCAACTCTATTTGCAACTAGCTGCCATCAGAACTCGGTTATCAGGAATATTCCAAGTGGAGAATACATCAGGGCCCGTCGCAATTGTTCTGAACAAGAGGTGTTTGAACGAGAATGCCATCTGCTTTCAAGAAGATTTAAGGCTAGGGGATATGGCTCCAAGACTATTTTGAAGGCACAGACACAAGCTAGAGCACTGAACAGGAAAGAGACTTTAACCCCGAAACCCAAAACCAATAACCGAAAGGAAGAAGTCAGCTTCATTACCACATTTTGTAAAAACAATGGAACATTGAGAAGTATCCTTAAAAGAAATTGGCACCTTTTACTTTTGGACCCACATGTCAGGAACTACATTAATGACGACCCATTGATCATTTATAAACGGGCACAAACTATCAAAAACATATTGAGCCCATCGCTACTTCCAGAATTAAGACCGGAGAGCACCATTACTTGGTTACCGAAACAAACGAAGGGCTTCAGAAAATGTGGGACTTGCACAATGTGCAAACATGCGATGGATAATTTGACAAGTTTTGAAGACCAACATGGCACCAACTATAACATCGTTGAACATATCAACTGCCGAACCAAATACGTTATATATACTATCATTTGTGAATGCAATAAGATCTACATAGGGAGCACCATTAGAGAACTAAGGTTCAGGATCAGAGAACATTTCTCATCCATAGGGAATCCAAACACAAATTCACCATTGGCCCAGCACTGGCAAAAGGAACATCAATGTGACACCAAAAAAACTCTAAAATTTGCCGGACTTAAGAGAGTGATCTTAGGACCAAGAGGAGGGAACCAAGAGTTGAAATTAAGACAAGAGGAAGCTAAATTGATCTGTAAATTTCGTACAGTTGAAAGAGGCCTGAATTCGGACAACGAAATGTATTCTTTTTTATGAAACATTAACATTGCTCGAACCTGTCCATCGGGGTTCCAGGATTGACAAACATAAACCCATCAGGAGATTATCATTTTTTCCCATTGGACAGGGTATCTTTAAGACAAGGGACGCCATTTTTCAAAGAATTGTGGATTTTAAATATATAACTGTCCAATAGTACTCTATGTCAATATGACCAGCAATCATTCTTTCACAGTAACTAGTGACCAGACTCTTTCTTTCACAGTAACTATTAATTAATGTATCATCTTCCCAGTATACTAGCTATCATGTCTAACAAGCCAGGCAGACTGTCATGATCTCTGCTTCCAAAAGGTCAGGGTTTTCCCAACTCCCTTGGAAGCAGATCCATAACCCAGGTTCCGAGTGCCAACCAGTCCCAATTGGGACCTTTTGGACCCAGTCCTGGCGCCACCTACCTGGGAATGTACCTCTGGCTCCGCCCGAACGATTTTCTGGTGACCCAAAGAGGTTTGCAGTATTTATCAGTAAACAGAAAGAGGATTCAACTTGGGAACCCTCCCGTCCCCTGCACACTTTCAAATGTTTGGATTAATCCAATACAGTTGTTTAAACTGCGTTATATGCATTGTACATACATTTGTTTCTAACACATATGGTCAGACACAGGAGTGTGAGATAAAAAAATATATATCTTTATAGTCAGGCTGTATTATTTTCAGCAAGAATTATAGTTCAGACAAAGATTATTTACAGTGCATAGAAACAGTATCAATAGATAAAGCTCAAATTGAAGAAAAATGGAGTCCAAATTGATTAGCGACGCGTTTCGAGGAAGTTCTCCTCTTCTTCATAAGGCCACACTTGGACTCTTAATGTAAAAGGAAAGCATAAATTCAGTAAAGAAAATTTTGTAAGCACAATGCATAGACTGTTCATGTCATATTAAATGTATACAGTTAAAAAATAAATGGCATTAATTGTATTTAGAACATTAATCTGTCCCTAAAAAATAGGGAATTGAAACAATGTAACATGTTCTAATATGCATTGTAATTCATGCAACATTATAAGATTAACTAGGTTGCCCCTGCTCGAGAGAGGGGCTGAAGGTCTACTGAAGCATCTATTCCTGCAAAATTAACTGTATAACGTCCATCATACTGTAATTTAGTAGAGTACTACCTCTAATGGGATCTATCACGTGGATGGTGAAACATAAGCTAAAGAAAATTAAATATGAAGGTAAAACAACACACAGATAGTTCTTAGGCTATATCAATCTAATATGGAAGAAATACAAAAATCGTTACCTCTGTGAGTAGAAAGTGCCGGAAACAGAGAACCGGACGGAGCGGTGAAAATAGATAGACAGTCTTCGTACATCAGTTAGTTCCTTAAAACATGGCTAATTCCCAAAAAGATACCAGAAATCTAAAGAAAACAAAGCCTGATCAATGCCAAGCTCAATGTTCAAACGTAACAGTCATAGGTGTGAGATAAAAAAAACTGAGTAACATACCTAACCAAAATATGGAGGGCGGAAAATAATCAATACAGCGGCCCACATAAGGATGTAGAACTTAAGTATCCCGCCGTCACTACAGAGGTGCCTCAGTATGTGGGAATTCTGTCATACGAATAGCCAAACTGAACAGGAATGAAGTCCTGATTAGTATAATATACCTAGCAATCTGATATGAAGTAATGGAAACATAATATGGTGTTTAATCAAGGCAAAAAATGTAAAGAATTACCGTGGTAAGAATGTGCAAATGGCACAATTCTCAAAGCTGATGTGCAACTGATGTCAAGATTGTGTGGCCGGTCAACAGCTGAAGAATCCGGCAGTAATAGGTCAGTTAGAGTATCAACTAAAGAAAGTGTAAGGAAAACAGAAAAAAAAGAAGAATCATGAGACTAAGGAACTATTTCCCTGGTCCCTAGATAGATAAATGCACATGCATTCACGCTTACCTGGAGCATAGGGGGGCAATCCTGAACAGAGTCTGTTCAGCCGAGTGGCTTGTTGTTCACAAACCATGGAGACTACATGTGACCATGGAGATAAATAGAGGACTGAAGTAATAGGTGAAGAAAAAGGACTAAGAAGTAAATGGGCCTCAAGGTCGGCCATCTTGGAACGAGGTTATATTGTAATGAAGGTGTAGATCTCTAGGCATTCAATGACAAGAAGTAACTTAAATCGGGAAGCGTAAAGGTGCGTAACTAAATAAATTAAAAGGAAAAAATTCATACAGTACAGAAACCTATTGTGCGATGTAAATCGGACATTACAAATACTAGTCCGCACATCGTAGAACGGGGAGAGGAAAGTTGAGAAAAATAGTGTACCATGTGAAATAGAGTCGAAATTAGCAATGACAAAGGGTCTTGAATCGAACGAAACGCTCGGATCTTAAAAGGGAAAAAAATAGCACGGAAAAAATGAATATAATGTTCAGATTATCTGGCTAAGGTCATTTAATGACCATGTGTAACCTATCAGTTCAAAATAGGTGGATCACATGGATTCACATTATGCAGGAAGAGGGAAAAAAAACCTTAAATCTCTCTCTCATTGCATGGACAACCTAGTGCAATATAGCAATCTCAATGGGGTAAATGCATTTATTTTACAAAAGATCAAAATTAAATGTGATAAGTATAACAGAATAACAAACAATGAAAATTAAGAATAAGAACAATTTTTACACTGTGTTTACAGGCAATTATTTTTATGGCAACCATCTACTAGTCTCAACAAAGTAGTGCCTTAGATCACAGTCAGACACAGGAATAGCAATGTGACTCTCAATTTTATGTTGAAGATCAATCATTCCTTATTGTCAAATTCAAATCACAGAAAACAGTTCAATGTGAAATCCTCATTTAGACCCCAGGGCTGTAAAGAGCTTAACTTATCAATCCAATAAGCTTCTCTTTGTAGTAAGAGTGACTGATAGTCACCTCCTCTTGTAGGTCGTTTAACAACTTCTAGCACCTGGTATTTTAGTTGGGCAATTGTATGTTTTTGCATGTTGAAGTGGCGAGCTACCGGTGAGTATTGATTATTACATCTTATGTTCGACTTGTGTTCAGACAGTCTTGATTTAACAGGTCTTTTGGTCTGTCCTACATACACTTTGCCACAAGGGCACTTCAACATATATATGACACCTGATGTCAGACACGTAGAATAGTCTCTTAATTTGATTTTTTGACCATTCCTGGGGTGAGTCACTACATTACCTTTGATTGTGTTATTACAGTGTATACATCCTAAGCAGGGGAAGGTGCCTAGTTTTTTGGTAGCTAGGAAAAGTTGTTTCTCCTTTGGTACTCTTTCAGCTTTCACCAGCTTGTCTCTTATATTTTTACCCCTTTTAAAACACATCATTGGTGGTGTGGGGAACAATTCCAATAGAGTTTGATCATTATGAAGAATATTCCAATGTTTCTTTATACTTTTTGTGATCTGAAAACTCTGTCTTGAGAATGTTGATATGTATAAAAGTGGGGTGTCTTTAACCTCCGATTTAGGTTTCAGTAAATCTGTACGGGGGATCTCTGAAGCTCTGTCTTTGGCAATTTCCAAAATTTCTGGTGGATAGCCTCTGTTCTGAAATTTACTAACGATTTGTGCATTCCTTATCTAGAACTTCTGGGTCAGAAATTATTCTTTTCAGGCGTAATATTTGACTATATGGTAGACTTTGGAGCATCGCCCTCGGGTGGAAGCTGGAATAGTGAAGCAGATTATTTACATCAGTCGGTTTGTGGTATATAGACGTAGCTATCTTATTGATTCTTCAGCTGTTGACCGGCCACACAATCTTGACATCAGTTGCACATCAGCTTTGAGAATTGTGCCATTTGCACATTCTTACCACGGTAATTCTTTACATTTTTTGCCTTGATTAAACACCATATTATGTTTCCATTACTTCATATCAGATTGCTAGGTATATTATACTAATCAGGACTTCATTCCTGTTCAGTTTGGCTATTCGTATGACAGAATTCCCACATACTGAGGCACCTCTGTAGTGACGGCGGGATACTTAAGTTCTACATCCTTATGTGGGCCGCTGTATTGATTATTTTCCGCCCTCCATATTTTGGTTAGGTATGTTACTCAGTTTTTTTATCTCACACCTATGACTGTTACGTTTGAACATTGAGCTTGGCATTGATCAGGCTTTGTTTTCTTTAGATTTCTGGTATCTTTTTGGGAATTAGCCATGTTTTAAGGAACTAACTGATGTACGAAGACTGTCTATCTATTTTCACCGCTCCGTCCGGTTCTCTGTTTCCGGCACTTTCTACTCACAGAGGTAACGATTTTTGTATTTCTTCCATATTAGATTGATATAGCCTAAGAACTATCTGTGTGTTGTTTTACCTTCATATTTAATTTTCTTTAGCTTATGTTTCACCATCCACGTGATAGATCCCATTAGAGGTAGTACTCTACTAAATTACAGTATGATGGACGTTATACAGTTAATTTTGCAGGAATAGATGCTTCAGTAGACCTTCAGCCCCTCTCTCGAGCAGGGGCAACCTAGTTAATCTTATAATGTTGCATGAATTACAATGCATATTAGAACATGTTACATTGTTTCAATTCCCTATTTTTTAGGGACAGATTAATGTTCTAAATACAATTAATGCCATTTATTTTTTAACTGTATACATTTAATATGACATGAACAGTCTATGCATTGTGCTTACAAAATTTTCTTTACTGAATTTATGCTTTCCTTTTACATTAAGAGTCCAAGTGTGGCCTTATGAAGAAGAGGAGAACTTCCTCGAAACGCGTCGCTAATCAATTTGGACTCCATTTTTCTTCAATTTGAGCTTTATCTATTGATACTGTTTCTATGCACTGTAAATAATCTTTGTCTGAACTATAATTCTTGCTGAAAATAATACAGCCTGACTATAAAGATATATATTTTTTTATCTCACACTCCTGTGTCTGACCATATGTGTTAGAAACAAATGTATGTACAATGCATATAACGCAGTTTAAACAACTGTATTGGATTAATCCAAACATTTGAAAGTGTGCAGGGGACGGGAGGGTTCCCAAGTTGAATCCTCTTTCTGTTTACTGTTTATTGTCGGGGTCTTGTGCCATGACCTCTTTTTTCCCCCCCGCACCTAAAAGTTTATACAACATAATCCTCGAATCTCTTTACTAATCTTACTTACTATAGGTGTGCGCTTCTATCTAAACCCGTTGCAGTATTTATCAATCAGTGCCGGTTGCATTTCTTATGCCGGCCAGCAGCCTTTCCAACTGATCAAGCTAAAGTAGCTTTCGTGCTTTCGTACCTTAGTGGAAATGCGGCAGACTGGTCGATCCCTCTAGTAAATCAAGATGATCCGGTCCTCCATGATTTTCAAGCTTTTCAGCTCAGTATGGAAAAACTGTTCGCAAGACATTCACAGGGGCAGGCCTTGGACAATGAGCTTCTTTCGTTGCAACAAGGTAATCAAGACCTTTTGGCTTATATTGCGTCTTTCAACAGACTGATAGTGGAAACTCAATGGCCTGAGGACAAAAGGATTACGCTGTTTTATAGAGGTCTACGTGGAGAGCTCAAAGATGTGTTAGCCCAAGTAGTGAATCCCCCACAAGATTGTTCGGACTATATAGACTTAGTCGTTCAAATAGATCACAGACTGCAGAACAGGAAGGCCGATCGTTCCAAGTTTGATGCTTGAGTATTTTCCAAACCGCCAACTCCTTCCAAAGGAGTAGACTCCGGGGAACCCATGCAAATAGGGGGCCTGAAAGGTCCTCTAACACAAAAGGAGCGGGAAAGGAGAAAACAGTTGCAATTATGCCTCTATTGCGGAAACTCAGGGCACTTTCTTCGAGACTGTCCAGTGAAACCTGCCAAGAAGGCAGTAGGAGCTGCAGTTACCAAAGTTACAAACTCTGAGCAGGGAAACGACCTCGCCCGACAAGAATAGAGGTCCTCTTGCCGAGCGTGAAAACCAGTTCCGTGACCTCGCATTTCGTGATACCTATGGTCCTCATTAGCCCTGATAATCCGGATCGATTACATGCAATTGAAGCTTACGTCGACAGCGGTGCCATCGGCAATTATGTGGATCATGAAATGGTTTTGAGGATGAATCTAACTCTTTGTCCCAAGGCTGTAAAAGACGTCATTACTACGGTGGATGGAACGGAGATAGCCTCCGGACCAGTAACGCATACCACTCAAGAAGTGACGCTAGTAAGTCAAGATGGACACCATGAGAAGATCGTGTTTGATGTGATCAAGGCTCCTCAGTTTCAGATTATTCTAGGAATACCTTGGTTAGAGAAACACAATCCTCTGATCGATTGGCGAGCAAGAACGGTCCAGTTTCCAGAATGTGTCTCTACTTGTCACCCTCCACCTGGTGTTGCACTGGCAGCAATTTCTTCAGAGACTCCCCAGTTACCTCCCGAATACCTAGAATTCCAAGACGTTTTCCGGAAGGACCAGGCTAACTCTCTACCTCCTCATAGGTCTTATGACTGCCAGATAGACCTGATACCTGGATCTACTCCTCCTTGTAGTAGAATTTATGCCCTCACCGAGCCTGAGAACCTTCACCTTCGACAATACCTGGATCAATACCTGGCAAATGGGTTTATTCGTCCTTCCAAGTCCCCTGCTTCTTCAGCTTTGTTCTTCATTCCAAAAAAGGAAGGAGACCTTAGAACTTGTATAGATTATCGCTCCCTGAACCAGATCACCGTCAAGAATAGATATCCGTTACCTTTGATCCCTGAACTCCTGGACCAAGTCAGAAAAGCATGCATATATACAAAGCTGGATCTTAGAGGAGCCTACCACTTGGTACGAGTAAAAGAGGGCGATGAATGGAAGACGGCCTTCCGCACCAAATATGGGCTATTTGAATATCAGGTCATGCCCTTCGGACTTTGCAATGGCCCGGCCGCCTTTCAATATTTTATGAACGATGTCCTCAGAGAGCTCATAGATGTGTGTGTTGTTGTTTACATTGACGACATCCTCGTTTATTCTTCATCGGAATCTGAACATCGGAAACACGTGAAAATGGTCCTCGAAAGATTGCGTCAACACAAACTTTTCGCTAAGTTGGAAAAATGTGTTTTCAACGTGACTGAAGTTGAATTCTTGGGATTCATATTATCACCTGGCGGAGTGCGTATGGATTCAAAGAAGGTCGATGCAGTACTCAAATGGCCATCACCATCCTCCGTAAAAGGTGTGCATAGCATGTTAGGCTTCGCTAACTTTTACCGCAGGTTTATCCCCGAATTTTCTCGAATAGTCCAGCCCATCACTGCCTTGTTAAAGAAAAACAAAAGTTTTGAATGGTCTATCGAGGCGGAACAAGCTTTCCAGGATTTGAAGACTAAATTTATCTCTGCACCAATCTTAAAACACCCTCGCCCCGAACTCCCCTACATCGTGGAAACTGACGCTTCAAGCCTTGCCATGGGGGCAGTTCTATCACAAAAGGACCCGGTAACCAATCAGTTGCCTCCCGTGGCATTTTGGTCCCGCAAATTCTCGCCTCCTGAAATCAATTACACGATTACTGACAAGGAACTTCTGGCTATCAAGTCTGCCTTTAAGGCTTGGCGGCATTATCTGCTGGGGGCCCGACACACCGTTACTGTGATTACGGATCACCGAAACCTGCAATATTTGAAAACCGCAAAAGCCCAATCCTCTAGACAACTCCGTTGGGCATTATTCTTTGCCGAGTTTGACTTCATAATTACCTATCGACCTGGTACAAAAAACGGTAAAGCTGATGCCCTTTCTCGGATGGGAGTGGAAGAACACTTGATCAACCCTAAACCTGTACCAATCATTCCCGAACAAAGAATTCTGGGTGTAATCGCCACACAATCTATAGAGGAAGTTAAGGATGAAGCCAGGCAACTTGTAACTCCAGCAGACATACAGAATTGGCATCTGCAGGGAAAGGACTTTGCAGTAAAGGACAACTTATTGTATTTCCAAGAACGATTATACCTGCCCAGCACAGATTTACAGAAAAAAGTAATCTCTTGTTATCATGATTCTTTAATGGAAGGACATCCCGGTATGGCCAAGACCTCAGAAAAGATCAAGCGCTACTTCTGGTGGCCGTCTTGGAAAAAAGATATCAGAGACTTTATAATGTCCTGTGGAGTATGCGCCCAAAACAAGAGTCAAAAGGAAAGACCAGCAGGCCTCTTACGCCCTATTGACATCCCACCTCGCCCTTGGCATACGCTTTCTATGGACTTCATCACCGATCTACCTCCATGCGCCGGATATAATACGATTCTAGTAATCGTGGACTTATTCTCCAAGATGGCGCATTTCATTCTGCTCAAAGGCTTGCCAACAGCAGCAACTCTGGCCCGAGAATTTCTCGAAAACATCGTCCAACTGCACGGTTTTCCTTCGGTTCTAATTTCGGATCGAGGTAGTCAATTTATTTCTCATTTTTGGCGAAGTTGCTGTCGGTCGGCTCAAATTGATGTGAGACTATCGACCAGTCACCACCCTCAGACCGACGGACAAACCGAGAGAACCAATCAAACTCTGGAACAAAATTTACGCTGCATGCTGCAACAAACTGAAAAAACTTGGAAAGACATCCTTTGGATAGCCGAATATGCCTACAATAACTCTGTCCATTCGGGAACTGGGAAAACCCCGTTTTTTCTTTTATACGGCAGTCACCCTCGAACCTCGGAGTTGGATCCCCTCCAAGATCTTGAAACACCAGCAGTAGACTACCTGCATTCTACAATCACCCAAGCCTTTAAGGAAGCTGTTTCTCACCTTCAAAGGGCTAAAGAACAATACAAGAAAGGAGCAGATCAACATCGGAAGGAAGCCCCTCAATATCAAGTAGGGGATCAAGTCTGGTTATCCACCAAATATCTACCTCTAAAAGGGACACGCACATTCAACCCAAGATACCTTGGTCCCTATTCCATCACTACCATAGTAAACCCAGTAGCGGTCAAGTTGGACTTGCCCCCGCACATGAAGATACATCCGGTCTTCCACGTCTCTCTATTAAAACCCGTGCAACCTCAAACCCGACTAACTAAATCTCCAAAACCCATCCTAGTTGATGGAGAACTCGAGTTTGAAGTCAAAAGCATTCTGGACTCCAAGATCTCCAAATCTAAACTATTTTACCTAATTGACTGGAAAGGCTACGGCCCCCAAGAGAGATCCTGGGAACCTGCTGAATATGTCCACGCTCCTCGCCTAATCAAAAGATTTCACCGAACATTTCCTGACAAGCCAAAACCCCCGGAGAAGCCCGGTTTGGGAGGGGCCTTGAGGGGGAGTACTGTCATGATCTCTGCTTCCAAAAGGTCAGGGTTTTCCCAACTCCCTTGGAAGCAGATCCATAACCCAGGTTCCGAGTGCCAACCAGTCCCAATTGGGACCTTTTGGACCCAGTCCTGGCGCCAGTGGCACCAGGCTCATAAATATGCCCAGTCCCAGCGCTGGAAGCGCCGGGCTCATAATGCTTGGGTGGACTTACCTGCAGCAGACCATGCTGCTTACTTGCCTGCCAGTTGAGCCTCTGATCCTCTTCTGTTTGGAACTACTTTTCCTGTTGGGTGGGGGCAGGAGCCACTCCCTAGGTTCAGAACACTGGAACTCTTCTGGAAAGCAGGAACTCTTTTCTTACCTAGGCGTGGCTGTGGAAGGAGACACCTAAGCACTACAGGAGGCTATTTAAACCACACCCGATGGATGAATCTTGCTGTGCGTTATTCTGCATCCTCTGCAGCAGAACGCTCATCGTGTCTTCTGCATCTGATCCTGGGCCTAAGGAAGAAGGCTTACCATCCTGAATCCAGTCTTCAGCAACACCTATAAAGACAAGAAAGAACAGGTTAGCATTACGGTCTTCAGTGACAGCGCTTCACTTACCTGGTCCATCGGCTGTCACCAACGCCTCGCACTGCATTCCGGCATCTGAAAGACAAAGGCTTACCTACTATTCGTGCGCTCCGGAGGTCTTTGCACTGCATTCCGGCATCTGAAAGACAAAAGCTTACCAGCTCTTCGCACGCTCCGGAGGCCTTCGGCGCTGCATCCGGCATCTGAAAGACAAAACAAGGTGCGTTTAAAGACATTGGAGAACTTTAATACTCACGTGCCATTACTCCTTTCCACATCTAACCCAGTGGGTATTCCGGCACCCTGCAGCCGCTCCGAACTTGTACCTGCAAAATAAAAAGACAGTTAGAGCGTATCGTGAAGCAGGCAACAAGCGCTTACTTACGTGCTTCCAGGCGCTTCCATTCATCACACGGGCTCCATCTTCAAATCACTTCAGCCCGTCATCCGCCATCGCCGGAACCCTGCAAAAACAAGAGACATCATTACTAAAGACTTTTGAAGACATTAGAATTACTCGAAACTTACCGTTCGTGCAGTAAACGACGGACAGCAGTCCTCTGAAGTCAAGAGGCCTGCTCCCCTTATCCAGTGAAGAAACTGGTTACAGCACCCTGCCCCGAGGCAGATGGAGAGCACGGCGTTCACTTACCTAAGGTGAGAGCGTTAACCTTGGGGGTGCTACAGGAGAAGAGAAAGGGAAGAAGAGAGAGACATTCAATAACCCAGTTCATTAATCCCATATTTTCTATCTGCAGACATCTTACCCTTCGAGTCAGACATACAGTGCACAGAGGTCCAGCCCAAAGAGCCAGCCGTGTGTTACACATCACCTTTGAAGATACGGTATACGCCCAGTCAAGACCGGCGCCTCTATGGGAATCAGGTGAGCGTTGCACAGACAACCACAAGGGCACGTGTTTTCACATGACAGAGTATGCCGTACACTTTTACCAAAAGAACCTTGAATTAGATTTATAGATATGGAAATTTGTGTTAAAACAGGTTATGATATGCAAGATATGCTCAAATTTGTACGTGGTCAACCCTTTTAGACAAGGGGCGTAAACAATGTCATATTTATTCTATTTCTACTTTATTTGGGAATTTAGAATAATCGACATGAG
The DNA here is from genome assembly GCF_040938575.1 of Ambystoma mexicanum. NCBI lineage: Eukaryota > Metazoa > Chordata > Amphibia > Caudata > Ambystomatidae > Ambystoma > Ambystoma mexicanum. The sequence continues at coordinate 165,315,280 of NC_090929.1, forward strand.
AGGGAACAAGGTTACATACGTAACATTGGGAAACCAGTAACTTAGCCCGTAAGATGGCGCCCAAGCCAGAAACAGTGACAATCGACATGAGAGGGAACAAGATTACGTACGTAACATTGGGAAACCAGCAATTTAGCCCAAAAGATGGCGCCCAAGCCAGAAACAGTAGTAGGACTGAAGTCGCCTAGCAACCAGTTTATACAACAGACAGGGATCGGGTGGACACGCCGGTACGCGGACGGAAAGAAACAACGAAGCAACCAAGGTGAGTCTAACAGTAAGAGCAGCCCACCCAGACACAGGATATGCAATGCAGGCATGCGGACCCTCGTGGTTTCTGCCTCTGCCAAATACATTTTCTACATTTGACGGGGCTATCACGGTGCAGTCCTATGGCGATCGTATTGCTTTAAAGTCACGGCATGATTTTGATGTGGATTTTCAGTCCACGCAAACAAACAGGAATGCGATTTATCTTGACCAAAAGTGCGTAGGGTTTATTGGCTTTTTAGCCCTCACAGTTACCGTGCAATGCATTCACAGTATACCAATTGTGGAAAAATATGTAGATGTAGCTTTGCTTCCCGTGTTTTGAATCAAGGAAGAAGACACCCCCACCATATGTTAATATCACAGGCGTCAAATTTTACAGCCGGTCATGGGAATAACTTTGCCCATGTCTAGGTTTGAGAATTAACAACTACAATGCTATGAAGGGATTATAGGAATTTTTAGAGTCGCTTAGGTGGTAGGAACAAGACGAATATTAACGTTTCCTTGCACTATATTTTTTGCGAGTTCGACTATGACATGGTTAACCTATTGATTACACATGGGCATTTTCCCCATAGGTAGCAGGGATTATCCCATGACTGGACATGAAAGCTGACAATTATAAGCACATCCACGCTATATAATGGGTAAGATATCTAATTATCATGGGTACATGATCACAGTTATTTACACCTAACCGACACATGATTTTCATCAATGATTTCATAATATTTATTTTTTTCCCTTTTTCTTTCTTTGTGTTTTTTCTCTGATTCCCACAAACCTCCTACCCCTCTCCCCATCCCGAACATGGCCATTTTTCTATTTTTCTTTCCTTTTTCTTCAATTTATGAATGAATTAACAATGACCTTCAATTGTTTTTCTTGAATTTAACGGTTCAAATGAATATCTATTTTGTGTTTTCTTGTTTACCACACTTTATTTTTATTTTTGTAAATTGCTCTTCAAATTGATTGTACATGTATTATGAAGCCCTGATTTGAAAAAGACGTTGGATACGTCGAAACACGTGTTATCACCACAGGGCAATATCTTTCAAGATAAATTGACAAATATTAATCTCAAATTGAACGTCGTGTGATTTTTTCCAAACAATGGATTTCTCAATAATGGGCGCATGAGCACATCTTAAGGGTAACCAACTTTCATTTTGTCTCTTCCTAATGGAGTAGAGGAATCAAAGACTCCATTGTTACCCTAGTTCCATGCGACCTTTTAAACTGAAGTATTAAATAAAGAGGGCGCAGAGTTCTAAGTGAGAAGTACCTCAAATAGATTCCTCACATTTTTTCTGGTTAGGAACATGATGTGTCTCAGCCAATCCGTGTACAGTATATGTCTCTGAGCTCAAGGGTCTGTTATTTCTTTGTTGCCTTTGCATGATTTAACTGCCGAAAATTCAGAGCTTGAAAATGTGCTCACCTACCTGTTTTAGCCAATCACTGTGTGGCATTCAGCCTTGCTGCTGGAGGCTATGGGCCTCATTACGAGTCCGGCGGTAAAACCGCCTGGTTACCACCGGACTCGTTTTACCATTCCGCCTCTGTGATTCCCGGAATTACCGGGGCATTACAACCCCGGTTTTCCGGGAATCACGGAGGCGGAATGGTGTTCATCCCCTTCCCATTGAGTCCTATGGGACTCGATGGGAATGGGGATCATAGAAACACCGGCAGCATCTCGTAATGCTGCCGGTGTTTCCTCGTCCACCTGCAGGCGGGCGGTGTTAAACCCGCCAGGTCAGACCTGGCGGGAACATCACCTCCCGCCTGCAGGAGTCAGGATCAGGCGGTCCGGAAACAACGGTGGCGGCGGGTTTACCGTCACAGTTATTTCTGGACCGCATGAGTTATAATGAGGCCCTATGTCTTTGTGTATGTGTGCTGTTTGTAAAGGCCTGGCTGAGATTTCCTGATAATTCATGATGCTTTTCAGGCTTCAGGCTGAAGGCCTACTTATGTGTGGTTTATTCAATTAGTGTAAAAGCCTACTTTTATTTACTCTCTTTATTAGTACCCCTAATGGTTTCTTGATTAGTGTTACATGTTACTATACTTGTTAGGAATAGGTGTGTCATTCATGTATATGATCTGCACCTTATAGCTTACTTCTCATCCGGGACATTGCTTACTCTTAACACTGTTGCTGGTGTGCTTTGGGATTATAAAGGTAGTGCTATGTGCATGGGGTTGCTTTCTTTTTGGCCCTGTGTTGTTTCAAAGGGACCTTCAGAGTTTGTACTTTTGTGTACTTTGGGGGCGTTGGATGTACTTCCCAACAGGCTTTAAGAACAGAGCGAAAGAGAGAATAGGAGGAGAGCAGAGAGAGAAGGGAAGTGTTTTCCAGTGAAGAGGCGCCAACAGAGAGAAAGAGCGGAAACGTGATTGGGCACACGAACGGTGGGGCACTAATGGAAGAAATTGAAAATGTGAGCAGAGTGATTGAGCGGGGGAATAGCAAGAAAGAAGGGAGTAGTGATGGGAGGGAGCAAGATTCTGAAGAGAATTAAAGATGAGACAACGAAAATGACATTTGAGGCGAGAATGGAAAGGCAGCCAGTAAAGAGAAAAAAGGGCAGAAGAGAGAGAGTCATATGGAGCATATGAGAAAAGAAGATGAATAGAGGAATTTTGACGAAGACGAGAGATAGCAAGTCAGAAGAGGAGACAAGAAAAAAAGAAAAGACCAGAAAAGATGAGATGAAATTAGAAGTTTGGTGGCATGGAAGGTCAGAAAAGGTCAAACTTTATGAATACTAAACAAATGAAATCTTCAAGAGCGAGAAAGAGATGAGAGATGGGGAGAAGAAAAGAGAAGATTCAAAGTAGACGCCTAGATTGCATGCTGAAGAAGAAATAGAAAAAAGAGAAGGAGGAAAATAAATGGCAGTAGGGGGCAATGGAGGGGAGGGGGGGTAGATGTAGGAGGAAAGAAGAGAACCTCTGTTTTAAAGTTAAGAATAGGATAATGATCTGACATCCAAGATTGGATGGCCAGGAGACAGGAAGTGAAAGTGTAATGAACAGAATATGAGAAAACAGAGAAATAAAGAGCTGCGTATCATCAGCGTAGAGATGGTGGGATAAACGAAAGGAAGAAATAATAGACGCAATAGCACTTATGTGTGAGTATTTGGAATGCACAATCAGAATCCCCATTTTGAAACAGCATTCCTATTCCGCCTTGGGAATCCACATTCTTATCCACATTCGTGTAACCTTGCCACTTCTGTGCATCCCGAATTACAGATGTGTTCTTAATCTTAAGAAGTGAACACCTCCAGTTTGATAGATCAGAAAAAGCTCCTACTTATTAGGACATTTTATTGAATAGTCTACATTTCATTTATAGCAAGAGTTTACCTAAAAATACTGAATGTACAAATCTGTGTTCACCACTCGTGCTCACCTATCCTCATGAAATGGAATCATATCACCCCTCGACATTTTATTTGTGCACTAGCTCTCTTTAAAAGGTATACCAGTAATATCGAAAATAAAAAAGCAGAGCATTTGGAGATGTTTGCCCCATGCTCATTTTGGATCAATTCAGACCCCAGTACAAATAACACCTTTTTCGACACCAGCTTTTTAAACATCAAAGACTTAAAAGTTCACCAAATTTGGCATGTGTGCTCGGATGTTGTCAAGTGTTCCTTTTGACCAATTTAGTAAACCTGCATTCAAGAGGTCAATGGTTGCACAGGAATTGTTTTCTCTCATTTCCATGAGTTAAGGGTCATGTAGCCTTACCTAAGGTATCACTATGACAATACTATTTCTATTTCTCCCCACATCATTTGCCTCTTGTCATTGTGAAGAACAGAAAGGATTTGTGAAAAGAGCAGACATGTTTTGTGATCAGATGCGATACGGACAGATGATGCAAGGTAATAGCATTTCTTTCTGCTAAAACATTTAGGCCTGCTGGCGGTAAGGCAGGTTTTAGGTACCTTGAGATGAATTAACCAGGTGTAGGCTTCTGGTTCAAACATATCGTTGTTGGTCTTTGACAGATACATTTGGGATCTGACCTGCAAGGCACTGGTCAATATATTAAAACTGAAGGGTGATGGATGAAAGGTTTTTGAATTAAGCGTTAACACCCGATCCAGCCCACTGGATCCAGTGTTATCGGCTCAGGGCCTCGAGTTAAAGCCCAAGCGAAGGAAAGGCATTTAACAAGGGTATCCAGGCTGATAAATTAAAGTTACTCACTGTGGTGACTAGAGTACTCATATCCTTAGTTCCCTTTCCTCCATACTTGTGAACGTCCCCCAACATGGGGATGGCACTGGAACCTTTGGCAGCAAAAAATTGAGCTTCCCACTTTAACACCTGGCTGTACTGAATACTTTAGCCCCTGGCATAAAAGTGGGGGAAGGTGGGTGGGAAGTATGAAGAAAAGGGGTCTGAGGACTATAAGTACTCTAGCCACTACAGTGAGCAACTTTAATTACTCATACATCCTGTCTCCTTTCCTCCATTCCACCGAACAAGACCATAGGATGGAGCTGTGACAACCTGCCTCATATCTAGGATGATGCAAAAAGGTTCTTCAGAACCACCTGACCGAACACTGCATCCCACCTGGAGCTGGTATCCAGGGAATAGTGCTTACAGAATGCAGACGGAGTGGCCCAAGTAGCTGCTCTGCTGATGTCTCTGAAAGGCGACAGCCGTGGCCTTAGCTCTTAGCGCATGACCATGAATCCCCTCAGGAACTGGTTTTCCCATGGCTCTGTATGCCTCTGAGATGGCCTGAACCATCCATCGGGCGATATAAGCTTTGGAAGCCTGGGTTCCGGGGGACGTGCCCCCAAACATGATGAACAATGCCTCAGACTTCCTGAAAGATTTTGTCAGAGAGAGGTAGAACTTGAAGACTCTCTTGAGGTCCAAGGAATGCAATGCATTTTCAGCATCCGAATGCAGGTTTGGAACACCAGCAGGCAAATCTCCTGATTCAAATGGAATGGAGTGACCACCTTGGCAAAAAATGTGGATGGGTGCGCAAGATGACATTGTCGTTATGAAACGTGGTGAAGGGCTCACATGATGACAAAGCCTGCAGTTCGCTGACCCTGCGCACCGAAGAGAAAGCCACTAGCAATACAGTCTTCGGAGTAACCAGCCTGATGTTCACCAAGGCTATCAGCTCAAAAAGGCTTGCACTGCAAGGCCGCAAGAACCACATTAAAGACCAAGACAGGATGAGGCATGTGTACCAGAGGAAAGAGTCTGGACAACCCCTTGGCCTTAACCATTGAGTTGGTTGCTGAAAAAACGTGCTCTGGGGAATTCTTGTAGGCCCCAATGGCTGCCACATAGGTGCCGCAGGTATCGACTGCACAAGCCAGATGTCGGAAAATGCCAGCATGTCATCCAGGGAGCAGGTGAAAGGGTCAAGCCCCTTGTTGCGAGCCCAATGGCTAACCTTGTCAACTTACTCTTGTACTGAGCCCGCATAGAAGGCCTCCTGGCCTCCTCAATGATGTCCCCGCCTCAATGATGTCCCAGTTTTCCTCAGAGAACTGAGCATGGTCAAGTCTCAGGTGGTCAGGTACCAGTCTGCTAGGGCAAGCCTGGCCAGATCCAGGGGCTCAAACGCCCTACCCCGCCCTGCTGAGTCAGGAAGCCCCTGCTGGGGATCGGAAGATGGACCGGTCCCTGGAAACACAACTGCAGCAGATCCTGGCAGTCAAGAGAACCATGCTCTTGACGGCCAGTGCAGGGCGATCAGGATGAGGCTGCAGCCCGCCGATGCCCAGAACTTGCAGAGGGTCTGCTGGATCAACAGTGGAGGAGGAAACACAACACCTGCGGCCGTGCCAGCAGAGCTGGAATGTCTCCCTGAGAGACCCCTGACCCCGGGCCACCCAAGAGACAAACCAGGGGCACTTAGATTTTAGAGGAGATTGTAATAAGTCCAGAACCAGAAACCCCCATCCCTGGAAAAGGGGCAACAAGGAGTTGATGTGTAACTCCAACTCGTAGGTGTTGAACCCCAAACGGCTGAGCAGGTCAACTTCTGCATTGCTGTCCTCTGCAAGACAAACTGCACTGCCACATTGCCATCAATCAAACAAAATACTGTCCTAAAATGGCTGCCACAGAGATTGAAAGTGTGGCTCCTTACAATGCCCCTCTTCCATTTCTGTGGCGGCCTGGAGGGAGCATGGCAGCAGCAGCGATGGCGGCGGCTTACTGCTGCCGCTGTTGAAACAAGAGGCAAGGAAAGCAGCTAAAAAATGTAGGGAAGCCAGGGGGGGGGCAAGATGGCAGTGCAGGGCGGGGGAAGCAGCCAGCAGGCTGCTTGGAACGTGGGCTGAGGTGAGCAGTTTCAGCCTGTGTTCTGACCAACCTGATTGGTTGGCTTCCCCCGGCCCGGGTGCTAATAAATCATAAGACCTAGCATTGCTATGAGCAACCCCCCAAACCATTATTTTTCCACCTGCCCTTTCATTGCACAAGGAGAAAGCAAACATCCAAATCAGACTTGATCCCCCACACCAAAAGTGTCGATCCAGATCGAACTGCTAGGTCACGTACCTTTTGCATGAGACCAGAAGAAACCAGACATGTTTCGGCAACATTAGGCTTCATCAGTGAGGAGCAACTTGCATCTCTAGGCTCAGCAGGCTCAGGACCCATGTCTGGGAAACCATCCTGCTTAAGATGAGAAATGCAAAACTGAGAACTGGCGAATAGACGTTTTTGAATAGACCAATCTCTGGCATTACCTTCATGCCATTTTATCCACCCTGCCATGCTATTGCAAACTTGTCAATAAAGATCGGGATTTTGGAAGTACATTTGTCCATTGCTCGGAGACAGTACATTGCAAGTCTGGCCTCTGGGAGGCCCACAGATGCAAGTTTATCTCTTCATACATTTGGGGCTTTGATGCTTAGCAAGACGTGCACATGTGAGGCAAAACTACAGTGATCTTGTTTAGTTGAATTGGGGTCCTTATATCACGCCTATGACCTCTAACTCAGTATAATCCAATTAAACCTCTGACTCCTACTAATGAAGGGTATTTCTAGGCAGCTTCAATACTGTGAAGGGCAGAGGGGGTGTAAGTACTTGGATTCCATAGAAGCCTACCTCAAGGAAAGGCACATTTTTGAGGATGGAGTGGAGAACAGCTGGAAGACCTCTACAATAGGAGTCATCCTTGCCTTGTCACCACAGGCTCAGTTGATTGGGAGAACCGAGCTCTACCATTATCCTTGTTTTTGCATAATGTTTGGAAAGATAAGCAGCAGCAGCAGTGAATCCCTTCAAACATTCATCTCCTCTCACATTGCGAAACATCATAGTTGCTCAGTTAAGAGATGTTGTTCGCAGTACACTTTGCCAAGTTCTCTTTAACACCATTCGCTGGGTGTTGATGAGATAAGACACTAATAAACGTGTTGCTGGCTTAATGAAAATACACGTTGTCTCATACTAGAAAATGTACCAAGCAAACCTCACACACATCCAGAGAAGGAACACAGAATATTTCCTCAGCCCCGATTCACACCAACACCTAGTGTGGGTTGCATCACGTGTGCCATTTACACATGCACGTCAGGAAAACCACATTCTGCTCGTAGAACATTTCACAAAAGTAATTCTGATGGGGCACATCTCTTAATGCTGGCAGATTGTGCCACCAACAGAATTTGCAGAACAGAACCATGCAAGAGGAATGGATGCTGCACACGAAAGTGCAAACCTGATTCACAAACAGATGCAAAGTCCATGCTGACAGTGCCTCTGGAAACTTCCTGTGTGCATGGGTTTCCCATGTCACAGGGGAATATTCAATGCCAAAAAGTGCTTTTTCAGACCCCAGCAGCATTGATCTGCCCACACACGACTGGTCAACAAAGCATGAGTGTTTCCAGAATTGCTTTTCATTTCCACTATTGAAATAGAACTATCTATACTCTGACTACACCCAGGCCAATCCTGAGGCACTAACTGCTGTTGGTTCGAGATTATACTGGCTTTCTCAATCTAAGATGGCCAGTGTGTGGAGAAACAGTCCATGGTGAACTTTCCAAGATGGCAGAGGCAATCTTTCTGGTTTGTTGTTTATGGTAGGAAAAGTGGCCCACATGTGTATGGCACTTTCCGTAATGTGGGGAAAAAATATGTATGGGCGAAAAACCCTCTTTTTTCGGGGGCCTGACTCTTGAGGGTAGAAATAATCACAAAATTATAGAGAGGGTAGAGTCAAAAGGCTTCCCGAGCCAGTTGCGTGATAGGGGGTCAGCAGGACCTTGCAGAAGAACTATACCATTGATAGTTCTAAAAAACGAAATTCACCATAGAATACATGAAAAAGCGATAAACATTTATTTATAGCAAAAAAGGTTTTGTCTGAAGAAAATGTTTTGTGCCGTGGCACAACACAGATACATATAAAAGTGCATGTATAATCTGCACAGTGCTGGGTTACTCCAATGTGGTTACAGTTGATTCAGTGTATTGCCATTACACAGTAATCATTACCAAGTTGGTGACAATCTATTATATATATTGTCCAAAATCACAATACATCAAAGAGTGTCGACACTTAGATGCGTGTTTCTGGTTCGGTAATTGATTGACAGGGCGCAGGGGCTGGTAGACATAGAGCAGCGCTGCAGAGTGGATACTGAACTGTCTTCAGGACGTGTGCGTCAGTGGTCAGACTGGATTATGGGAAGGGCGTCATCCTAAAGTAAGAGGGAAGACTGCGTTTAAAATTGGTAAACTGGAATTTGTCCAGAGATGGTAAAAGGTTGCAAGGAACTGTGACCTACCAAGGCGGCAATTTGATCGACGCTCTGGCCGTGGTCTTTAAGTAATACAGCTGCTTAGGATGCGGCTCGGGGGAGTCTGCGAGAGTCAGAGGTCCAGGTCTAAATAGAGAGGAGTCAGTAAATGACCGTTAGAAACAAGTGTGTATAGTGAGGTACAAGTTTTAATGCACAAGCCGTAATTTTTGCCGGAACTGTAGTAGTCTTAGATGTGTAATTAACTGAAACACAATCCAGTGGATAGCCTGTGTAATTTAGCGTGCTAAGTAGAGGCTCTAGGGAGAACTACTAAATAAGTGACTAGGTTGGCGTAGTTAGGGTGGATGGCCAAAAAACGCATGCAGTAACAAAATGGCTGTCTCGTGTGTACATTATAGCTATGGACAGGAGATCGAGTGCTGTCATCGTTAAAAAAACACTTGTGGTCACGGAAAGACGAGGAGTGCACATTGTCAACGTTAGACGAGTGATGCACCTGCACGGGGAGCAGAGATGAGGCCGTGAGCTTACCTCGGGTCGAGTAAATGGAGCTGTGTCAGTCTGAGTCTGATGCGCAAGCGTAGTAGCGGAGCCTCGGTATAAGTTAAGTCGAGGGCGCTGTGATTACGCATGCGCGAGAGAGTCGTGTCAAAACTAAGGTCGTGTAAAACACCGTTGTGCTGTGTTCGAAGGCAAAAGTTGAGACAAAAAGTGTCTCTGATATGTCAATTTCTATGTACCTTTTTGTGTAACTAAACAAGTCAAATTCAGTGATACATATATGGAACAATTAGGCAGCACGTTGGTTACAATTGTGCTAATGCATGTTGCAAGACGAATGACAAATACACATAATAATTGACATCTGTGGGAGCAAGCAGTATAGAGTGCCATCTAGATTGCAGTTTAACTTTGGTGATATTGCATAGGAGAGCCAATGAGACAATGCAAAAATTGAGACAGGAAGTGTCTCTATGAATAGCGAACACAATGTATATGTGTATATCAAATAAGCAGCAGTTTGGTAGTACTTGTTTGTGCTTACATAAAAATGGAACATATTCATTTTTGAATGTCGATTGCACATATGAGGCATTTGTGTGACCAACAAGGAGTACCAAAACGCTATGTACATTTGTAGTTTAGAAAAACGCTGTGAAGATATTACATATGGGACCAAAAATGGGCTGTGAGTAGAAACCCACACGCTTGGTGGTGCTTAAACCTAGGTTACTACAATCAGTTGAATTCACAAGCCTCCAATAACAGACAAAACCCACGGAGACAACAAAGAAAGAAATTCGTAACATTCTCTATTAGCTCTAACAGTAGCGATTCAGATTCAACCGGTGGTGGACAAGGCAATACACCACAGGCCTCAAGTTTTCAAGGGAGAGGGCAATGGGGCAGACCTCGCTACCAAGGCCAACATCCCATGCGCACACGCAACTGGGTCCCACGACCACAACAAACATGGTGATCCCCATCTTTAATCTGAGTGATCATGTCCTGTCCTCCGACGAAATCGACGTCCTAAGCAAAGGCCTAAGTTTCATACCTAGCACCAGCGCTGACAAGTTTAACACAGAAGCCGAATTACGCAAATTCTTTCGCACCATCTGGCTACGTTACTTCTTTAGAGATAGCCCAGAAAAAGAACCCCCGAAATCTACAGGCTTAAGACAACCGTCAACTTTTACGCCACTCTCCTCGATGGTTTGCCCAGAAATTCTATCTTTTGAGAATCGCATACTTTTAGAAATGCGTCACCTATTTGACAAACAAACTCGGTTCAAAAACAATCTTTCAGCACAACAAAGGTTGGCCCTCAAATGTTTAGAAAGCAACAAACTCTTTTTGATTAAACCAGCAGACAAGGGTGGTGGTATTGTGCTTTGGAGCAACTGCCTCTATGAAACCAAAGTTAATAGACAAGTGTCCAATACTAAATTCTACTGACCAATACTTCTGAACCCCACATCTCGGATCCTATCAGAAGTAACCAGCCTGATGTGCCATGCCCATTACGAAGGCTGGATAGATGACGAGAAAGAATTCTTAGTCAACAACCATCCCATCATCCCAGCATTCTACTTACTCCCAAAAATCCACAAAAATACATCAAACCCACCGGGAAGACCCATCGTGGCCGGCATTGGATCAGTCTTGGAACCCCTGTCCATTTATATAGACCACTTCTTAAGACCATTCATGTGCAAAATGCCTTCATATATGCAAGATACCACATCAATGATAAGAAAACTGGATACTATACAAGCAGACCAAGATGACCTACTAGTGACTCTAAACGTCGAATCTCTGTATACAAGCATCCCACAAAGAGAGTGTGTACAAGTACTCAAAACCTACCTAGATGACAGGACATCAATGGATCCTCCCACCGCTTTCCTTCTCTAGTGCACTCGACTAGCCTTAATGGAAAATCATTTTATCTTCAAACAAAGCTTCTATCAACAATGCCATTGGACCAGCATGGGCGCAACTTTCGTCCCGGATGTAGCAAACCTTTTTATGGACAATTTCGAAAAGAACTCTATCTATGACGAACATAACATCTTCAAAAAATCGATTGGCTGTTGGTTACGGTATATCGATGACGTCTTCATGATCTGGAAAGGAACGGAAAATGACTTGCATACATTCCTGCAATGGTTAAACTCACAAAATGCCTGCATCCAATTTACCATAGACTACAGCAAGAATCAGATCCTCTTTTTAGATCTAGAAATATCCAAGAACCCCAACAATTCTTTGAGCACTACTCTGTACCGCAAACCTACTTCTAAAAATACCTTACTAGAATACTCCAGCTTTCACCCCTCGGGCCTCAAGACCAACCTGCCCTTCAGCCAATTTTTACGCATTAGACGGAATTGTTCCACATTAAGCGAATACGAATCTAAAAGCAAAGAACTAGCAACAAGGCTTAAAGAACGAGGATATCCTAGCCACATTGTCCGTCAGGCGAGAAGAAGAGTGAAACATACCAACCCAGAGGCCTGCCTTACTCCAACCACCAGAGACCAATCAAAGGATAAAATGAGCTGCGTAACCACTTTTACCCCCATGAGCAATTCAATTAAAAAAGTGATTTTAAAACACTGGGACAAGCTTCACACAAACTGCTTCAAACCTAAAAAACCAAGATTTGCGTTCAAATGCAATCGCAATCTCAAGGACCTTATTGTACACACATACACAGGGGCTGGTGCCACCAGTAACACCCAAACCACATTATGGCATCTACCCCCAGTGAAGGGCCATTTCAAATGTGGAAATTGCTCTGTCTGTAGCCTAACAGCAAACATCAAGACCATCGACCTAAAAGGGAACCCATGGACATTCAACTCCTTCACCAATTGCAAAACAAAATGGTGTGTCTACATCATAAAATGCCCCTGCGAGCTTATATACATAGGCAAATCCAAGAGAGAAATCAGATTACGCATTTGTGAACACCGGTTGTGCATACGTAATCAGGTTGAAGACAAACCTCTAGTGGCACATTTCCAGAAAATTAAACACTCATAATGACTTCTTTTTCGGCAATACTACAAACGGTCCGAAACCCTTTCCGCGGAGGCGATAGAGATCTTGCCCTCCGCAGACTCGAACAAAAATGGATTTACCGTCTGGACTCTGTATATATATAATAGATTGTCACCAACTTGGTAATGATTACTGTGTAATGGCAATACACTGAATCAACTGTAACCACATTGTAGTAACCCAGCACTGTGCAGATTATACATGCACTTTTATATGTATCTGTGTTGTGCCACGGCACAAAAAGTTTTCTTCAGACAAAACCTTTTTTGCTATAAATAAATGTTTATCGCTTTTTCATGTATTCTATGGTGAATTTCGTTTTTTAGAACTATCAATGATATAGCTCTTCTGCAAGGTCCTGCTGACCCCCTATAACACAACTGGCTAGGGAAGCCTTTTGACTCTACCCTCTCTATAATTTTGTGATTACTTTCCGTAATGTTTCACGATGCTCATGCATTACGCCATGGGCAGTCTGCTTTGTCACTGTAAGGGTCTCTCTTCCTAGTTCTCCTCCAGCGTTCCTGCCTGTATTGGCTGCATCTTAGTATTTTCTTGCCCTGCTCACGCTAGCCGCCTTCCTGCAGGTGGTGGTTCAACTCAATCCGGCCTCCAGTGGATACTCCTTAATGGTTCCAGTAAGTACAGACATTGGACCTCATTATGAGTGTGGTGGTCCGGTAAGCTTACGGGCAACGTTGTTACCGGACCGCCACACTACGAGTATGCCTGCTGTGCCTGTCGTGCGAGCAAGGATTCTGGTGCATCCGTCTCTTCACTTCCATAGAGTCCAACGGGACTCTATGAGAATGGGGAGTTACAAAATTCCGGCACCTGACTTCCCGCACCGCCAGCAGTTGTAATTTTCCAGTGGCACCTCGAAGTCAGGCACCATATTCGGTGTGACGGGGTTACCACCAACCTCATAATGAGGCCCATTCTCTTCCCGAGATGGCCAACATGCATTTTCAGAGTAACATTAGGTGGTCATCCTCTTGTATCCAGATTACCTCCACTCCCCCTATCAAGCTGGTTTCCAAGGTGGCTAAGGGGGATGGGTTGCGTCAATTATTCTAGAATGCTCCGACAAGGTAAAGCTCTCTCAGTGGTCAACCCTCATTAGAAAGTGCCCTCTGTGAAACTCTACTTTGTTTTATTGTAAGGCCTCAAGACTAAAACCTAAAGTTCTGGGTTGTCTCTAAAGACAAGTGTTCTTCGTTGTTTGTAATGTGTTGAAACCTATAAGGCGCAGGCTTTGAACTCCAAACTATATTTCCCATGATTCATACAGTGGTTTTGGATGCCATTTTGGGTATGCCAGAAAGATATAGATTGGAACAAAGAATAGAAAATATAAAAGAGGGGACAATTGGACGTGGGAGGGGAGTGGAGGGGAGGCCGAAGGGCACATTTCTTTTGAATAATTAGAATACGCAGCAGATTTGTAGGGTGGTGTCAAAGTTAAATCTTGATACTCTAATCATGTTAACTTGAAATAATAACATGAATTTCTTAATGTGAGTCTCAATCACATTGGTTTCCTTCATTAATACTGCTTGTTGGGTCTTCCTATTCTTGGATTTAATGCATTGATACCATCAAAATCTATTAAAAAAAATGATAGCCTTGTAATTGCTAAACATAGTATGCCTCAATAGGAAAACACGATTTAAGTTGTCATGAAGGACTCATCAGTCCATAAATTGTGTAGTCAAATATTGGTCCTCTGTACAGACATGTAGCTAGAGGGGTTCCTCCTTATGCTCTTTGGTGGTCTGCAGGGAAATAAAGTATACTTGTATAGTATATCCTCAAACTGATGAGCTATAGATAAAACTTGTCTCTGAGTAATGTGCTAAACATAACTTACAAAGGGTTAGCAGGTTGTTTCCGGTTATGCTATTTGCATCCATTTTCCTCAGCCGCGTGCACAATGGCATCTGCAATAAATAGCAAAATCATTGCACGTGTGACGTCATTGAGTATGACATCATTAACGTATTGTTGTGGCATTGTAAATAAATGCTGTGGTGCAAAAGATCATTCAGATAGTGGAAAAAATATAAAAAAGGAACAAAAGCGTCCTCGGTCTCTAATAATCCCGATTATAATTTGTACAAAGTGTGTTTATGTCCAGTGAATGATATTAAAATGAGTGTTACTGTATATAAATTAGACTATGAGGGGCGTGGCCGACAACCAAACAGGGAAGACTTGACTGTGCTGAGCTCCGCGCGGAGGGTCTGGTATCTGCACATTTATCCAACTGGATCCTTACATTAGAGGTGCAAAATACAAGATCCAAGGTGGCAACCTTTGCTGATCCTAACGACACAGATACAACTCTCCTTGTGCGGCTCCTGTGGGCTCTGAAGACATGCCTGCAGCCCAATCGATTGCGCAGTGGACATCTGGGCTTTGAACACAGAGCATAAAAGTGTGACGGGCCAGTGAGGGACAAAACCTTGATCATGGAGGGCATCTGTGCCTCAATGGAGCGCTGACCTGGCCTTGCCATGGAGACGACATTCTGATCTTATGCAGACAGAGGAGAAGGGAGGAAGGCATAACACCTTGATCATGGAGGGCATCTGTGCCTCAATGGAGCGCTGACCTGGCCTTGCCCTGGAGACGCGACATTCTGATCTTATGCAGACAGAGGAGAAGGGAGGAAGTCACAGGGACAGCGGATCCCCCGATCAGGCCTACTGAAGTCTGCGGTTGTGCTGGAGCAAGCCTGGGAGGGGCCACAGATGCCTTGGGTGGCTTCACGGATGGCTTGTCGCTGTGGTAAGAAGCCTGTACATCTTGTGAATGCTGGTGAGATCAGATCCCTGTGTTGGGGGCCATATGCTTTGGCCAGCGTGTAGCAGAGTGCAACTCACAGTGGGAGACCAATGTCCCACCCACAACGGTCAGTGGGGACCACAAGTGAGGAGGAGGAACTTTCCGCTTAATGCAAAGCAGGATCCCTAAACTGGAGTTAGGCGCAGCTGCAATGGCACACTTCACTAACTGCATCTTACGAGGAGCGCTGATGGCTAAAACCGCTGCCAGTAAGGGCGCTCCATCCATTGCAACAAGCCCATTTTTCTGTACTTATGACCCATGGACTCCCACAGCCACAGGATTAGTAGCACAACTTTGAAAAATCCTCTAACCATTACCAAGTATTTCACATATTTGAATGGTCACATTAACTGCTCAAATATGGAGTCTATGTCATTTCTAAGTATTAAATCCATGTATGATGGGATGTGAGAATCAAATAAGATTGTGGTCATCTATCGCCCAGTCACACATGACTTTTAAACTTTTTGATTTTCTCTTTCTTTTTACGCACTAAGAGAACAACTTATGTATTTGGTTTGTCTTATTCTTTAAAACAAAAATATTTTTTCAATCACATGAACATTTTTAAATCATATAACTTTTCATTGGGTTTTTTCATTTTCATTTAGCAATGTTATATATGCATGAGTTATGTGAGTTGCTTCCTTTAGATGAATTGTCCATAAATTGTTACAAATTAGGAGTTTGGAGAATTTATTAACAAATCGAACATCCAAAAGAGTGTGGATAGTTGCTACATAGTCTTATCCCGCTTCGAGATACAGATAGGGGCACACGTATATTGGTGAAGAGTGCAAATGACCAACCCCATGAGGGGTAAACCTGTACTGACACAGTGAGCCTGGGCAATAACAATGCTGGTTGGGACTTTGATCAGGAGAACCTCAATCAGGTAAAGCAGATCACAAGGTAAACTGTAACCTCTTGGAGGTAAATACAGGAGCCAATAGTGTGACTTGGAATGGGCACAATACATGTCTGTTCAATACCTTTTTTTTTACTAACTTTGTACCCAGATATGTCTATTTTTGAGAAGTTAAGTCTTAGCCCGGATCAACAAGTTCTTGATTAGATTTATGGGAAAATGCCAAAATCAATTAAGCCCAGGACCCTTCATTAACACGTATACGATTGTGAAGTTATTTTGAAGAAAGAGATGCGCAAGGGGCATTAAAAATGGTATGTCCCGATGATGTGAGGCAAAAGCACCTATAGAAACTGGTTATGCCAATCACAAATATCAGGTTCTTTTGGGAGAGGCTGAAATATTCTCTCTGTAATATTGCAAAAGAATGCAAAGGACTTTTGGGCTATTATAAAATCTAATGAGGGATTTCAAACAGATCTTCCAATTACAGAGTAGAACTGGATGGGCCATTTTAAAACCATGTATACATCGGGGGTAGATAGCATAATGGGTACAGGGGAGATTAGTGATGTGTTGCGGTCGTTAGAATGGGATATGGATGATCTGTCGGAATGCATCCCGAAAAGGAAGAACTCAAGGGCGCCGGGCCAGGATGGGCTGGCTACAATAGTCCTGAAGGGCAATCCACAAGTTTGGGCATATATTCTGTACAGTATTTTCGATGGGGTGGTCAGAGCAAGAAAAATACCAAACTCATGGTCAAGCTCCACTGTAGTACTAATATATCAAACGGGGCCCCGAATTGAGCTGGACAATTACACGCCAATTTCTCTGTTAGACACCCCGTCAACATTTTTTGCGGGACTGTTGTTGCAAGAACTTAGAAACTGGGCCCAAAAGGAGTGGAAGAATGGAATGTATACCGGACAGGTTTTTGTAGGGGAGTAGGAACGGCAGCAAACAGGTTCATCATTGGCCTGCTCAAAAAGGAGGTCATGGAGCGGTCCAAGCCACTATTTGTTGACTCCTCCATGGCCTTAAATAGTGTTTCAAGAAGTAATCTATGGGCTAATATGTACTTGTGGGGCTGCCATACGTATAGCTTTGCACAAAAGCACATCTGTTTGTGTGAGACTGGATAGGCAGGGACATTTGTCAACACCTATTCAAAGTGAACTAGGGTTACAACAAGAATGCTTCTTTGCACCCCTCCCATTTCATCTTTTGATTTCAGATATTGGTGAGGTTTTTTTTAAACAACCTGTTGTTTTCCACTAAAGATTGATCAAACTCACATGAATTATTTATTATATGCTGACGATATGGTGCTTATGGATCATACACCGATAGGTCTACAACGGCAACTCGGATCTTGAAAAGTATATAAAGGCAAATTACCTTAGCATCAATTTAGTAATAACCAAGATCTTCCTGTTCTGGGTATATCGGAAAAGTACAATTGGAAGGTTTAAATGGTATTTGGGTAATAACGTCCTCGGTAGAGTAGATACCTTTACTTATTTGGGTTTTTAGTTGTTCGAGTCTAAATATGTGGGTCAACATTTCAAACACAAAAAGCAAAAGCTGAGGGCACTGGCAGCCCAGACGATGTAAAATAAGAAACACTGTTATTATTCTTTTGTGCCAGTGACTGAATACTGCTGTTAAAATGTAGTTCCGGTTGTCACCTATTGTGCCGAAACCCTTTTGTTTGACTTTATCGGTAATTGGTTAAAACTCAAGGGACTATTTTCGAGACGAGTCCTAAAACTCCAAAAGGGGTACCTGCCCAGGTTATAAGGTATGAATTAGGGCTGCATTATCTCACGTCAATTGTAATACGGAAAAACCTAAACTTCCTGATGAAAATTGTAACTGCAGAGGAGAGCTCTATTTGGTGGCAGTTGAAATATGTGATGAACTATAGGATGAGCGGACCAATTAATAGTTGTGTTGAACAAGGCCATGGTTATATGAAATTTTATGATTTGAGCATGGACTTACTGCTCATGTCCCTGGGTAAAGCGAAACATAACGTATGGGAAATGGACTAGATACATGCAATTAAGGCAGTGCGCGGATACCGCCTATATTCAGGGCTGCTGCTTGATGTAAGATCTTATGGTGTCCACCCTACTACTTGCAAATATTCTCAGGTTATTACTGGCGTACACAATGTCTACGCATTTGAACCTTTTCAATACAAAGGAAATAGCGGGAGGAAGAGAGGGGATTGATCACAGCTTGAGGACTTGTAGGAATTATCATGCAGAGGGCATTGTTGAAACATTATCATTTGCTGCTCGAATTCCCAGTTTTGTATTCTCGGGTGAATTGTATATTAATCATTTCATTAAAGATTCTAGACTGTTGTCATCAGGTTTAACTTGGCAATACATTTTTACTGAAAAAGTGAATAGGTCGAGATTGGCGGCTGTGCTCTTTTTAAAAGAGCTATTCCGGAGACCACCAGGGGGTGCTGATGGCATGGCTCGTTGACCTGCCGTCTCCTCCATCCACCGGATGATTGTGGTGAGAATGGACCCCACATGAGCCCCTGTTTTGGAGTATGCTTGTTAAAATATTGCTCCTGAGGCTCCTTGGACTGTTTTGGCACAACTCTTTAGATAAAGCAGAGCCGTATCTACTTGCCTCCAGGGACAGTGGCCTGCCAGGCATGCAACGGCCTGTGGGGTGGGGCTGTGCTCCCGGCATCGTAGGACTGTGAAAATCTGCTGGAGCTTCTACAGAGATCCTATTGTCTGCCGCTGAGGTGGATCAGCTCAGTGTCCCCTACAGGCCGGGCACGCTGGCGATCGAGAGGCGAACAGTGATATTTGTAATGCAGCAGAGGCTGCGAAATACTGAGAGCGGAAAGACTGTCAAGTAGGTCGGTAGCACACTTGCAACAGGGTTAATCAGCGCAGTGCTCCTCCCTTTTATAGACAGCGAAAGGAAGCGTTTGTAAAGTTGGACTCCTAAAAACATATTTGTAAGGTGGGGGCACCACAAAGACGTTGGAAGCTGCACAGCGTTTTTAGAGATGTGGTGCAGGGACATGCTTCATGTTTAGGAGAGTAGCTGGCTCTTACATGGGAGTTGCAGGCACTGTAGGGTTGATGGGGGATTTTTGATGGATGTAAGCAACCAGTCCCGCCTTAGAAAAGTGGCGATTTGTGAAGTGGCCCGCGCAGTGAATTTGACTTTGTTGTAGGACACAGTGACTTTTTCCTTAGGATACATGGTTTTTCAATGCTGTGCTCTATGCTTATGGTTCCAGATGTTCTTGGTAGCAGCATGTGCAAGTGAGAGGACGGGGTGCTTGGAAATAGTGCTGCTCCCAATATACTGTCTTCATTTCAATTTCATACCGGCGACGCACATCCCGCACCCCTTAACATTGAGTGATCTTCAGGCAGGCCTTTGCATGGCCTATAATGCAAATGGAGGCATCGCAGGGGCTGGCTGATGGGTCAGAGAAGGGCTCAACGAAGGTGGACATCCAGTTCTTACTGGATGAAATGTAGTCAATGAGAGGAGACTTCCAGGCTTCGGTTACCGAATTGAAAGGGAGAGTTGGTAAATTAGAGGATAAAATGGAGACCCTCGAGAACAATCAGCTCTCAATTGAACTGGTGGTTATGAGGATTGACGCCCGGCTACAGGACTTGGAAATCAGAGAGATGGACTGTGACACTAAACTTGATGACCTCGAGAATAGGGGAAAGGAGCTGTAACCTGAGAATCTTTGGATTGAAAGAAAATCCAGGTGAATCAATGTCCTCACTGGAACATCTGGTTCGCTCATTGCTAGCTTCTTTGTTTGAGGGAGTGGCTCTCCCTGACTTTATGTTCGATAGGGCCCAGAGAGAGAGAGCAGGGGGTTCCCAGGAAGGCCACTTTTGCTGCTGGTCAAGTGTCATTATTTCACTCAAAACCAGATGATACTTAAGAGTTAGAGAAAAAGAGCTGATAACGCACAAAGGATCATCGATTCAAATTGATCAGGACCTCTCTGCCTCAACTTTGAACACACGTAGGGAATGTCACCCTCTTATGCATTGGCTCAGAGATAATGGTGTGCGTTATAGATGGGGATTTCCCTTTTTTCTCAATTTTGAACATGGAGTGGAACATTTTCGTATCACAACGTTAGCAAAAGCTGAAGGGGCTTTGGACCACTTATAGGAGGGCACTCAGCTGCTGGGCCAAAATAGGGCACCAAAGGGTCTGGCTGCATTATCTGGCACCCCACAGCCCAGCAGCAGAGAGGTAGAAGGAAGGGCTCCAGAAAGTTTTGAAAGTTGAACACTGAGAAAAATGTGTACTTGATGTTGTGGTTCCTTTGAGGTCTTAGTGGATCCTCCTGGGGACCAGGGAGAGGCCTGTAGTAGATAGCCCATGTTTTGTCAGAGGTCCTGATTAGGTGTCTTAAAGGCATGCCCTCTGTGTTATTAATATGAATGTTTTTGCTTCTCCGGCCGCAGATTCCAGCTGGGGGGCCAGTTTCATATTTGAAGGTTAAGCAGGTCATTACTGTCTGGAAAGAGTGGGAGAGACCCGTTTGGGTGGCTCTAGTTTCATAGAACAGACTCCAGTAAGGGAGAGGGTTGCAGTTCAGGGAGTTGGGGGGAGGGAAATTGTGAGAGAGTAGGGGAGGTGGCGGATGGTAGTATTTTTGATCACAGGGGACCTGCTCCAGTGTTGATTGGCCATTTTACGGCTGTAGGGACTGTGGTTAGAAAGTTCTGGTTGCTTCAAAGGCTCGCAATGTTTCTTATGTATATGTCTTTCCATTTTAATTTTGATGTCCCTAATAAGGCCCATGATATTACACAGTCATCTGTTAGGGTTATACGGAATCATACCAGTATTGCGACCACATAGGTTGCTGGGTACGAAAAGAGCCTTTGTCCCCGGCTCCTCTTAGTCATGGCAATGGGGGTCGAGAGTTGTGGTGGTGTACCCCATTTCCGCTAAATGGAGAGCAGGGGGACACGAAAGTGAAAAGAAAAAAAAAGGACCCTGCGGTGCCAGCGCCGACCCACATAAGTGGGTGGGAACTGATGCTGCAGGGATCGAGGGAAGTCGACCGCACACTTCCCCATGCGCTGCCGTTAAGGTAAGTGGCTTGCGGGAAGTGGGGTAGGGGAATCAGGACACATAGCTCCATCTGATCACTGCGCCGTGCAGTAATGGTCGTCGACATTTTTGTCGGAATTACGGGCGGCGCAGTGATCACATAGATTCGGTTATAGCATGGTCTGACCATGACATGGAAATGGTAACAATGAGTTTGGGCTGTCACTTGTCCCAAGAAATGGTGGGTATGTAATAATACCTTGTTTAAAGATTTAGTGTTTCGTGAACTGTTTCAGGATCATATACGCTCTTATTTTTAAATGAATGATAAAGGGAAGGTTAGTAAAGATGTGGTCTGGGATGCAGCAAAAGCGACCTTTCGGGGGCTTCTTATTGCAGAAGTGTCTGCCAAAAAGAGAACTAAGGCTTTGAGGGATGCACAACACGTGAACAGAATCAACTTCGAGAGGCTGTATATAGTGACCCCTCAGATAAGGAGGAATATCAGACAGTTATAGCTGAGCTCAGACAAGAATTGAATAATTTGTGGAGGGGAGCAGCTTTTTATCAGCTCCATTGCTTGACGCAAAACATTTTTGAGAAGGGGGATAAGGCCCACACCATTTTGGCTACAAAGCTTTGCAAAAAAAAGGGACAGAGAGGTGAGTAATAGAATTAAGGGACTCTCAGGGATGGAGGTCGACTGCCCCCAGATAGTATACTTTTGAGGTTTGTTCAATTTTATAGTGCGTTACATACTAGTGACATGGTGGTCCCAGGTCAGATAATAGAGAATCATCTTAAAGGTACTCGCCACCCCATGTTAAACTCAGAAGATTTGATTTTGTTAAATCCACCAATAGAGCCTCAAGAGATTCTACAGGGCATTGCCAAGGTAAAGGCATGGTCGGCCCCGGGTCCTGACAGTTATACTGGTGCCTTCTATATGGGGTTTGCACCCCAAATGGTTCCCTTTCTGATTTTACTTTTTAATGACATTCTTGATGGGGTTAGGTTCCCGACACTTCACTGAGGCCAGGAGAGTTGTTATCCCAAAAGAAGGCAAGGAGAGACTTGACTGTGGCTCGTATTGCCCTATATCTCTTTTGAATGTAGATGTGGAGCTCTTTTCTGGGGTTCTAGCGGAATGATTGGGACGGTTGATGCTGACATTGGTACACAGTGACCAGGTTGGCTTTATATGTGGGAGACAAACAGCAGATAATCTACGCAAAACTATTGATTTGATGGCTTCTATTGGCCCCTCTGACATTGATCCAATCTTGTTCTCCTCCCTTGACGCACAGAGGGCCCTGGACAGAGTCGAATGGCCTTTTCTCCGGGCGGTCTTCGGCAGAATGGGATTCCAGTCCCGTTGGATGATAGGGGGTCCTGCCATTATACAGGACCCTGAGAGCTAACGTGACCATGAGTGGTTTGTCCTCTGATTATTTTCCGTAACAGAAGTTTGGACTGACACTGCACTGATGGGGGAGTCACAGTGGGCTTCTGTCATGATGCCTACTCCCGGGAAGCCAGTTCAGGGCCAGCGTCCCCGAAAGCAGACATCATGTCCCCAGGGAGGGACCCAGCAACCCCTTATAGGGGCTCTTTGGACATTGTCCTGGCGCCTTTGGCGCCGGGCTCATAGAAGGCATCAGTCCTGGCACCATAGGCGCCAGGCTCATTATGGGAGTCCTTGGATGGACTTACCTGATGCAGACCATGCTGCCGGATCCAGACCTCCTTGAGGTCTGAAAGGGACTATGTTACTTATGGGACTATTTTACCACACGGGCGTGGCTGAGGAAGAATACTAACCTGGGAACTACTTTGGGGGCTATTTAAACCACGCCCAGACAGCAGCTCACGCTTCGCGTTCTGCATCTAGCAGCTGGACGCTCACCGTGTCTGCTCCTGCATCCTGGCTCCAGCCACGCCCGCCTGCAACCTGGAACACCTGAAAAGGAAGGAAAGGAGAGAAAGGTGAATAATTGAACTTTACCTACCTCCATCCGGAGTCCGGAACCATCACTCCGACGATCCTGAGAAAAGACATTTTTAGAAGCGCATCGCATCGCTCGCTGCAGCGCCGCGTTCCACTCACCTTCACGAGGCGCCCTCTGGCTCTTCAGCCACCATTGGCACCATCCGTCGCCTTTCAGCGCCTAAGGAGAAAAAGAGACAAAACAAAGGTGAGCGAAGGAACAGATTGAGGAAGGCCTGATTCTTCCACCTTAAGACTTACCTGATTATTGTTGGGACAATCTTTCCTCACCTCGGGTCGGCGCTGCTTCTTTGGCACTGCCGTACCCTGGCCCCTAAGGGGAAAAAGAGACAAAACAAAGGTGAGCGAAGGAACAGATCGAGGAAGGCCTGATTCTTCCACCTTAAGACTTACCTGATTATTATTGGGACAATCTTTCCTCACCTCGGGTCGGCGCCGCTTCTTTGGCACTTCCGTACCGCGGCCCCTAAGGGGGAAAAAGACATACGCATTACTGGGTGAAAGCAAGATCACTAAGGGAACCATCCATCAAAAAGACTCACCAGAGTTACCTTCGGCGAATCCATTCCTCTACGCGGATTCTTCATCCTACATCTGAAATAGAGAAAAGGACAACGGACAATTAAGGCTTGAACTTTTGCAACTGAATACTTACGGCCTCATATCGGAAAAGTCAAGCGGAGTTGAATACTCACCAAACCCGAGATCCAGTGAAGTAACTGGAAATCAACGCGCCCCTGCATCGGAAGCAGGATGGAGAGCTCGTCCTTTCAGACTCTAAGGTGAGACTCTACGGGGAATCGCGGAGGGGGTTCGAGGAGGGGGAAGGGGGGAATCCGACACATTATCCAGCAGACAGTTAATCCCCTTTTCCATCTACAGAAGGATTCTTCTACGGGCCAGACAGGCGAGGTTTGGGGGTCCGGTCCAGTCCGTCTTCCGAGTCCTGCGCATCACCTTAGAAGAGGTCATAGCAGTCCAGAACAGATCGGCGCCTCCGTGGGAATCAGGTGAGCGTTACAGCTTCCAAATTAAACATGCATTTTTGTTATGAACAATTGTGTCTCTTGGTTTTGTGCAGTGTGGTCGGATTTTGAGACCCGCCCGAGGGTTGTAAAGAATGTGATGTTGCTTTTTGATACCCTGATTAAAAATGTTTGAATATTAAAAAAAAGAGCTCTTCCCAGACAAGCCTGAGACTAATATCCGCCAGGGTGCATAGGGTGCACTAGGAAAACCAAGACTTTTACTGTTAGTATGATACTTTACTGTTTTTTATACTGGTTGTTTTATGAATTAGTTATGATGAAATTAATTTTGGTAATAGGAATTTTAACGGGTTATCTATAATTAAATAACTTGGATTTTGTGTTTTATGTATTGTAAATATTTAATGTGTTTTTCTTCTTTTTGATTCTATTAACTGATGTGTGATACATGATGTATAAGTGAAAGGTTCCTTGTGAGCTAATACACTAAATAAAAACAAATAATGCTGGTTGGGACTGTGATCAGGAGAACCTCTGATCTTGAACCTCTGAGTTGGGATCTGTCCCAGCGCCTGCACCATCGCGAGGTGTTACAGCATAATATGCAGATGCCGCACTATGATCGAAGCAGAATAAAATTGACAGTTTCACGCACAAAACAGAGCGACCAGCCGTAGAATCACAATCCCTTAATTCTGGGGAAGACAGACAACAATCAAGTTCTCCAACCAATAGCAGCATTGCCCTCAAATTCATGATGGGGGACATTCGAGTAGACATTTTGCACCTTCGCCAAGACCTGCAAAACCTGGCCAAGAGAGTCTGTGCCATGGAGAACAAAGTCACAGAAACGCAACAATAGGTACTTCTCTCTGCAAGCAATGATCCAACCGCCACAAACACACCCTATGAACCACATAGAGAAGATGCGGAAGGGTGGGCGCGAAGAAACTTGAGAATTATCGGCCTCCCAGAGGAAATGGAGGGGCAGGACCCTATGGACTATGTGGACAACCTGTTGCACCTGGAGATTGGACCAAGCACCCTGTACAAGGGATTTTTGGCTGAGCAAGCATAAAGAGCCTAAATGAAAAAAACCTCTTCTCGTGGGTACTGTCGGGGTAATTATCCCGGGGTCGGCTGAGCCGTCCGCGGACCTCCGGGCTGGGAGGCCCCAACTCCTCCCGTGCTTCCATGAATGAGTATGAGACACACACAAGGAGCAAGGTGGTTCTGCTGTTTATTATAACAACGGCAGGGATGGGTCTTGGATCGTACGCGTCCGTCCAGACTCTCAAACTCAGTGGGGCTCGCAGGCCCTTTTTACAGCAGTATGACGCACTACTTGCGTCATCTGGGAAAGTTAGCAAAAACCTATTGCCACTTCGGATTGGTTCCCCGAGTGGTAGGGTTAGTATAGGATACATATAGAGAAGACTATTAGTGGTTAAGGATGAGTCAGGTAGTATACTTGGGCTGTCCCTACTATTAGATACTTGAAAATTGTTACAAGAAGACCCCTGATGATTGGCTAATGTTAGTGGCATCAGTGATGAGTCCCCCCGTGTTCTGTTAGGTCCTCTCGCGAGCCCCCAAGCCTGGGCCCATCACCGTTCCCAGCTCGCGGTGTACCTGTCACTAGCAACAATGTGTAACTATGTGTTTGTGCAGACAATGTACGGGTCTGCTCATAGATTTGTGAGCAGGTCATTCCCATCGCCATAGGTGTCCATCTTTCCGCTTCGCTGTTGCAACCTGTGTCCCAGACATGGGACCCAGGCGACTTCTGTCTCGTGGGTCTGGCACCTTGTCAGATCGGCTTGGTCACGTGTGGAGAGACCGTAGCTGGAGCGGAATTCTGCACATTTACAGTTGTATTTTGTTTCTGTGTGCTCGGCTTTTCTTACAGGTGTGACCTTGGCGCCGGCTGGTAGCATACGAGTTGCAACATCGTGCCCTTGGCTATGAGCTCTCGCTGGGGCTCGTTCTGCGTGATCAGCACTTGTATTCTTGCTCATACAGTTTTCATGAGGAGGCTCTTGCTTGCGGCC
Organism: Ambystoma mexicanum; assembly: GCF_040938575.1. Taxonomy (NCBI): domain Eukaryota; kingdom Metazoa; phylum Chordata; class Amphibia; order Caudata; family Ambystomatidae; genus Ambystoma; species Ambystoma mexicanum. The sequence continues at coordinate 165,341,772 of NC_090929.1, forward strand.
TGCTCGGGCCTAGTTCATGGGTGGTGATGCATAATCCGTGGTACGGAGGTCGCGGTTTGACATGGCGTCACAAGCAATGTTAGGTCTACATGATGGTGTCATCACAGGGCGAAAGGTGGGAGAAGCGTCAGCAAGCATATACGCGAGTTCTTCAAGCGTCTTGCATTTCTGCATTACTATAAAAGGGCCTATGTGAAAAATAACAATGAGGCACGTCAGTGGGTGTGTCAGTCACCTACGTCATAGCACTGAATATGTTCTTCGTGTAGGCTGGTGCGTGAGTGACCAGTGTGCATGGTGGCACGTGTGTTCTTGGCAGTTGGCTAGGTCATTGTGGCATCTCTAACGATGTGGGTGCTTGTGGCTGTTGTCTTAGTCGAGTTCATCCATGCCACAGGTGTCGGCTTGAGTCGGGCAGGCTGGTGGGCATATCCTTATGTTCCTGAACAAGGGTATTTTGCCATCTGGTAGACAAACTCGTCCCGTGGGGGGTGCCTGGGCCGCGATCCTCTAGGCCATGGTCGTGATGAAATTGGGGGAAGCTTGTTCTCCCATTCTCCCACTTCAGTCCCCCCTCTGGTTGACTTGTCGACCACAAACATATCCTTTTCTTTATCTCCTCTTACTCTCCATACTTTAGTTATTCCACCCAAGTGTCCCTAGTGGTTGACATGGTCTTCGAATGACCAGTACATATAAGCACAGCTCCCTCCTGGTTTGAAGTATACCCATCTTCCAACATAGCTCCTCGGGTTTCTTGGGTTCTCCAATTTTACAGGTGGCGGATCCAAGGGTTGGTAATGATCTGTTTACGCAGTATCTCTCTTTCCTTTATTATCACATCGGTGTGCTGGTCATCATCAGTTGGCATCAAGGGGTGCATGCCAACCATTTCGATCATTTCGTCTGTAGTGCGTGCTTTCCTGGCTTTCCAGAACCTTATTAAAACCAATACTGCTGCAGCTAATATTATGCATCCAACTATCACCTTCAGTCCATCTGACAGCCATGATGGCATCCATGACCATAACAATGAAAACCAACTAGTATCCTTCTTCACTCCTTTGCTTTCTTCCATCATTTTGGAGTGCATCTGGGCCAGTTGTGATACTGCTTCAGTAAGTGTCCCATTATCTGCATTGTTAGGGTAAATGTGCAACATGACTGTCCAATTTTCGCACAAACTCCTCCTTCCATAGCCGTGAGAAGATCCAGTACATATCTGTTTTGTAGTGCTACCATTCTTACCGTTCGCAGCTCCTCTTTTATGGCGTTGAATCCGTTTACTGTTGAATTGATCGTTATCTTTAGTTCCCATCAGGTGATCTGAAGCCATTTTGCGTTTGCATATGCTTGTAGTCCTGGGTGTATTTTTGACAAGAAGAACATTGCAGCCCTGCTGAATAATCTGTGTTCTGGTGGGATGGAGGAGAGTGCTGTTTCCGATCTTCCCCACAGGTAGTTTCCTGTTAGGGGTTCTCCTTGTCTTTTCATTCTCGGTAGGATGTTATTGTTGTTGTTCTCTCCTTCTTGTGATTGTACAGACCTTCTCCTCCTCTTGTTCCCCTCGTCCATCTTGGGGAAATTGGCCGTGTTAACATGTTTTTGGGGCACTACTAGTAATGGTACATTGATGTGTACCATGGTGCATATTCCATTTCACAACAGAGGCAAGGTGTGGTATGCCTTATCTCCGCAGGCCCAATAGTGGTCCATTATTACTGCTGTTCCAGCAACCCCCTCTGGTAGTTCTAATACGCTTCCGCAGTTGGTGTTGTATCCCACCTCCACATCTCCTTTGTGTTGGTAGCATAGCTTGGGTGCAGTCAGCGGTAGTATGCTTATTGGGTCTTCATCCTTCTCCATCCATGTCAGCATGGGTACATATTTACCCCCATGTCGTCCAGCATCTGTCGTCGTGTTCCTGTATGGTGGTAACATTTTCTCTTGTTATCATGTTGCTTCCAACCACTCCTATTTCCCATTCATTGTTCATGTATATCTTCCCTGTTATTGTTATTAGAGGCCTTTCAAAACATCCTTGCACACCAGGAACTTCAGTGGCGTACCAATCACATGGCAGGTATTCTAGCGTTACTTTCTTCGTTTCTCCTTTATCGGGGCCACTCGTCATGTATCTGAATGCCTCAGCATGTAAGCTGCTCTTTTGGTAGCTCAAATATGACTTGAGGAAGTTGTTTTCGTATGGGTATTTGTCCCTTGTTTCCCATTGCATTCTCACCACCGTTCCTTGGAATCGTCCCCTCATTTGGAATAGTGCCAGATATACTATACATTGCACTGACTTTTCCTGTATTTCTGTGGCAACGAATGTCCTTGATGCGCTCATGGCGTATGGGATCAATGAGCACACATAGCAGCTATCCTCCGTTGTCTGCTTACCAATTTGGGTCATGTGCTGGTACTACATGTTGTTTGAGACGTGTGCTGAATCTGTTATGTAACTATCGATACCTTTATTGTCAGTATATGTGCTGCGTTTAACTCTTCCTCCCTTACCCTTAGGGTTGCTAGTATCACCTGATATCATACCTGTTGCGGCCGTGGGAGGGGGCATGTTAGTTTTGGGTGCAGCCACAAAATTGATAGCATAACTTTTCTGCCATACAGAGGCAGCCAACAGACCAGTGATGACCAACACCCCTATCAGTTTTATTACAAGAGGTAGTCCCAACGGCATTTTGTTCTTACCTTGCTGTAGTCCGGCAGCTTATTCTTGCGACGTTAAAGGTGCCCGCCTGAAAATCCTCAATGTGCTGGTTATTATTGTTAGTTTTTGTTAATTAAGCTCTCCCTATCAAGTAATCGTTCAGTGCCCATGCGAAGAGCTGTTCCCACGCTAGTCTTAGAGACCTATCTCTTAGAGCCGGTAGGTGCCCGTGAAGGTGGGGAAATGATTGTTCTATGGCCAAAACAAATGCAGTGTAATATAGCGTACCCTTCTTCTTTTTAGGTACTTCGACCTTCTTATATGATATACAAATTGGTGTGATAGGGCTTCAGGGGTGTTATCATCCGCGGGCAGCATCTACTCCTAGGCAGAGCACACTGTTAGTTACTTTACTTTCTAAACAATACAAATATATGCGGTACCTGCATGTGCGAGAGAAATAAGAGAAAAACATACAGGTGTTTTATGTGTGTGTGTGTAACATCCAAGTTTGTTATACAATGTCCTTCAATCGATGGTGACCTTGGAGGGGTCGCTGGGGCTGGATTGGGCAGAAGTTTGTTTACTTTGTGATCTCGTGACCGGGGGGGGGGCTATGGGCAAGCGTCCAACGTCTATGGCAGTGGTTGTGTCTGGGGAATCTGGGGGGTGGTCAAGTGTAGTGACACAATTGTCCTCAGCGGTGGTTGATGTATCCTTCCCTGTAGCCGACGCTGTTGATGGTCTTGCAATGGCCCTGTCGTCAACGCTAGGGTGGGTCTGAAGTTTGTAGGGCTTTACGTCGTGTAGGTGATTCCAGGTGCGCTTATCGTGCAGTTTCACTGCTCTGGGAGCCACTTCCTCTACCAAGTGTGGTCCGGTAAAGCGTGGGCTGTTCCACCTTCTATTGAAGTTGCGGAGAAGCACATGGTCGCCTTCCGCAATAGTGCATAGTCCTTCCTTTTCCTTGTTGGTGTCTTCTTGTTGAGAACTCTTCGACCCGCCCCGCGTGCGCTCGAGCTGTTGAGATACAAAGGCGACACTAGTAATCAAAGAAGACACATATTGATACATTTCATCACCAAGACCAGTTGCAGTGTTTTCATGGTCAGTAAATGCTCTTGATGTTGGCGTTAAAGGAAGGCGCATTTGACGTCCTGTCACCACCTCGTGGGGTGTGAGGTGGTGATCAGACCCTGGCCTGTTCCTCAGCTCAAATAGAGCCAGCGGAAGGCAGTACAACCAGCTCTTTTTAGTTGTCTGCTGAATTTTTGCGATCTCCTCTTTCAAGAGGCCATTCAGGCGTTCACAGAACCCGTTGGCCTGTGGGTGGTATGCACATGCAAATTTATGTTTAATACCCAGCAAGGATGTGATGTGTTGAAACATTTCATTAGCAAAGAGTGGGCCGTTGTCTAACCGCAGCACTTCGCAAACACCCCACCTGGGGAAGACCTCTCTCACTAGAAATTTAGCTGCTCTAAACGCATCCGCGTGTGAGCAGGGTCCGGCCTCGATCCACCTGGAGAATGGACATACCACTACAATCATGTACCTATGTCCTTGACATACATTGATCATATCAATGTAGTCAATATGAAGGTGTAGGAAGGGTCCCTCGGGCCGGGGTATAGTACCTTTAATCACTTGCAGCGTGTGAGCGGCCCTAAACTGTTGGCATGTGAGGCAGTTACTGATGAAATTAGTTACATGAGAATTTAACTCGGGGCAGAACCAATCCTCCCTAATTCGTGCTGCAATCACTTCCTTTCCTGTATGTGCTGGATGATGGAGCTGGGCCAGGGCGGTGTTCAACAGTGCCAATGGCATGACCACTTTTCTGGTATTATTTTGACGCCACAGTGCGTCTGTTGGGGACATCGTACATCCTCTTTTTACCCACAGTTCCTTTTTCTGTCATTGGTGCGGCTGCCTGTAATTCCATTATATGTGTTGCAGTGAGATGTGTGTACCCTTCCTTCATCATCATCTGTCTTGCCATTTTCCTCCCCCTCCCCGATTCTGGGGGGGTCCATAATTCATCAAAATATGCCGCATGCTTGGCATGTGCGTCTGCTGTTTCATTCCCTTTCGAGATATAGTCATCTCCATTAGTGTGTGCTGGGCATTTAACCAAAGCTATCTCTTGGGGGTCATTAATTACTTCAATCAATTCTGCTAGCAAGAGGGCATGTTGTACTGGGGTGCCATCAGCTCTTCTGAACCCCCTTCTCTGCCATTTTATCAACCCGTAGTGCACTGTTGATGTGACATATGCGCTGTCAGAATATATAGTAACTCTTTTGTCAACATTTTCCTTTAGTGCCAAAATCAGTGCAACCAATTCCGCTGCCTGAGCCGAATAATGCTGTGGTAATTGCACGCATTTTACCGGGACATACATAAAATCATCTGTCATTTTTACTACTGCTGCCCCAGTTCTCCTTATTCCATCGCTTTGGACAATTGTTGACGAACCATCAATATACAAAATCTTGCCCCCTTTAAGTGCATCCTCCTCCACTTTCCTTGTGCTGGAGTACATTTCAATAGTCTGTGTGCAATCGTGAGCATAATCACCTTCCTCAACAACTTCTGCTATGAATCTGGCTGGGTTTACAGTACTACATCTGACAATTGACAATTCGGGTCTAGATAAGATGATCTCATAACCTGACGCCCTCTGTGTGGTCAGTGTGGATTTAGGCTTGTTCAAAATTGCAAACAGCGCATGCTCCACAAATAATGTGGTGAGGCACCCCATTGTTATCGATGATGATTTCTCCACCGCAAATGCAGCTGCGGCGAGACCCTGTTCGCAAGGGAAATGTCCTAGCATAACAGGGTCCAAGTGACCGCTGTAGAATGCTATTGGCTTGTGTCCCATGCTAGTTTTCTGAGTCAATACTGCTTTCATTACTGCTGAGTCGCAATGTGAAAAGATGAAAAATGGATGTTCGTAATTTGGGGTAGCTAGTACGGGAGCTGTGAATATGGCGTGTTTCAACTCATGAAACGCCTCCTTCATTTCTCTTGTCCACCCCAAAGTCTTGTCCCCTTTTTGTGCTTCTCTCAATGCCTCGAGCAGGGGTCCTATGTATGAGCTGTAGTCAAAAACCCATGCTCTACAGTAGTTGCATAAGCACAGGAACTGCTGCAGTTCCCTCACAGTTTGTGGTTGTGGCGTGTTGGATATGGCTTGTGCTCTTTGTGGTGCAATCTTTCTTCCGTGCTGGGATATTAGTTGACCAATGTATAGTACCTGTTCCTGACAGTACTGTAACTTTTCCTTGTCTACCTTGTACCCCTTTTCAGCCAACACTGTCAGCATTTTCACTGAGTCTTCCCTGTACCTCTCCTCAGTTGTGCTGCAAATTATTATATCATCGACATATTGCAGCACTGTACTTTCCAATTCAATTTTTACCAAATCCATCTGTATTATTCTGTTGAAAATTGAGGGTGACTCGCAGTACCCTTGTGTATTTCCATTTTGTGTTCCTGTATGTGAAGCTTGTCAATCTTGGGAATCTGGGTGCAGAGGTATTGAGAAAAAGGCATTTTTGAGGTCAATGACAGTGAACTGTGATGCGCCTGCTGGTATTCCACATAGTATCGTGGCTGGGTTTGCTGCTATGGGATACTCTGCCTCTACAATGTTATTCAAGGGCCTCAGGTCCTGGATAAAATACCAAGACCCTCCTTTAGCCTTGCGCACTGGGTACACAGCCGTGTTACATGCGGACTCTGATGGTACCAATATGCCATTATTTATCAGGGCCGTTATTGTTTCGTATATGCCCTCATCTGCCTCTTTCGATAGTGGGTATTCACTCTAGGCAGTATTGCGCTCTTTTTCAGCTTTATTTTTACTCCTCCAATACTCTTTATGCAGCCCACGTCATAGGGACTGGTGGTCCACAGTGATGCTGGAACCTTAGCCATAGCTTCCTCGTAAAATGGTACTGGGGTAGATGCAGGTGCCTCAAGTGCCATAGCCATTTTCAGTGCTACTTGCTTGTATGTTACTCTTAACCAGATGTCTACACTCATCATAAATACCATCTCTCCTTCTCCCCTGTTTTCTGAAAAGAGCTCTTCAACAGACACCCTGGTGAGCCTGCATCCCTCAGCCAGTGCTATTACTGCTCTCCATGCTCTCCCTTCCCTGTCTTGGGCATGTACTGCGATGTAATCTGCAGTTGCTATAATGCTCTCGATGCTCACCGAAATCACCTTCCCCTCTGGTTCACTAGCTGGTGTCTCAGGTCTGAACAAATATGCTGCTGGCCTCCTCCAAATCTTTCCTTCTATTCCTGGCATCGACAGGATGGGACACACCAAGGACGTCTGTGGGCTGTCCTATTGTGGGTACAGTGACTGACCGCTTCCTGTGTAAGGGTTGTGTCCCAAGATAGTGCCCCTCCCTAACAATGTTTGTTGCAGCGGTGTATCAATGGGGGTCAATTTATGGTCCTGTATCTGAGTGAGCTGTTGTACTGGTTGTACTTGGTGGTGTTGTGTTATTGCCACCTGCTGCTGCAGCGGTGCGTATGTCTGCAACTGTTGTTGTGGTGATACTTACTGCTGCGTGTTGCTCTGTTGTGTTCCCTGCAGTTGCTGGTAACCTTGCTGCTCCCTCATAGGCCCTTGTGGTCCCTGTTCCCCCAGGCTGGTGGGGTGGGTTTAATTCTACATGTGCGTGACATGTGTCCTAACATTCCACAAACCCAACATACAGGAGGTTCCCTGGCCTGCCATGGGAAACTCCCCGCATTGTCTTGGTACCCTTGTTGCCCATTGGGGTAGTAACTCCGAAATCCTCCCCCTTGCTGTTGTGTAGGTTGGCCATATCCCCTCCCTCTCATCATTCCGCCCCTTCCCTGGTGTGGTTATAATATCCATTTCCCAGTAGCGTGTACCCTCCTCCTGTGGGAGCCGTGTATGGTGGGGGTGGTGGCATCTGTTGCGTTATAAGTTGTGGTGGTTGTGGTAATGATGCTATTTGTAGCTGTGTGGGATCTTGTGCAGCCACTACTTGCGTGGTGTTTGGTGTCATTGTTGTCAGTGTAGTTATTAGTGCTCCTTCCATGGTGTACTTATAGTCTTTTCTGCACTCATTTTGCCTCCTCTGCTTTCCTATCTTCTTCCTTTTGTTTCATCTTTTCTTGCCACATCCTACAATGGTGTACTATTGTTAGTTGTATTTCCGACAAGGCCTTAGCTTCCATTCCCACTATCTTCTTCAGTTGTCTTTGTACTGCCTCCAGAAACCCTTGTACTAGTATGTGGTAGAAAATTGCTGGTGTCTTGTCCCATTGCTCTCTAGTTTCCATGCGCCACTTCTCCTGAATATAACCTACAGGATCTTCATTCTCACGCATCTTGCGTGACGTAATTGCTCCTATATCTGATGTGTCTGGATACTGCACCCACAGGGCTTGCCATAATGCATGCCTGCAGTTCCCAAATGGAACCCTATCATGTGATGTGTTTGTTATTGTAACTCCGGGGAATCCTGCCATCTTCCAAATGTCATCTGCCGTGTCCCCCAATATCGATATTAATAGACCCTTCACGTCTCCCACTGCTAGTTTCTGCCCTGCGGTGTGTTTTTCCATCTCGTATATCCATTTCCCCGCTCCTCCGCTTAGTGATGGGAGCCTACACTTTATATTCTCCTTATCAGCATGTTTCCAAGGGACGTATTGTGGTCTAACCCCTCCCCTCTCCAATAGTGCCATTAAATTGTATCCCATCTGTCCCCTGAGTTGTTGCGGGGTGGAATCCGTGCACTCCTCCTCTTCCTCTGTGTCAACTAAATCTTCTGCCATATCCATATTACCGCTGCTTGTCGTATCATCTCCTTCATTTCTCCCCCTTCTCCTATTTCTCTCTTTCTTCACTGCAGGTGTGTGTGTCCGTTCTTCCTGCCTGCGTCCTGGGAGGCCTCTGAGCCTGCCGGCGTATGGGGTGTGTTCAGGAGCGCGTGGGCGTGTTGGGCGTAATGATGTGGGTGTAACTGCACGTGTTTGTCCTCCTGCCACTTCTCTTCCCTCCTCCTCACTTCCCTGCACTTCTTCCTTCTTTTTACATGCCCATGGTGATTCCCTGTTTGTGCGTGTGATGTACAATTTATCTAAGCTCTCCCTACCACCGCTTCTTCCTCCCCCCCGCTCCTTCTTCTTTGCCATGCTCATTCATTACTAAAATACTGAACTATAAAAATAGGGAAGAGATATTTAAATCTTCTAGACAGGGTGGTAGAATTTCCAAACGTGGCAGACCACTCACGATATATGCAGCTTACACTGTGCAAGTGCAGAGGTTGAGGCAATATTAACCTTTCAAATGAAGGCTGGGGCAACTCCAATAATGAGACATGCTGATTTTCCCTGCTAAATTGAAAATAATATATAATGGCACGACCCACTTTTTTGAGACTCCAGAAGATGAGCAGAATTGGCTGGTCTCTGCCAACCCCAGTGTGCCGCCATGAGGAAACGGCAGCTGTGTGAGCCCGGGGACAGCACCAAGAGGACACTGTATCAACCAGACAAGACTGAGGCACCATGGGATGCTAGATCTACCTGATGAAATGACTGGAACAAAACTTAAACTGATGACACCTGTGATGCAATAGCCTGAGGCTGTCCCCTCCCTTATGCTAATATTAAGCGGCACCACCTACGAAGGCCACCTGGTACAACTGATGACTCGATGCTAACATTAACCCATTGTATACACTGCGCTGGGCACAAAAGCTCTGACTTCATTTTACCTCCCTCAACGCATGATAACTCTGTAGCACACTGAGGCCATACTGTGCAACCTCCCCTACAAGAGTCCCTGGGTGTGAATGGAACTGGGCTCAACCGCATGCGCAACTCTAGCAGCTTCGGCTATTGAGGACTATTGCCGACCTTGTTAGTAATTATTATTATTATCTGTAGTGCACAACACACCTGCAGGTCTCAGTGGGCAAAAGAAGGAGCCAGTTCATCAGGGGGAAAAGGAGGATAAAGCAGACAGGAAGCAAAAGTAGTCATTGGAGTTGAAAAAGTGTACGTTTTGAGTGCTCTCTTGAAGCTGGCAATGCTGGAGAGAATGCCAATGTGGGGAGGGAGAGTTCCACAATTATGGGGCAAAGACTTGAAAGCAAGTGCCGCCAACATTTTTAAGCTTATATCTGGGTATGAACAGCTTGGTTGCTCGAATGGAGCAAAGGGTATGCCTAGTGGGAGCATTGAGGAGGAGGCTGGTGAGGTACTGAGGGGCCCTTTCGGCCATGCATTTATAGGTTAGGGTAAGTATCTTATGAGACATTATACTGCAAGCCAATGTAGTGATCTTCTGGAATCAGAAATGTGATCCCATGGGCCAAGATTACAGACAGCTCTGCCAGCCCCATTCTGTGCCATTTGAAGACTTTTCAGGTTGTGTCTGGAGGTGCCTGCCAAGAGGCTATTTCAGTATTTGATCTGGGAATTAATAAGCGCTGTCGACAAAGATGAGAGGTGTTGAGATGGTAAGTACAGCTTAATTTGTCTAAACAGCTTGTTAACGTAGGCACAGGATGTTTTAACGTGCGACACGTTGTTTTATGGTTAACCAGGAATCGAGAATGACTCCTAAGGTTTTCACAGTGGAGCTTACAGGGATAACACAGCCAGAGATGGTAAAATTACTATCTTGAATTAAGCTTTTTTATTCGCTGGCTGGAGCCAACAATCATTAGCTCGCTTAGTTTTCAAAATCACCCCGAAGGTCAAAGACCAGCTGATTATCATGGCGTAATTGGTGTACTTAAAGATGATGATATCCAGCAGGTCGAAGAGGGAGCACATGTATACATTGAACAAAGAACGCGAGAGACAGGAGCCCTGAGGAACACCACAGGACAGAAGCTCTAGGAGGGCTTGGAAACCACCAGTGGCAGCTCTAACTATTCTGGGACCAAGAAATTAGGCAAAACAGTTAATAGTAGACTTGAAACAGTTAATCAAGTTACCCAATCTCTCAAGCAGTAGTGGGTGATCGCCCAAGTCGAATGTGGCAGAGAGGTCCAACAACACGAGGGGTGCCAACCTGCCGCCATCAACAATTTCGGTCTAGTTTGCCCTTAGGTCCAGCAAAGCTGTGTGCTGTACATGGTACGGAATCTGGACTGGCAGATACTAAGGAGACTGTTCTTCAATGTGCTCTTGGAGCTGTATGTACGTGGTCTTGACAAGAAGTTTCAATAAAAAAGGGATGTGAATAATGGGTCTGTAATTACTAACAACCTCTGGATCAAGGGAAGCTTTTCTTTTAGTACCGGAGTGATCCAACCTTTCTTAAGGCTCTCTGGAATAAAATAGCTAATAAAAGAAAAGTTGACAATATTAGTAATTAAAGGTGATAGGAAAGACATATGCTCTCTGATAATCACTGCAGGGCATTCATCACCAGTACATAGGGTGGGTTTAAGCCCTTGCACAATGTCATTAATGACCTCTTGTGTAAGTGGGTTTAGGCTGAATTCTGGAACTGTGTTGCTCAAATTAGTCGTATGGGCCTCTTTGTTGAGTATACAGCTTGAGTTATCAGCTGTGTTATGTCTGGAAATTAGTAATAGCAGACTGATGGTTCCGGATTTTAGCAGAGAAGTATCTGAGTCACTTATATGGGCTGTATTGGTAGTAATTGTACTGCCATCGAGTTCTCTCAAGAAGCTAAATAATTATTTTGTATTGGATTTAGCATTAATAATCCTTTTGTCAAAGTTTAGCGTTTTATTTACGCTAAGATTGCTTTTTTCTAGTCAGCAGCTGCCAAGCGATAAGTAGCAAGGGAGTTGGAGCATGGGTTTTTCCTCCATGGTCTTTCAGCAGATCTTTTACTTATACTTTATGATATCACTAGACAAACACAATCTGCCTGTAACTTCTGTTTTTAATTTCTTGGCAGTGATCGGTGCTAGCTAATTTATAGCAAAGGCAGTAAGATGAAGATATTCCTGGACAAGCAAGTTAGTTTCCTTGGAGGCATATGGGGGTGAGATCAGTGGGAGGACAAGGTCGGAGAAAACTGAACTAGAAACTCTTTTGAGTTTCTGGTCTTGATATCAAGTCGCAGTTGTAAACAGACCATTTTATAGGGGGTCGGAAGCATGAGATAAAAAAAGATGAGATGATGATCTGTCCACGGACATGGGGTAATGTGTAAAGAGGAAACCTGGAGATTGTGGGTGAGTACCCAGTCCAAAATGTGACCCTCCTTATGAGTAGGGTGTTTTATTAATTGGTGGAGCCCAATGGCCTGGAGGGAGGTGATAAGAGGAAAATTACGTGTTACTGACCAGAGTGACTAACATACTCCTAGTCCTTAGTCCCTTTCCTCCATACTGCATTGGTGTCCCTCGCTACGGACGGAAACAGAACCTTTTTCACCAGAAAAATAAGACTTTCCCTTTAAATATAATCGCACATGGGGGTGTGGCCTCAGAAGCATGCACTTCCCTTAACCCCGCCCACTGGCACCACACCTCAGCCCCCTTCGACTTGTTGGCTGTATTAGAATATTTAACAACCTTGCTCTTATTTTGGGGAAAAGATGATGGGATGTATGGAGGAAAGGGGACTAAGGACTAGGAGTATGTTAGTCACTCCGGCGAGTAACACTTAATTACTCCTACATCCCATCCCCTTGCCTCCATACTGTATGGGCGATTACCACCGATTAGTAAGCAGTAGGGAGGAGAATGATTGTGGACTCTATGCAAACAGGTTACACAGAACCACCTGCCCGAGTGCTGGTATCCAAACAGTAATACTTCCACAAGGCCAATGGGGTGGCCCATGTGGCTGCTCTGCTGATCACCTGATCACCTGGTGCTGAAAAGCGATAGCTGCTGCCTTGGCCCTGATTGTGTGAGCATGCAAGTACCTTGGAACTTCCTTGTGCTGTGTCCTGTACACCTTGCGAGTGGCTGCAACCATCCATCTGGCTATAGATGCCTTAAGACGCTTGTTTGCCTGGTTTTGATCCTCCGAAAGGTGACGAATAAAGCATCTGATTTGTGAAAGTGTTTAGTCCTGGACAGGTAGAACTTTAAAGCTCGTCTGACGCTGTGGCAGCGGAGCACCTTTTCCGCCTCCTCAACTGGGTTAAGGAAGGAGGTGGGGGCCACAATCTCCTCATTGAGATGGAAAGATGAGGTGACTTTTGGGAGAAACCTAGGATGAGTGCGCAGCACCACCTTGTCCTGATGAAATACAGTGTAGGGCTCAGAGGCCACAAGAGCATGGATTTCGCTGACTCTGCGAGCCGAGGTGAGGCCCACCAGGAGCGCTGTCTTGAGAGTGATGGCCTTGATGTCTACTGTAGCCATGGGCTCAGACAGTTTGTGCGCCAGAGTGCCGGGTACCACATTAAGGTCCCAGGCCAGGTGTGGGTGCTTGACCGGGATGGGGGTACAGCCTTGTTTGCCCTATTAGATGCCTTTTGACCACCGGGTTGGATGAAGAAAATGAAGACTTGTCAGAGTTCCTGTATGTGCCTATAGCTGCCAGGAACGTCTGGCACGTGTCCACCTGAACCCCGGTCTAGCTAAATTAAACCGAGAATGATAGCACCTGGTCTAGCGTGCAAGTCAGTGGGTCTGCTCTGTTTTTCTTTGGCCCAGAAACAGAATCTGGTCCACTTCCTTACTGTTTCTGTGTAGCCTGACTCCTGGCTCCTTGGATGATTTCAAGATTGTCCGTAGACAGCTGGAGATGTTGAAGCGTTACCTGCTCAATGAAAAAGTTGCTAGGGCTAGTTTCTCTGAGGAGTTGTGGATCACTTCTCTCCCCTGCTGTACCAGGGGAGGGTCCGGTCTAAGAGGAAGGGGAACCGGAGGTTGGTTCGACCATTGACTCAGGTCAGAGAACCATGTCCTGGCTGGCCACCAGGAGCTATCAGGACGATACACAGCTGGTGGGCTTCCCTGACCTTGCCCAGGACTTTGTGGAGAAGTGGGGTGGGGGGAAACGTATAAGCCCACATTCCATTCCATTGGATCTGCAGCACATCCACCATGGAGCCCAGGCCCCGTCCACCGCAGGAGGCAAACCGCTGGTACATTCGATTGCTCTCTGTCGCAAACAGGTCTATGTTGGGGGTGACCCCACCTGCTGAAGATTTCCATAAGCACCTTTTTGTTCAGCTGCCACTCAGTCGTCAGAGCCCAGCTGGCTGAGGCTGTCAGCCTCTAGATTCGACTCTCATGGTAGGTGTACTGCCGAAACCCAGACCTCCTGCGCAATGGCCCATTCCCAGATGGCTATTGCCAGCTTGCACAGGGGCAGAAATCTGAATGTAAACCACTCTGCTGTTGATGATGGGAAGGAACGCCCTGAGTGCGAGCCAGATGAGCGTCATTTCCAACCAGTTGATATGGTTCTGCTGGTCCTCCTTGACCATAGACCATGTACAGCATGTCGCTCAGGGTGGCCCCCCCACCCCTGAAGGGAAGAGTCTGTCGTAATGGTGTGGTCTGCCAGGGACGGTCTGAAGGGTTTGCACGCCCAGAGATTGGACTCCTTTCTCCACCACTCCAGATCTCAGTGCAGGTGAGTGGGCATAGAGACTGCAGCCGCCTGATCTCCCGAGTCCAGCTCCCAGGATGCCGAAAAATGTAGCTGTAGCCTTCTCATCCGTAGCCTGGTGCGGGGGACCGCCAGGAAACAGGCCGCCATCACACCCAATAGGTTCTGGTACCACCATGCCATGGTTACCTCGCTGCTGAGGAAATTACCCACATCGGCCTTGATAGTTGCCACCTTTTCCCTTGTGGGGAAAACCATTTGCCTCTGCGTGTCCACAGCAGACTCAAGAATACCAGTGTTTGCATCGGTTGTAGGTGCGACTTCTGAAAGTTGAGTGAGAACCAAAGCTCAGAGTGTGGTCATGAGCCTGGCGACTGAATACCTGACAAGCTTTGGAGACCCTGCTCGGACTAATCAGTCATTGAGGTACGGGTATACATGATGGCCCTCTGACTGGAGCAGAACCACAACCACATTCATGAGCCTTGTGAAGACCCTGGATGCTGAGTCCAGGCCGAATGCTAGTACCTTGTATTGGAAATGCAGACACACGACCCGAAACTTGATGTGTAAATATGCATCCTTCAGATCCAGGGAGCATGTCGAGTCTCCCCCACACACCGTCTCTGTAATTAAAGCTGGAGTCACCATTTTGAACTTCTGTAGAGGCAGGTATTGGTTTAATAAGGAAAGATCTAGGACCACTTGCAGGCCAGCCTGGTTCTTTTTCTTAATAGCAAAGATGCAGGAAAGCCCAGCCCCTGCTGGGGTAATGGGACCTGCGCTACGACCTTGCTCGCCACAAGGGAGCGGATCTCCGCTAGGAGTGAGGATGTCCCAATTTGCGGAAGGGGGATGGGGGTATCAAGGAGGAGATGGGAGAGGTAGCCGGAAGCCCTGTGAGATTACAGAGACCAGCCAGGCGTCAGCGAACCATGCCCTCCAAGGCTGACTGTGGAGAGTCAACCTCCCCCCAACTGGGGTGATATGGATCTGGAACGCCCGTCATTGCTTCTTTATTTATGAGGCTGGGGGCAAGGAGGAGGACTGAAAGAAGCCTTTATGGGAAGACATCTGGTGTATCCGCCTGTGCTGGCTGGGTGGCCCGTCGGTCTGGGAAGCCCCGGAACCCTGCCCCTGCCCGAGACTGGTCCTGCCCAAAGTTTTTTGTTGTTGGTTTGGTAAGAAGAGCCAATGATTTGGCTGCCTGGGAGCTGCTTTTCTTTTTCTCTAGCTCCTCATCTGTGGCGTAGGGGAACAAATCACCTCCTTCAAAGGGGAGATTTAGGATTGTCTCCTGGATGTGAGGATTGAACCTGGCTGCCTAGAGTGAGATCATCCTCATGTATGTGGCACGGCTATACTTGCCGTATCAATATGGGTGACTGGTACCTCCATAATTTCTTGCGCCACCAACTTGGCCTTTGCCAGTCCCGTCTTGAAGGATGCTTGCTTCTGGGTAGGGAGGTCCAGGAGGAAGTCGCCAAACTCCCTCCACAGCCTTTGGTTTGCCGCAGCTAATATGGCATTGGCCTGTCTGAGATGGCAACCGCGTTGGGTTAAACGTTTTTGCCGTAGGCCTCCAGGACCTTCTCCTCTTTGCCTAGGCGTGCAGAAGTGGAGGTATTTGCTGACAAGATCTGTGGTTTGGTGTACATAGACACTGCCGCAATGATGGATGACCATTGCTGAGGGTGAATAGATAGGAGTATAGAGTCACCCTCCATCTGCCTTAACTATGCATCAAGTGTTTTATTGTGGAGTGACGTTTTAACCACTCCTTCTTAGCCAGGGCGTCGACATCCTTTAGCAGTGAAATCCTGTATCTGGAATATGCCCTGATATTGAGGACCTCGCCAAGACTCCTGTCTCTGGCTGTTTTTTTTTTAAATTTTTATTGTGCTTCAACCAAAATTCGGTTTTATACACATTTTTACAAAATGTAAAAAAAAAAAAGAAAATACATTGGATTAATTCATCTCATCGTACATGTCATCCAACTAAGTTTCAAACTCAAATCTAATTCAATACATAATACAAAAATGACGACAAAATTGAAAATAATTTTCTCATTCTCTTATGTCCCGAGTATAACAATACTAAAATGAAGACTACCTGACATTATGTGTAATAAATCCAGTCTCTTGTAGTACTCTTACCACATTTAGGGTCAGTCCAGTCTCGTGTCCCGATTTCATTCTTTTCCAGACACTGCTGGATGACAAACGATCTCTTGAAATTACAAATGTTATCAGAAGTTTTTGCCTAACATTCCAAGTACCCCTACAAAACCTCAGTATATGTTCAATTGTTTGCTCCCTGGCATTTGTATATTCTGGACACAGGGTTTTAGCAGCTGCCCCTTGTCCCCATTTTTCCAGGACTGAACCAGTCTTTACCAAGATGAGTCATATTCTAAGGAAGTTCTGCCTCGTTTTTACGTCGCAGAACTTAGTCAAGTACCTGGGCAAGTAGCCTCACTTTTTACCATATCTAAAAAACGAAGCTAAAGTCGACGAAGATCTGGCAGTTTCTCCTGTCTCAATCTAATCCATTTGGAATAAGGATTTTATTTTACTTTTAAAGGATTGCTAATCAGTGTGTGTTTGTACAGATTGCAGTATAAGAGGAGATGGTCTACTCTGTCCCTGAGGAGGCCAAGAGTACTTGAGTAACCAGAGTATACGTGGGTCTTAAGAACTTTGTATAATGAATTTTAAATTGGGTCTTTTATATATGTTTTGCCTCGATTCCATAGAGGAGGACTGGTACGACTTTGGCCAAATAGAACTTAATTAGGGGTACGACAGAACATTTACAATACATTCCAGATTTTTTTTTCGTTTGCGCTGTCAATTGTGAACTTTTAGCTAGAGTTCTGTTTGTCTTTGTCCAATAGTCGGGACAGCGTAAAGTGTATAACCCAAGTATACTATTTCTTTTACTACCGGGATTGGTCGACCTCCAATTACCCATGAAAATTGGTCTCCTCGTACTCTATTTTTTCTCAATACCACCACGTTTGACTTCTCAGGGTTGATAACTAAGTAGTTTTTACACATATATTGTTCTAATGCTCTGAGGAGTCTTTGCAGTCCGATCGGAGTCTTGTCTAACAAGACTATGGGCCTCATTACACGGACGGCGGTAAGGGTTAACGGTCACCGTTAATGGCAACGGTGACCGTTAACCCTTACCGCCGTACTACGAGGTCCCTTTGCGGGTTGGAGGATTTAACGCCTGCTTCTTGCAGGCGTTAAAATCCAACCCGCTAAGGGACCTCGGAGCTAATTACGGCACCGCAAAATTGCGGTGCCGTAATTAGCGCCTTCCCCAGTCCCATAGAGCCCTATGGGGCAGAAATGGGAATGGGGAAGGGCAATGGCGGAAAGGGGATTTACCGCCCCTCCAACCTTGGAATGGGGCGGTAAATCCCCTTTCCGCCAAGGCGGTGCCGGTATTTTACCGGCATGAGCCATGGCGCTAATAGCGCCATGGCTCACCGCCTACCGTGTAATGAGGCCCTATGTTGTCTGCATACATAAGCCACTTAATGGATGCAGAGCCCAATCTTGGACTCACCAGGGCAGAGGAATCCATCCCCTCATCAAAAATTAAAGAGAAACGGTGCTGCCATGCAACCCTGTCTTACCCCTCTTTGAACTTCAATATGCTCAGATAGTTGGCCTTCTAGGTCCAGTCTTACTCTCACTGTATTTTCTTCATGAAGAGTTGCGAGAATGTCTATCAATGACTTCAGGGCTCCTCGTTAAATTAGTTTGCGCCAGAGTCGATTACGATTGACCTGGTTAAATGCCCTAGATAGATCTATAAAGGCTCCATAAAGCCTACCTGAATTGAATCCTTCCTTATTATTCGTTAAAGCGGCCATAGTTATACCATTTATTGATGTTGAGTGGCCACGTCGAAAACCCGTCTGTTGCCGTGGTATTATGTTCTCTTCTCTAGGCCAACTTTCAAGCTCCTTCAAAACTATTTTAGCAAAACGTTTACTTTCAACATCCAGCAATGTAATTGCGCGGTAACTAGCTGGGTTTTTACGATCACCCTTTTTATATATAGGCACTATTATAACGCGTTTCAAAGATGGAGGAATTGTTCGTGTAGTTATAATGTCTAAAAAGAGTTACCAATACATGGGACCATAATTCTGTGTCCTTTTTAAAGACTTGATACATAAGGCCATTTGGATCGACCGACCTTGAAGATGATTTTTTAATAATATCTAGGACAGCTTCTTGGCTAAAACTTAGTTTCCAATTGCATTTGTCCAGTTTATAAGTGAAAGACCCCATTGGTTTTAAATATTTGGCATTGGTTTGTATACACTTCGGGTCATTATTGAGTTTACCAATTAGCGCCCAAAGGTTACGAGTTGAGTCCTTTTTTAGTGTCCGCAACATTAATTCAACATCATTTTGAAGGCGAGACGCTTCCTGAGGTCGCAACCAGTTTCTGTAATGGTTTAGTTGCTTTTATTTTTTCTGCCAATTTAAACTTATTCAAACCCTCTTTCTTTGCCTTTCTTACTAACATTTGAGTTTCTTTCTTTTTTAACCATATTACTTTGTCAAATGCATGTTTGTATATGCATTGGTGAGCCTGGTTCGTGACTCGAGGGGGGTCGATTGACCAGAGGAACTCATGAAAGAGTAAGGGTTTCATTTCTGTCCTAAGGTCATTTGGCTCCATCTCATTACAGAGTTAGTCTAAACCCTCATTCAAGCGTCTGCCTTCTTGATATTTTACTAGACGGTTTCCCTGAGAATTAGCCACTACTTTTTTTTGTCACTGTTCAACTTTTCTAGTACTATTCCAAACAATTATTGCTTCAAACCGCATATGGTCACTTGTACCACCCCTCCTTAACCTTTAAGCATTCGCACCTTCCAAATAGACTTCCAGATAGAAACATTTAGTCTAGTGTTGATTCTGCTTCTCCCCTCCTCCGTGTTGAGGAGGGCGGGATATCTCCTTTCAATTGGCCATTTAGAATTTTAACGTCGCAGTCTTCAAAGAAGTTCAACCATCTTTTACCGTTCATTGTGACTTCCTTTGTTGATTTGTTTAACCCACAAGGTTTTGTTTGAACACATTGAGAATTCAAATCTCCAGCTACCATTACAAATGCATTAGGGTAGGACGTTTTAATATCAGTCAAAATAATTAGAAGGGATTCCAGGAAATCCGTCAGTTTTTCTCTAGCAGGGTTCCAGTACAAATTTATAACAATGATTATATCGAGACCAGTTTTGGAAGATGTGACCAATCTTACCACCAAGATTCCTTCCTGACTACAAGTAGTCTTTGTTATTTCTCCAAAGAGAACACTTGTCCAGGCTATTAATAAGCCTCCCGTTGGAATTCCTCTTACTCCCACCTTAGCTGGTTAAACTACCAGAGTAAACCTCTCAGTTTCTGGGGAATTAATCAACTAGGTTGATTAATGCCCCAGAAACAATATTAATTCACTTCCCCCAAATAATAGAGATCTCATCTCATGACTTAACTGAACTGCTACCCCGTGTATTCCAACTGATAATTCTGAGTTTATCCCTACTAAAGAGATGACTGGACCATCCCCAACTTCTGAAAAACCTGACGTTTTATCTCTGGCAGCATTGGCCATGAAATGAACTCAGCCACATCCTTCACTTCATGTTTCTCTAGTTTGTCTGGTCTAAGTACTACTGTGTTTTTTAAATATCCTTTAGTGGCCAGACCCACATTCGCAGCTTCTAGCCGAGGTGTAGATTCTGAAATTTCCAACCCAGCTTATCTGCTGCATTTATAATCGCTTGAGCTCCAATTTTTTAAGCGGACCCAACTTCTGCGAAGCATGTCCTATTCCTATCTGGAAATTGTAGTATTATGTGTCTTTAGTTGAGAAAAGGTACAAGTCTGGTATCCTTTTAAAAATGGAGAGTAAAGTCCCCCGATTCAATGTTTGTTTCTTTTGCCGATTATCTTCGTATGTAAACCATAATCTTGGTAGTGCATAGGGTGCCAAATTTCTTTGACTATTTCCTTCTTCATTTTCTAATTGAACCATGTCCACTGTAAGGTTCCCAGAGATTGGTTGTGCTGAATTGTCTATTGTATTAACCACCCCGAAACTCCTTTTCGATAGGTCTTGGCGTTCCATTTCAGCTGATGTTAACAATACATTATATTTGCAGTTAGGTTGTTTCTGCTGTTTTTCATCTGCTTCTTGTGCTTTGGGTGCACTGTTCCGTGCCAAGTCAAAGATTGGAGCTATTTTTACTCCGATTTCGTGTTTGTGTCGTCTTTAGTGATGGCTTATGGTGTGGAAGGAAAATAGAGGCCCATTTCAAAAGTTTCCCCGTTGTAGTAGATCTAGCTCCTTCTTGTGTTTTTAGGTTCGTTTTAGTCTTTTCCTTACACCATGCGTCTTCTGTCTGACACCTATAGTCGTTTTCATAGACTTTAACGGATCTATTTCTGGAGGGACACTTTGCTTTCTATTGGTATATATACTTTGATTTCTATTTGGATTGAGTACTGGAACAATTGTTGCATCCAGTAGTTCCTCCTGGACTTCTTTGATTTGAACTTCTGATGCTTCCTTGGGTTGTTTTCCACGTACACTCAATCCTTTCACAAAGTTGTTTATGTTGGAATTTTTCATTTTTTTTCCCCTTAATATTTTTTTACTTCTTTTCTTGTAGTACTTGGGTCTTAGCTAATCGGAGAGTGGATTTTGATTTCTTTCGTCTTTCTCTTCTTCTGGAATAAGTCTGTTGCGAGCTTTCTTTCCATGAGTTACTATTGCAAATGTTTTCTTTTGCAGGAATGTCATCTGTTTCATCAGAGACTTCCATTGGCTGTGCAGCTGTTGAGTCAGCTGCCTGTGCCAAACGGCAGAATTCTTCCATCATCGAATCTGATAGCGTAGTGTCGTCTGCTATGTTAGAAGACTTTGTACTCATTTCCTCCATAAAAGTCTTTTTTAGGCTCTTGCAGTTGCTCTATTGATTGCTGTCGGATATGCTCTGCCAGGAGCCTTTTGGTGTTTTTTTCCTCTCCAAGCAGCTCAGTCATGAGATCTTTTATCTTGGTTAGTTCTCCACTTTGCTTTTTGAATCCTTCCAGTTTTATCAGAGCAGGAATCATTGAGCAGTTAATAGCATTATTTTGACCCACCACAGCAAACTCAAATTGTTCTATATCTTTAGTCATTTCCATTAGAATTCCTGTGTGGGATTGTACATCTCCCTTAGGAGTTCAAAAACTTTAGTAGTTTAGGACAAAGTTCAAAGCTGAAAGTTTAACTTCGACCCCTATATGATTTGAATTTGAACTTTGTGGGTCAGTATTGTTAATAGTAGTTGATTGATTCGGCTTCAATTCTTGGGATACTGCCGATTCCCTACTTGATTCCTCTGTAGAATTTAGCACATTCCTTTGGGAAACAGAGTTCTGCATGTCAGTAGGTGAATAGTTGGAAGTTTGCGAAAGGTCCAGCCCTTGCCTTAGATTTCGTGAGCGGTTAGACTCTGCATTAGTATTTAAGACTTCAGAGTTAAGCTGATAAGCACAAGAGCTAGCCTTGACCATGCTTTTAGATCTCCGTCTCGGAAAGAAGCGATCTATTGTTCCTTTCATATTGGTTGCTGATAGTGTAAAGTCATGTATATTTGTCAGAGGAAGGAGAGCTGTTCGTTCCATTTCAGTGGCATCATGCGAGGGTATTATGCTTGTGGCTCGTAGGGTATTTGTGCAGTGGCTTCTAGGTATTTACTTGCAAAAAATTCTTATTTGCTGGTTCTGAGAGAACCTCCCCAGTACCTGCAGATTGCTCATCGTGCAGGTCATTCAAGCATTGTATTGAGGAGTCTTCTGTTGATGGACCACTCCTCAAATTATAACAAACTGACATCTCAACACTGCTTATCTTTGTAGTACGTTCAAGGTGTTTCTTAATGAGTAGTTAGATTCCTTAGCCACCGTGTTGCATAGTTCAAGTGGGGTTTTTAAGGGAAAACCGAACAGATAGTCAATTAGTACGGGGGGATTACACCCCAACAGTCTCCGCCCCTTTTTTCTCCTTAGTTTGTTTTCCCCTTGCTCTTGTTTGAACGAGCACGTTGTAAATGTATCTCAAGAGTATCAGTCGTAGTTTCAATGTATGTAGTGGCTGAGCTCTTAGCAGTTGCTTGGACTTACGTATAATGTAGTGACTGAGCAAACCTCTTATAAGTTAGTTAATAAACTTACTGTGTCACGCCAACCGGCAGCCTTCCATGCCGAACAGCCAAACACCAGCAGCCCTTTTCGCTCCAGGGCTTGTCGCCGCAAGGCAAGGGCTGAGGGCTGTCTGATTTATGGTGGTATGCTGTGAACGTGCTCCGTCAGCTGATCAGCAGACCCAGGGATTTGAATGAATTAAAGGAGCCACTCCTGCCGCGGCTTCCGTGCAGTAAAAGTTCCAAATAGAAAAACAATGCCGTTCAGCTTTCCCAGCTTTCCAACCAGCACACGCAGTTTACAGACAAACAGCAGCAGCCATTTTCGCTCCAGGGCTGTTCTTTTTGTGGTTGTGGAATGCTGAGGTACTCCACCAGGCCAGCAAAACTATCATGGAATGCCCTTGCCAACAAAGGTGTGTCCTGCTCCTCGTCGTCAGTGTCCTGCTCATCCCGTGTCTGTGGGGTCCACCGGCGTAGCTTCATGCGTTGGAGGCTGCAAGGGTGTTGTATGATGTGGAGGTGCTGCTAATGGAGCAGCCAGTGTCACAGGCTGCGGCAGTGGTGAGGGGTACACCCGCGCCGCTGCTGTGGAAGCATAGGCGGTACCATTTCATGCACAATGCCCTTGAGGATGTTGCCCATATGCAGGGACCGCATAAGTGGCAGGAACCTTTAGAAGAAACGCTCTTGGCAGGCTGGCTGGGAGCGCTCCTGGACCAGCGTCTGCCGCAGGGACAAGAACTGCTGCCTGCCTGTGGTATGCAAGAACAACGCTTCTGTGTAGTGAGCCTGTCCCGTGATGGTTCCGTAGGCTGTGTGCCAAGTGACCTGAGGCCTCGGAACCCAATTTGACCTGGCAGTGGTTTCCCACCTTGCAGGCTCTCTGGAGGGACGCGCCTCTGACCTGATAGTCAAGGTTCCTTTGGGGTTCATCGGATTGGCAGGATTCTGGCCGGACCGCCATCTTGTCCGTGACCGCCGCCATTTTGTCCGCACCTTCTGCAAACGGATCATTGGATGACGTGGGCTTGGGCTGGAAGGCTGTTGGCCCTCGGCCATGATGCTGGTAGTGCCCGACTGGCCCCTCCCATCAGCAGGCCTTCCCGGGAAGGAGTCACCCTTGCGAGGTGCTTTGTTGAAGAGTATGCTTGCCTTCTTGGTCTTCCTCTGCGCGTATTCCTTACGGTGCTCCAGTGGCGACCTGGAAAACAGCTTCCTCCACCATGCCAAGCGGTTCTTCAGGGACCGGGAAGTGAGTGCATCAAAGGTCGAACAGCTTTCCCATCCGTGGCCTTCACCTAGGCACCAGAGGCAGAGGGCATGCGGATCCGATGTGGGGAATGAACCGTTACACGATGGGAACCTGCTGAAGCCCACAATAGTACTTGTAACTAGAAAAAAAATATATAAGAAAAGCTAATTGACTCAGAAAGATTTCGGGAATGCGAAAGTGATATATTTCTGGTGAAAAAGGTTCTGTTCCCATCCCTAGCGAGGGATACCTATGCCCATGTGTTATGGAGGAAAGGGGATTGGACGTAGGAGTAGACGGTGGTATCAAGTGCGTTATCGTCCCACAGATTAAAATCTCCTACACGTATGGTATGGCCAGTAGGTTAGGTAAGGAGCCCTAGCAAGGTGAGCAATTGCTCTTTAAATGTAGGCATACTCAAAGGGGGACGATAAATAATGATTATGTTAATAGTGGTGCTGTCGTCAATCCGTAATTGAATGGAGACATGTTTACAACTATCTAATACGTTGGTGTGAGTGGTATGGACTTGAAAGGAGTTTCTTAGGATGATGGCAACCCCTCCTCCACCCTCTATGCAGTCTGATCTAATGGTTGTATAGCCTGGTGGAGAGGCTAATAGTACAGCGTGGTTAGCGGCAGTATTAAGCCAACTTTCAGTAAAGCAGATCATTTCGAAATGATGCATCATTAGGTCAGCCACTTCACAACAGAACAGGTGTTCAGTAATTCCAGCTTGATCTTCATCTTGTTTGGATGGTCAGATATATCATCAAGGATAATGGAGGAGTTGCTATCGCCATGTGCAGAGATGGCATCGGTCCGAGCAATTATGAAATAAGAAGGGTTATTATGTCCGTCCTCAGTGGCGCGCTGCATGTTCTACTAACTCTTTGGAAATATCACAATTTAAAACAGGAGTGGGGGAGAGCTTTATATTGTGCATTACAGTGGTAAGGGGTAAAGACCTGCGCTACCTTTCTGCCTTTCTAATGTGTTGGTAAAACGTGAGGTGGTACGATGGGACTCGAGAGGTGCAGGGCTTGGTGCAAGATTGCCTCTTGCAATTTCTATGGCTTGGAGAGGGTGCATACTAGGAATAAGTGCAGAAAGTACTCATTATAAAACCAAAGTGGAAGACAAGTACTCACTTGGCAGGCAGCACTGTCAGCACAGACTGGCTGGTCCCCAACGCGCCTCACACCATAGAAATAGGCACAAGGACTACTGCACTGCTAAAAACTGCAAAGCAGCTATGACAAATATTTAAAATGTACTACGATGATGCAATGAGGGGGAGTAGCACAAGAGTAAAATTCAATTCAATTAAAAAACAGAACACAAAATTATTTTAATAAGATTCTAAATAGCATTTAAATGTAGTGAAGCAGTAAGAGCATCTATGTGCAGTGGGGCAATTGCTAATGTTTAGTTGTAAAGTTGTATTATTGTCTGCACTTTTGACTACCTGCTTCCAAACTCATACTTTGAACTCCTTCCCTAGCATGTGAGACATACGAGACCAACGCCACAAAAGGGGAGCCCACGGACCATACTGGCAGGGCCATCTTAAGCACTTTTGGGGCCCTGTGCACAGACATCTTTGGGGCCGCCCTCCACCAAACCAAAAGAATGAAGGGATCAAGAATACTGGTCACGCCCCCTATCCCCCACGCGTCGCACTCACAACCTATAGTTTGTTATGCTGTCTCGCAGCATAATAAGCACATTTACTCCCTTTAAGTCCCCTTGCCCTCTTCATTCTTGCTCTAATCAGAATGATAAACAAGTAGCATTGAAGACGAACATTAACAGTCTACAAAGGGGTTACTGTTCTAGTACATACAGGATACCTTTTTATCAATAACATCCAGGAAGGTAGATGTAGTATTAATGCAGGACCATATGGAAAAGGTACATGTAACCCATAATAGACAGAGAACTCACGTTAGCTGCCACACAGATTGCAAAGGTGCTCATGCATGGATAGAGACCACCAATTGGAAGGAAGGAGAATGCTGTACATACCGTAGCATGGGTAGTGGAGGCTGATTAGAAGCTACCAGGAGGGTGTCTTTATCCAGACAGACTGAGATTAGAAGTGGGTTATGGTTTTCAAATAGTGTTGCCATTAGATATCAAAGGAACAAATGCCTATGGTGTGCAATATAAATATTCTCACTATTAACACAGTGGAATCACGAATAAGGCTTTTATGAAGATCATACCATGAGAAGGAAATCACTCGGAAGGGCTGACAATTTTGAAAGGTTTAGGGACTGGCAATATTGAGAGGTTAGGCAATACAAGATTAAATGAGATGCCCAGGATCACACATTGGTTAAGGGATGAAGCGGTGAAGCTGGGATGTGTGCCAACTCCGCAAATTCTGCATTTGAACACTTTCTTTTCCAGTTCTTACCATGAACTAAATCTCATTTTATATTTTATTTTAAAAAAACGGACTTGGAAAGTACACAAATCACATTACCAAACATGGCATATAGAAGGGTGTTATGCAAAATGGGAATGGAATGGTTCTAGCTTCATTCTCTCCATCATCAAGGGAAGTATATAAGAACCAGCATACAAATCGATGTGATTTAACACATTTAATCTGGGTTTTGTATTTTAAAGCTTTAAATACTTACAAAACAATGGCTTGTGACATTTTCATTTATAAACGTGCATAAAAACCATTGACTTTTACCAAAAAGCAAAGTTTTTTGTGTCAAACAAGCAGACCTTAAAATAGGCTTGCCTGATGCCTGCACCATATGGTCCGCTCTCTTCTGTCTACCAACCCTTCCACCCAAATGGCCTACATCAGAAGAAAGATCAAGTAATGAGCTAAACCATACCAGCAGCACAAGAGAAGGCAAACCTCACAGAAGACAGCACAGTAATGTAAGATATATTAGATGATTTGACCAGGATCACTGTATCGACTGCTGGCAAATCCAGGATACAAGCATCAACGCTGTTGTTCCATAGTCTTGAATTTGGATACTTGTTCACCTCTTGGACTAACAGTTTATGCCTTCGTTGGAGGCGATTGCCTAGGTTTTACAACACCCCATCTGAACAAACCAATTTCTAGGCCTTCACCTTACGGATGATACAGATGATATGTTTGTTTTTATAGCAACCCCTATCTGGTACAGATACATTGCTGATAATAGCAGATGTTTTTCTGCAAAACCAAGTACATAGGCAGGCAGGTTTATAAACTTCAGACATAGGAAAGGCTCAGCCAGCCTCGCTGGAATGTGGTATTCTAATTTTTGATATGAACACATATCTTTGCAATGGGTGCTTCACACACTGAGCTAACTTCGGAACCATTGTGGCACTCAATATGCATTTCACCGTTGCCTATTACACATGATCAACATAATTCCCATAGGAAGGAAAGAATGCTACAGAGTTGTGCCAAAAGGAATACACTAACTATGTATACCACAGTGAACACAGAAAGCAAAAATCATGAACTGATCAAGGCAGAATGCACTTGCCAAATCAGAAAGGCAATGGGTTTAGAGCCTCAGCAGCACCCCATAAAATATCCTGAAGTGTGCTATTTAAGACAGGTGAACAATGAAATCTTACTTCTTCAGCTCAGCTAGCTTTGTGGGGCCCCCTCCAAGGTGGGGGCCCTGGGCAGGTGCCCCTTTTGCCCTCCCATAAAAACGTCTCTGCATACGGGGGGAGGAGGGGAGAGGCATCTACAGCCAGACTGCTCGTCCTGCACCCTAAACATGCATAGCACAACTAATACTATATAACGTGGAATGTGGGAGGCCTTAATGATTTCATTAAAAGTTGCCGAATTAAACAATACATTACGAGGAAGAGGTTCTCTATAGCAATGCTCCAGGACACATATTTAATGTCTGAGAGACAAACCAAACTATTGAAGAGATGGGGCGGGCAGGGCTTTGGTTCGGTCTACTCATCCTAGACGAAAGGGGTGTTGATCTAGATGCCAAATAGTACCCTATTTAGAGTGGAAACTGTACACAAAGATAGGTACGCCTGGCTAGTCATAGTTGAGGAACATCTTGAACATTTGAAAATCTACCTAATTAATGTTTATTCCCCAAAACTAATGTGGCCAGTTACTTTACTCACATTACCAGATTTGATTTTGAAAGAGAGGCCATTTGGATATGGGGTGGTGACTTTAATTGCGTCCTTGCAAAAGATAGGTTGTCGCTGACGCCTATACAGCCCTCACATACTGTATGCATGAGACCGGCAGCACCGCAGGGGCAAATCAACCCGGCATACCGTGGATGCGATTAGCACTGTGCAGCCCACCAATAGAATAGAATGCCTTTGGATTCCGTCTTCAACAACTCAAGCACTTTGTTGCGATGAGTGCCCTGTGAGCATTTTGGCAAGCCCTTTCAGACCCTGAACTGGGTCCATTCACCCTTACTGCCGAGGCACAGATTATCTACAACGATCACACGAACTGAGCGACACGAGTGCCCTCGTCTACACACAGAGTGCCCGTTGCTCCATCACATGGCAGAGCCCTTTCATTCAGCCATTCGGGCGGCTTTGACAGCAGCTGCCAGCAGCTCCACTTGCTGCGTGACTAAGCGCCTAAGAGGTCCAAGATACCTCTGATAATTTTTACACCCGGCTTCAATGCGCTCCTCCTCTTGTCCTGAAGAAGGCCTTATGTGATCGGCACAGTTATCGTCACGCTGATGGCTGAAACTCGAGTTGGTTGCAGTCACCTGGCTCTGTTTGTACATGATTAAGGTTTTTCCAAGTGCATGAGCATTGTTGTACAATTAGAGACATAGGTGTTATACTCATTCACACACCACCTTCTACAGAAGAATGGCGCAGAGTGTTCATGATTAACAGCGCCTGCAGGGTTTGTACATCAGATGAAGGGAGCCGATTCCTTTATTAAGACTCCAATTAAGCTTATTATTGTCATATTGTTGTGTTTAAATGTCAGCAATTGCATCTTTTTTTGTCTTCATCATATGTGTTAGTACGAATAAGAGTAGGGTTGGTTGAATGTTGGTTGTATGCAGTACCTCTCACTAGACCAAGCACAGATCTTGTTAGGTAAGGGATAGACAGAATTGTTGTTTGCATTATGAACTGCCTTGTCCCCCATGTATGTGAATGTACAGAGGTACTTTTATTAGATGTTAGGTCTTGATCCTAGATCATATCTTATTGAATAGATTTCACATTTGTTGAAAATCAAGTAGTGTTCCATATGTTACTTCAAGGACTTTGCACTATATCAGGTAATCAAACATAAGTACAGGAGCCCTTCCTTCTTGTGTTGTGTTTCTTGGCCTTCCGTTCCAGGCCTCTGCGTATAAATAATAGTGGTTGACCTCCATTTTATTGTCTCACCCACCTTGAAGGCACTGCAACGGATAATGTGTGGTCTTAACATAAGAGACATTTAGCAGACGATCCATCTGGACATGCATGCATACTCTTGCTACTAGGTTGTCCATGAAATATTCGAAAATAAAACAGTGAAAAGGAGAAATTTCTCAATTTGTTTGATAGAAAAACAAAACAATATTTTTTTGATAATACTGGAGGAGACCCCCACGCCCCTCTCTCAAACCAACCCACCTATTTACTTAAAATATACAAAAATCCCTACCAAATTCGAAGCTAGAGGCCCCCTATAGCCTGACCTGGAGATTAAACCCCATAGGGCTACTTGATGGCGCCTACCATTCCTGGTTTAAGAAGGCATAGATAATTACTTGAGAGAAAAATAGCCCTTTAGCACTCAACCACTTTCCTCTTTGGGAGGCATTTAAATGTCACGACTAGGGGAATGTGCATATCCACAATGGTAGGAGCTTGCAAAACATTAACAAAACAGCTGGAATGGCTGCAACAATGGATAACTGAAATAGAAAGTACAGACCCATTAATTATCAGTTACTCACCGTAGTGACCAACATACTCTTAGTATTTAGTCCCCTTCCCTCCATACTGCATGGGCGTCCCTTCCTAGGGACGGGAGTCGGAACCTTTTCCACCAGAAAAAACCTTCTTCCCCTTTAACTTTAGAGGCGTGCTGGAGCGTGGCCCTGGGAGCAAGCGCTGCCCTGACTCCACCCTGCGGCGCCACACCTCAGTCCCCACAGACGTGTCGACAATAGATTAACATTGCCTAATGACACCAGTTTTATTAGGGGGGGAGGATGGTTGGACGTATGGAGGAAAGGGAGTACGTTAGTCACTACAGTGAGTAACTTACAATTACTCTTACCTCCCGTCCCCTTTCCTCCATACTGCATGGGCTATTACAACTGAGTGTAGCCCTAGGGTGGAGAGGAGATCCTCCTTAAACAAATAGGTTTCTAAAAACCGCATGTCTCAAAGCCGTGTCTGATCTAGAGCTGGCGTCCAAACAGTAGTGCTTGCGGAAAGCCGAAGGGTTGGCGCATGTGACCGCCCTGCTTATGACTTGCCAGGGGACATGCCGCTGGAATGCCTTGGCTCTGACTGTGTGGGCGTGCATGTTGGCCGGCAGTGGCTTATGGCTTAGTCCCTCATAAGCTTCTTTGATGGCCGAGACCATCCAACGGGCTATGGAGGCCTTGGAGGCCTGATATCCCGGTCTTGTTCCGCCAAAGGTGACCGACAGTGCGTCCGACTTGCGGAAGCCCTTTGTCCTATCCAAGTAGAATTTCAGGGCATGCCCGACATCGAGGCAGTGCAGAACTTTCTGTGCCTCGTCCTTAGGCTCAGCAAAAAACGTAGGCACCACTAGTTCCTCGTTCAGATGGAATACGGAAGGCACCTTGGGTAGGAATGCTAGGTGTGTCAGCAGGACTACTTTATCCTTGCGAAACGTGGTATAAGGCTCTGAGGCAACCAGCGCCTGAATTTTGCTGACTCTGCAAGCTGAGGGGAGGCCGACTAGCAAGGCCGTCTTAATGGTGACCAGCCTGATGTCCGCGGACACCATTGGCTCAAATAGTTTGTGCGTCAGGGCCTCCAAAACGTGGCATCTTGATGGGTGGGTAGAGTCTGGTGAGTCCTGCCAAATGCTTCTTGACAATCGGGTTGGCAGAGAACACCTCTTCCTCTGAGTTTCTGTAGGCCCCAATGGCTGCCAAGTACGTGCAGCAAGTGTCGACCTGTACACCCGAGAGGGCGAGGTGCGCCAGGAAGGAGAGCACGTTGTCCATGTCTGCCTAGTGGCAGAACCTGGTCCACTTGCTTTTACACTGGGTTCTGGTAGCTTTGCTCCTATCTCCCTGTATGATATCTAGATTAGTCTGAGAAAGGCTGGGGTGCCCTAGCGTGATCTGCTCAGGAACCACCCTGTGAGGGCTAGTTTCTGTGGCGTGGGGCAGATGACCCTGGTCCCCTGCTGTGCCAGAAGATGTGCTGGGCCTGTCGGAAGGTGAATGGGAGGTCTCTCTGAGAGGCTGAGCAGCTCTGAGAACCATGGCCTGGCTGGCCACCAGGGAGCTATCAGAATGACGCTGAGGTGGCGAGACTCCTTGGTCTTCAATCTCACACTGTGTATCAACGGTGTGGGCGGAAAGGCATATGCTGTCATGCCGTTCCACTGAATCTGAAATGCGTCGCCCAGGGAGCTGGGGCCCTGTCCCCACCAGGAGGCAAACTGTTGACACTTCCTGTTGTGCAAGCTGGCAAAGAGGTCCACCTGGCGGTGTCCCCATCTGATAAAATCTCCTGCAGCACAAGGTTGTTCAATTACCACTCGTAATTGTCCGCTCCCAGCCTGTCCACCTCCAGGTTGGATTCCCCTGGAACGTGGACGGCTGTAAGGTAGATGTTCTCCAGGGCCCATTCCCACATGCTGACAGCCAGCCTGCACAGTGGAGGGGACCTGGTACCTCCCTGCTTGTTGACATAGAACATGCTGGTTGAGTTGTCTGTCTGAATGAGGACTACCTTGCCTTCGATACCCGGAAGGAAGGCTCTGAGCGCTAGTCAGATGGCCTTCAGTTCCAGCCAATTGATGTGGTACTCCTGCTCCTGCCTGGTCCAGGTGCCATGGACGCAGTGGTTGTCCAAGGTGGCCCCCCCCATCCCTCGAGAGAGGAGTTCGTAGTGATGGCGACCTGCGGGGTAGGTTGCCGGAAACGCTTGCCCGTCCGCAGGTTGCAGTCCCTGGACCACCATATGAGGTCCGGGTGAAGAGGAGGAATGTTGATCATCTCCGCCTGAGAGCCCCGCTTCTCGTTCCATGATGCTGCCAAGGGCAGCTGTATCCTCCTCATCCTGAGTCTCGTGTGTGGGACGGCCAGTAGGACTGCTGCCATGAGACCCAGTAGGTGTTGGTACCACCAGGTCGATGTCACCTCTCTGCTGAGGAAGTGAGCAGTGGCCCTCTTGATGGCCGTGATCTTGCCCTCCAAAGGAAGAAATCTCTCGGAGCACGTGTCCCAGATGAGCCCCAAGAAGGTCAGACTCTGCGTGGGCTGCAGCTGCGACTTCTTGAGATTGAGCAAAAAGCTCACATTTTGCAGTGTGTTCACAAGAGGGTGGGAAGTGCGGTGCATCGCTTCCGGAGATGAAGCCCTGAAGAGCCAGTCATCGAGGTAAGGGTATATGTGGTGGCCCTGAGCCCTGAGGAGGGCCGCCACTGTATTCATCAACCTGGTAAAAACCCTGGCGGCTGAGTTGAGGCCGAAGGGAAGCACCTGGTATTGGAAATGGTAGCCCATGATCCTGAATCGTAGAAAAGAATGAGGCGGCTACCAAAACAGGACGTTTAAGTACACGTCCTTCAGATCCAGGGAGCGCATCGAGTCTCCCATGCACAATGTCTCTGCTATTAAAGCTGGCGTAACCATCTTGAATTTTTGGAGAGGTAGGGAGAGGTTGAGGGGTGGAAAGGCCCATCACAACTTTCGGGCCGGCCTGTTTTTTTTTCTGAATGGCAAAAATCCTGGAGTAGAAGCCCAAGCCTCGCTGGGAGGCTCGGACTTCCTCCACTGCCTGGCCCTCCACGACCGGATCTCTGCCAAAAGAGTTGCTGTCCCAATCTGTGGGAGTGGAGGGGAAGAGGGAGGAGAGCCTGAGATGGGTAGGCGGCAACCCATGGATACTACGGAGAGGATCCATGGGTCCGTGAAATTCTGGCGCCAGAAGTGTGCATGGAGACACGTGGATCCGGAGGGGCGTGTCATGCCTTCTTTACCTCTGAGGCTATTACAGAGCAGGGGGACTGGAAAAAGCCCTTATTCCCCCCCACCCTTTTTATTGCTTGCACAGATGTTGGGTCGGCGAGCAGTCCGACTGTCTGGACCTCCGCTCTTGGAAGACGCGGAACCCTCCGTATGTACACCCCTTGTCTGAGCGCTGCTGTGACTGGTGTATGTTTTGGGCGTGGTCTTTGTAAGGATGGAATAAGACTACACCGTTTTTCTTTTTATCCAGTTCCTCGTCTGTAGTGGAGTAGAAGAGGTCACCCCCTTCGAACAACAGGTCTAAGATGCGTTCCTGGACATCCGGGTTGAATTACGTAGCACAGAGCCAGGCCGTTCTTCTCATGTCCGTGGCAGTGCAGATGGCCAGGCCAGAGATGTCAATGTGGGCCACGGTGGACTCCATGATGTCTTCTGCCACTATCTTGGCATCTGCCAGTCCCGCCTCGATTGGCTCTCCGCCGGAAGCTCCAGGAGGAAATCTGCAATTTCCTGACAAAGCCTCTGGTTAACGGCTGCCAGCATGGCATCCGCATTGGCTTGACGAAGATGCATGGACGCATTGGAATACAGCTTCTTCCCGTACGCCTCCAAGAATTTTCCTCCTTGCCTAGCAGTGCCGCGATCGAGGAGGCCGAGGACGACTGAGGCTTGGAGTATAGTGATGCTGCAGCGATCACTGAGGAGTGTGGCCGATAGCAAGAGAGTATCACCCCCCCCCCATCTGCCTGTACTTGGCGTCCAGGCATCGATTGACCGGCTGGACCGAGGGGCGCTTGAGCCAGCACTTTTTGGCCAAGGCAACGACGTCCTGCATTGGGATCCCTGTTCTCGCTGCAGGACATAGCGTGAGGACCCCCTCCGATGGTTGCTCAACCTCGGGTTGAGGAAGGCCCAAGTACTCTGCCAGCCCTGCAAGATGTTCATGGAAGACCTTGGCTGACGACGGTGTGTCAGGGTCCTCCTCCTCATCTGTGTCCACCTGGGGATCCGGTTGGTCCAGCACCGGTGAAGGGGTGCTGGGGGCCGAGGGCTGAGGTGTGGAGACCAGAGCTGGAGGTTGCAGCGGAGGCTGGTACGGAACCACCTGCACTATTGGTTGGGGTCCAGAGCGGGTGATGGAGGCTGCACAGGGGCCATGGGCCGGAGCAAATGGTGGCAGCACATCACTGATGGCGTCTCTGAGGATGACCCCCATTCGAGGAGATTTAATGAGCCTGAGGAACCTTTAAAAAAATCTCTCCTCACAGGCTGGAGGGGTGATAGGTGATATTGATGGGGTAGTGGGCAGCTGCTGGAGCCATTGCATGCCCTGCCCATACAGACGCAGAGGGAAACTGCCCTGCGCAAATGAAGGATAGGCTGTAGGCCACATAGCTGTTTGACACCAGTCCCACCTTGACACTTGTTCCTCCACCTGCTTCCTTCCTTGGTGCAGTATCGGGCAGGTGTCCGTAATGTCTGGCACGGTGGCCATCTTGTCGAGCTGCCTTCCACATGCCTGCGTCGTTTTGCTTGGCTCACTGGGCCGAGCCTCGTCCAGGACTTGAGTGTGGATCATGAGGCCTACCCTGCTCTCCAGGCCGAGACCTGGTAGGCGTTTCGCCCTCGGCGGATCTGGTGATAGAGCTGCATATAGAAGCCCCCTCGGACATGTTGCCGGTACTAGGGCGTTGCCCCTCAGATGAAAACCCGGTAAAAGAACCTTCCGGTCCCTCAGCACTGTCACCGGGCGGATCCACTGACCCCTCGGTCTGCTGGCCGGTAGCTAACTTGGCCTCGGTACTCGTGCTGGTATGAGAACCTGAGCGGTTCCTCCGACGCGGGCGGGTCCTTGGAAAGGAGTCTCCCTTGCGGGGTGCGCTGGAAAAGAGTGGCCCTACCTTGGGCCTGGATCGATGATTGACAAAGTCCTTCAGGTTCTCTGGAGGTGATCTCTGGAAGAGCTCCCTCCACCTGGCTAATCCGTTCTTCAGAGACCTTGAGGAAAGCGTGTCGCACGTGGTACAAGCTTGCCAGCCGTGGTTTGGGCCAAGGCAACATAGGCAGAGGGCATGGGGGTCTGAAGTTGGAAAGAGCGCGTCGCAGGATGGACACCTGCTGAACTCTGTATAAATCGACAGGTGCCGGGGAGGAGCGTGACACCTGAGCACAGAGTACCTGAATGACAAAAAGACAGAAGAGAAGATATCTGTGCGTGGAATTACATGGCCGAAGCCAAACCCAGGAGCGCTGGTGAGTTCAGCCCATTCCTGTCGACACAGAAGAGGGGGCTGAGGTGTGGCACCAGAGGGCCGAGTCAGGGCAGCGCATGCTCCCATGGCCGCACCCCTGCGCGCCTCTAAATTTAAAGGGGAAGAAGGTTTTTTCTGGTGAAAAAGGTTCTGTCTCCCATCCCTAGGAAGGGACGCCCATGCAGTATGGAGGAAAGATGACTGGACGTAAGAGTAAGTAGAGATAAGGATGCACGGAGGGACCTCAGACAGCAATACGTAGAGGTGTTGCTATGGCTGGGTAAACGTGACAGAGCACAACACAGCAAAGAGTCTCATGAATAGGGAGAAAAGGCAGGCAAAGTGTTAACAGGATTGCTCAGATCTGAGAATCCCCACATGCCCATCTTTTCCTTATGCACACACGGAGATGATCTATGCCACAAGCAGCAGGATATCAACAGGGCATTAAGGACCCATTACTAAATTTTATTTGGCCAACTAGAACAGACCCTACAGAAGACGATAAATTAAATTATACTCTGGACTTGATAGATCTCCCAACAATTACCCCAGAACAAGCCAAAGTCACTAATCAGCCAGTGATGCTGCAAGAACTACAAGCTCCACTTAACACGTTGGCAACTGGTAAAAACCCCGGGACCATGATTTCACCACCCACAATCAGCGCAGGATCAACCATGTGATAGCCGAAACATTGGGTATGATTACTGGGGGCATTACACTGGATGCTACACTAAAACTTCTCCTATGTACCTGTAACCAAACAGCCCGGTGCGCTCAATAAATAAAGAACACAATACAACTCGGAATGGATGTTTGCCGTTATGCAACGCTTTGGCCTAGAAGCTTAAATCGTGAGACGGATATGTTCGTTATACCAAAAACCCCACCACAAGAGTTTCACCCAATCACATAATTACTGAACCATAGCAGCTAGGTCGGGACACATGCCAGGGATGCCCTTTATCCCGCATCGTCTTTGCACTGGCCATGGAACCAATTACAAGTTTGTTCCGGAAGAAAAATCGCAACATCGGAATAACGATCTGTGGAGAATGCCACTTGACATCACTTTACTCCATGAGACCTTGTGTTGTACATATGAGACCCAAACAGTTCCCTTCCTTGTGCGTCCTAGAAATATTTGAAAACCTTGGGAGACTCTCTGGAGTCTTCATGAACTGGGATAAATTGTGCTTTTTTACCTGAACCAGAGTCCACGTTGTGTCCAAACGTTAGACCCTTTGCAGTGGTTGACGGGGGTGCCCTGTTCATTTTAAATACCTGGGCATTGAAATGTATCATGAACAAGACCAATAAATAATATAACCAATTAATAACCAATAGAATTATTTAAACACAACATGTTATGTTATATGCATTTATATAGCGCGCGGTCGCCCGAAGGCATCATGGCGCTAAAGAGGGAAGACAGAGCCAATGCTGTTGAAGCCACAATATGAAGGCCTAGAAGAGGGTCGTTTTCAAAGCTCTTCTAAAAGCTAAGTGATTAGACATTTTCCTCAGATCGAGGGGCAAGTCATTCCATAGATTAGCCACAACTATGGAGAAGGGTCGACCGCCTATTCGGGTACTACGAAACCTCGGGACCAGGAGGTCGGCAGTAGAGCAGCGAAGATCACATGCGGGGAGGTAACAAAGGAATTTAGTCTGTAGAAACTCAGCTACTTGGGCATGAATAGCCCTTGGACAATGCACATAGCCTTGAAAAGGATGCGCTGGTTAACCGGCAGCCAGTGAAACGGACGCAGTACCGGGGAAATATGAGCTCCATATGGGGTGCCGTGGCTAACCTAGCTGCTAGGTTCTGTATTTGTTGTAACCGTTATATCAGGCCAATTGCCTGGGCCAGGTACAAAGAGTTACAATAATCCAGGCGAGATAGGACCAGAGCTGCGACAACCAGAGGACGTAGGGGTTCAGGTATCACAGGTAAGACCTTCTTCAAGATCTTACGTTGATAGTGGCCGGCTTGGCACCCAGCCGCCACCTGGTTAGTCATGGAAAGTGTGTCAGAAAAAATGACCCCAAGATTTTTTACCTTACTGACTGGACGAGGGAGGGGACCTAGAGTAGAGGGCCAATAGGCAGAGATCCACAGAGAGGGATCAGGGGGACATCCCACCACCAACACCTCAGTCTTATACCCATTAAGCTTGAGCCAGTTGTGGTCCATCCAGTCACCCACAGCCCTCAGACAGTCACAAAGGCACGCCGATGCCACCGCCTGATCCCGATCTAGCTGAATCAGGATTTGGGTGTCGTCGGCATATGAGTAGCAGCTGAGGTCGTGGGCGCGGATGAGGCACACTAACGCCCAGATATAAAAGTTAAACAATATCGGGGACAAGGAAGAACCTTGAGGGACACTGCATGTGCGAGAACAGGAGAGAAAGGGAAGCATAGCAAGAGTTTGTGTGCGGTCTGACAGAAAGGAGGTGAACCAGGCCAGAACCTGGCCAGAGATTCCGATCTGGGCCAGGCCAGACAACAGGATGGGGTGGTCGACCATGTCGAACGCCGCTGAGAGATTGACCAAAATCAGGGCTCCAACCCCCCCAGAGTCGACCAGTCTGGACATATCGTCCTGCACGGACACCAGCCCAGTGTGCCTCTGCCTGGTCTAACACCTGCCTGGGCAGGATTACGGATATTAGTAGTTTCCAGAAAGGAAGATATTAGAGGAGCAATTAGTGATTCCAAAGGTTTAGAGAGAAAAGGGAGCAGGGAAAAGGGCGGAAATTAGCAAGAACCGTGGGATCGAGTGAGGGCTTCTTCAAAAGGGGTACTACCTTAGCCGATTTCAGTTCAGGGGGGACAAAGCCAGATTGTCAGGAATCATTGACAGCAGAAGTGAGGGCTACCAGAAGGTCGGGTGCGATCTTCTTCATAAACTCCATAGGGATGGCATCAGCGGGAGAGGTGGATTTGTTTCGTTCAATAACTTCAGCCTCGGAAAAGAGAGGGAAAGTCGACCAAGTGGCAGAGTTATCAGTGGACGGGAGAAAAGGTATGTTGCTGGCGCCAGAGGCCCATGTAGCTAGAGATTTAGCGATGTTAGTGCGAATAACCTCTATTTTGTTGATAAAAAAAGGGACAAATCATCGCACAGTTCTTGGGTAGGTTTAACCCTGGAGGTAAGGGCTTCAGAGGAGGTTAAAGATTTGACTACAGAAAATAGAGTTTTGGGTTGGCAGAGTGCTGTTTCAATCTTATGGGAGACAAAAGTAGCTTTGGCAGTTTTAATGTCAGCCAAGTAGATGGACAGACAAGCTTTATAAGATATTCTGAGATATTCTGAGATCGGGATCGTAGTTCTTTCGCCAGTTACGTTCGGTCTGCCTTAACTTCAGACGGGCAATTTTTAGTTGTTCTGAGAACCAACATGCATACACAATACACATGAAGCGCTGCAATTCCATTCATTTCTGGAAGACGCTGCCCTTATCCCTAATGGAGAAAGTGACCATTGTTAAGATGTTGATACTGCCACGCCTCTATCACTACTTTGCAAATATACTGTATCTTATCCCAAAATGTTTCTTCAGAGAATTGGACACAACTAAGAATGTTACTAAGGTTCAATGGCTGGCATGACATTGCCCTGAAAATGCTGCACAGACCAGTGGAGGTGGGGGACTACGTTTCCCAGATTTTGAGCTTTATTTCATAGCTTTACAACTGTAATATACTGCGAGGTGGCAATCGAATGAGGAAACCTAAATTCCAGGTTGCTTAGGGGTGCTATTGCCCCTTACACTATGAAAGAAGCATTATGGGCATAGCAGACAACCCCAAAGCTTGTGACCCTGGGCCCAGAGATCTGGACCGGAGCCTGTAAAACATCAAGTTTGGGCATACCCTACTCTCCATAACCTTCGCTTGGAGCCATGCTAGAACTACCAAGAGCGTACTCACTTCAAATCTGCACCTTATGGGAGGTCAGGCTGGCAATATAGGGTAACTTGTTCCAGAATGGCATCCTGTCTTCCTGGACAGACTTGCAGGCTGCCACGGTATACCAGTGGGACAGTTCTGGACCTGCATGACCTTAAGGACTCTTGGTAGGCATGCCTGGAGCGCACTCCTAGCGGAACCAGCACATGATTCGGCTCTTTATGAGAAAGGGAAGGGAATGCGAGCAATAGCTGTAACATACAACACCATGCTAAGAAGAGGGGCACATGTGGAGTCGACTATTTGAAAAGGCATGGGAGAGTGACCTGGGAGTGAACTTTGATGACACACAATGGTTCACTGTACAGGTACATCCTAAAACGGTTTCCCACAATCAAAGACTAGGAGCGATTCAGTACAGTTTGCTCCACAGGACATACCCTGAAAGACTGTCACAAATATACCCTGCTTCTAGACATCATTGTCCCAGATGCCAGATGCAAAAAGTGAAGCACACTGCAGTGCTCATTGAAGAACCTGGGCCAGGATGGCCGAAGCCGACACCCCCAACGACCAGGCTATAACATTGGTAGCCAAGGAGGCCACGGATGATTGGCCTGCACGACACAACACTACACTCCAGCACCTGAACCGAGCCGCAGTCTGCCATTCATCAAGGCCATGAACTGAGGCCACAGCTGCTCTCTACAGCTCCACCATGGTATCCCGGACCTGAGCTGATCAACGTGAAGCACACTGCGGTGCTCATAGAAGAACGCGGGCAAAAGTTGGCTTACCCCGACACTCCCAACAACCAGGCTATAACACTGGCCACCACAAAGCCACAGTTGATTTGCCCATGTCACGCTACACTGCACCGAGCCGGAAGGCAGAGCCGGCCATTCTTCAAGGCCATGAACTAAGGCCACAGCTGCTCTCCGCAGCTCTTCGCTGCTCGCCACCATGGCCAAGGGCTGAGTTGCTCCAGTCCTTTCCCCTCCAGATGCAGCCGAAAGGTAAGCCTGAAACGTACAATTGTACGGCTGGTGCAATCAGATGTGATACCAAGCAAGTCTACTATTGAACAAACAGAAATGGGTGCCCTACTGGACAGGCAGCAGAGTGTGCTAGAACAATGTAAAAGACACACAAAGAGGTACTGCTGCCAATGTTGATACCAATGTGGTTATTAATTTAAAACCTTGTCGTATCAACATATGAACAATCTGTAATTCAATTCAATAGTAATTATATCCATAAACAATTATACAAACCACTTGGAAAGTGCTGAAATGGGGCATAAATGTTAATTTACTGATATTATAAGACTGAGCATTTTGATTGTGGCTCATTGATAGGCATAAACATAAAGAGTCAAATATATTACAAATTACGTGTGTATAGTGAGCATGAATACAGTTTAAAGGAGGTAGTGGTATTTAAACAAAACAGTTAAAGAGACCCAGTAATAATGGTGTGCAAAAATCAAAAGCCGAGAAAGAGGGTTACGAAAAGTAGAAGGGATGAGAACATTTTTTTAAATATACAAAAGTTCAAATGATAATACAAAAAGCAGATTGATTAATTATCACAATGTTCCCTAAATTTTGGAAGCAGTGTCTTAAATATGTGTAGAGAAACCAACAGTTGTGGCTGGCGTGGCAGTTGGAGTCTAATGATACTGCCTATAGGAGTGAGAGATAAAACAACAATGGTAATTCACATAAGTTACAATTGCATTTAGACTAATGGAAGCTAAATTGCTTTTGTTTTCTGCTTTGAATATATGTCCTTCCTAGGTTAAAAAGATTTTTCGACAACCTTGAAAGGGTACACTAAAAGGGTCTGTCTACGCAACAGGGGGGGGGCAGAGGCAGGATCAAACTTCCAAAGAACGAGGTATTGGTCAATTAGGTTGAACGTTGTTGGACACCCAAGTCAAATCACGTTTCGGCAGTGTTAAGGTGTTGAAAGTGCCTTCGTCAGGGCATAGCTATGAAGACCCTGTTGAATGAATATATATATATATATATATATATATATATATATATATATATATATATATATATATATATATATATATATGAATCCAGTTAGGTCTGTATGTGGTTGGAGACAAATAGGCATGCAGCTCAACCTAGGAACTATTAAAAGTGGGGGATAATGTCAAAAAAACGGACTCCATGGCTAAAGCTTACCATGGAATACATGTGCTCCAATTCTTAAATGCTGGACAGAGGAGAGGATCCGCGAGTGGTGTGAGGCTCAGGCAGCCATGGCAGGCCAATTGTAATGTGCTGCAAGTAGATCACAGGTAGCTCCACGTGAGCAGCGAGGTTAAAGTTACACTGATGCAGTTCTAAGATGGGGCAAAGAGAGCAAAAGACGCCTCAATGTGATAACCCCCTCATGCCAAAGGTAGAGTAATGAAGAGGTGTGGGCG
The DNA here is from genome assembly GCF_040938575.1 of Ambystoma mexicanum. Lineage (NCBI taxonomy): Eukaryota > Metazoa > Chordata > Amphibia > Caudata > Ambystomatidae > Ambystoma > Ambystoma mexicanum. The sequence goes on from NC_090929.1 coordinate 165,383,288, forward strand.
GGAATAGCTTACCTAGAAACAGGCTAACGACGTGGGGAGATGGAGGCTCACAAATGAGTTTTGTCACGGAAACTGTCATGCCGTGGAGTGTTAATGGCTCCTGCAGCGAATTCTCGGTCGACGGAGAAAGGGCGAGTGAGCAATGTCCCTTGTTTGCAAATAATACCTGCTTTATATGTGTGCGTGGCTGTGGGAGAAATGGACAGGAAAGCCAGAGGCGCTTACCAGCATTTGCCATGCTAGAAAACGTGAGTGAATCATGGGTAGGGCTTGCGGAATAGTACTGGACTGTAATGACTAGGTCCTCTGGATCCCGATTGTGGAGGCGCGTGCGACACAGTGCCCGTATTTGAAAAGAAGGCATAAATAGACTATCGCGTGGCAGCAGTCTTGCACACCGCACAGGCGTTTCCTAGGCAACCCGTACCACACGCCCTGCATTGCTGGGCAACGGGGACGCCGAGGCTCAATGGCCGTGGCTCGGCAAGACCGTGGGAAGCCGTGGATGCAGGCGGCGGCTTGTGTGAGTAAGCAAACTATACAAGGAGGTGAGTAGGTGAGAGACGAAACGTCAGAGAATGCGTTAGTCTACCCTCTAAGCGATCGTGTAGCAACGGCTGTAGGTGGAAATGCCTGGCGCCAGAAAATGAAATGTTGACGCAGGAAGCTCTAAATGAGAGATGGATCCTAGTGAATGTAAACCAAACAAAGATTGGCGGTACTGGTCAGGTCAGCAAGACGTGCTGAAAACAGACGCATGTGTAGTGACTCACTTGTGTCTGTAAAATGTGCACGCAGATGAGTATGAGCGACAGGAAACGTCTGGGAAGGCGTTAGTCAGCCCTCTCAGTGATAGTGTTATGGGTACGGATTTGTGATGCCAGAAAAATGAAATAAAATAAAATGCTGGCAGGTGAGTCCCCTGGAAAAAAGGATGAATGCTAGTGTATGTGTGCAAGTCAATGACTGGTGATACTAGCTAGATCAGCAGAACATGCTGGAAGTAGGCACATCGTCCCGGGAGGATAGCTCAGTGGTAACATGCTCGCATTGGAAGCAAGACGACACAAAGCAACACAGGTTTGATCCCCGGGTCCGAGCTTTGAAACCTCTGGGTATTTAAGCACGTTATAAACCCGCAACTAAGACAAAAAACTCCTGTAACAGCACCTCGATGCCCCCGGGCTGTGTGAGCGCTTTAAAAATGCAAAAATAAATAAAAAATACATGTGTGGTGTACCCCTGTGTCTGAATACATGTAAAAAAAAACCTGTTGTAGCGCGAATGGAGGGCACGGAACAACATTGTAACTTATGGTACTCTACATATTCCTGTATCTACAGAAATGTAGACGACTGTTGCAGCGTGCACGGGACATATTGTCCTGGTGAGGGCCAAGTGTAAGAACCGTCCTAAACATGTGGCTTAACTAATTATGTAGCAGGCGGTAAGAATTGTTCGTTAAGACAGCCGCTGACTGTCTCAAGTCTATAGATCTACCTGGATTCTAGATCTATAGGGCGTTCTGTATGTTGGGCCCACCTCTCACTTTTTCCAATACCCACCATACCAGATCTGGTGTGTGGCGGGCTTCCATGTAGTTCTCCACTAGGGGTGCACTCAAATTTTTACAACTGATTCTGGATCTATGTTCCGATATCCGCGTGTTGACGCTTCTCATTGTTTGACCCACGTATCGGAGGCCACAGGGGCATTGAATACAGTAGACCATCTGATTGGACTTACACTTGGTCATGTCTTTGAGTGTCCAAATTGTGGTGCTGATTTGGAATGTTTGTATTTTTTTGGTAGATGGGCAATCCACACAAGTACCACACGGATAGTGACCTTTGAAGGTCCGTAAATTCCAGAGGCACGCTCTAGGAGCCTCCTTGATGTACTGTGAGTGGACCAGATATTCCTGTAAATTGCATGACCGTTTGAATGCAAAAAGTGGTACCGGCTCATCTGGTAAGTTTAACCATGCCAGTGGCCAGTATTTGCATATCATCTTCTTAATTTAAAAGGTTTGAGAACCATTTGTGATATGACACATGTTAATCTACCGTCCTGTTCTTCATGTCTACACTCCTGTGGATTAAGTAGTGTTCCCCTATCCGTGAATCTGACTCTTGATGGAATTGGCCACAGGTTTTTTCGGGTACTCCCTGATGGTGAAATCTCTTATCGAAGTCCTACAGCAATCCCACCCTGCCCCCTACTCAAAAGGAGCCCTCATCAATGCCAGATCGATCCCTGCCCATGCCCTCGATATTAACAACCTTATCACATCCCAAAACCTAGATCTGCTAGCTATCACCAAAACCTGGCTCAACCCTACCTCTGGCCCAGCCCCATCCTTAGCTCTCACTCAAGGCTTCACCATCCTGAGACACGACAGGTTGTACATGACGGGTGGAGGTATAGTACTCATCTTCCGAGATTCCCTCCACATCAGACCTATTGACAGGTCCATGGAGGGGGAACTGTGAGCTCCACTACATGGAGCTCACCTCTTCACACTAACTGTACCACCAGCCATATTATCCATTGTCCCCCTGGTCCCTGCACAGTTTTTGAGCCAGATTTCCAAAGCACTTTCAGACTTAGGGCTTAAACAATGTCACTAACCCCATGCGCAGTAAAGGAAGAACCCTGGACTGTATAGCCGACCTAAACAGCCAATTAACTATCACAACCCCATGCCCATGCCCATGGTCAGACCACCACACCATTTGCTTCACCTTTCCTCAACAGAAACACCAGACCCCTAGACTAGCCATGCCCCAATCCTTGTCACGAAGCACCCACAAGATACACAGAGAAACCATCTCCCCCTTCTGCTCTGGCCAGAACTTCCCAAATCCACAGATCCAAATGTATAAGTGGATATCTACACTAGCACTCTAATGCTGTAAACGATGTAGCTCCTCTACATCTGAGGAAGGTCAAACCAGCCAGCCATGTCAATTCATGGTTCACCAAAGCCCTCCAGGCCCTGCGTAATAGAAAAAGACAAGCCGAAGCCTTATGGAAAAGAATCGCCTTCAGCAATCTTCAAATCGGCATTCAATAGGATAGCTATAGAATACAAGCAGGCTATCCTTACTACAAAAGCAGACTCTTACAACAAAAGAATTGCAAATGCCAATTCCAACTGCTCCTCGCCACCATCTCCAAAGACAAGATCTGGTGCAGCAAGATCAAAGACGCCATGAAAATTTGCACCCTCCAGCAGAAAATCAAGCTTTCACTAAAGCACCCCCCAAAACTCTATCCCATCCAAAGTGCCTAAGCCAGTCCAATTCCGATTTAGAGAAATCGCAGAAATAGAAATGGCCAACATCATCAAAAACCTAAAACCATCCAGGAGCAAAGGTACATCTGCCCAGCCAACATCATCAAACATTGCGCAGAATGCCTAACACCTTTCATTACCAAACTCATCAATGCCTCATTCACAAGCAACCAAGTCCTGTCCCGTCTCAAAGAATCCTGGGTCCTCCCACTGCAAAAAAAACAAAACTCTTGACCTGTTCACCCCAAACAACTACGGTCCCATTACTATAGTACCTTATCTCCTAAAAATTCTAGACAGAGTAACTTGCATCCAAATGCAATCCTACTTGGAAAGCAACCACATCCTAGGGATGCGCCAATCAGGCTTCAGACCAGGCCATAGCACAGAATCAACACTCCTCAACTTCTTAAAAAATCAGCGAGATATGTTCAAAGACAAGGGAAAACCTGCACTCCTCCTCCTACTAGACCTCTCAGCCGCCTTCGACCTGGTGAACCACAATACCATATGCCACCATCTCTCAGGCACGGCTAACTTCTCACCTGAAGCAACATCATGGGTAGCATCTTTCCTGGAACGAAGATCCACAAGTGTTCTCCGATGAGGCAAGCGCGCCACCCATTTCTACCCTCTGCAGGGTCCCACAAGGCTCCTGCATCTCCCCGGCTCTCTACATTTTCACTAATCCCCTCATTGACCTCCTCGATGACATCTTCATTTCCTGCACAAATTATGCTGATGACACCCAAATCCTTCTCCCCGTCAGGCAACTACAAGGAAGGCTCCATCACCGTTAACAATGTATACTTAACGATTCAAGCCTGGATGGCAGAGCACTACCTTTGTCTAAATGACGATAATGCAGAGATAATACTGGTGGGCTCGCCAGCTTTGCTCAAAACCCTGGACCCCCAATTCTCTGCTTTCACCATTGACGGGAAACAGATTCCCATCTCTGCATCAGTAAAAACTTTGGGCGTCCACCCAGATGCCTCGCTCTCCCTCACCAAACAAGTGAATGCCTTTTCAGCAGTATATACAGCCAAACTGATCAATGCTACAAGACACTTGTCACCTTCCAGCAGCCTCACAATCACCAGACTTGACTATTGTACTGCTCTATTTGCAGCAACCTCCAAACAGAACTTAAACTTCAGACTATCCAGAACAATGCCTTAAGAGCAGCACTCAGCATCCCGAAAATAGACCACATCTCCACCATGAGACAAAAAGTGCACTGGGCTCCCTATTCGAGAAAGGATCATCTTTAAATTCCTTTCAAGTGCATCTCAAACATGGCACCCCAGTACCTATCGCAAAATATCATGAGATCCTTATCAAACAGACCTGTCAGAACCATGCACGCCCGCCGTCTGTCTGTGCCAAGAGTAAAAAAGGGCCAGAGGAGGTGGCTCCAGCTTCCCTATGGTGGCAGCGGTCAATTGGAATACCCTCCCACTGGCAATGAGAGCAGAAACCTCCTATTGGCCATTCTGCAAAGCACTTAAAGCCTGTCTATTCGCCCGAGACACTTCTTGTCAAATAGACACAGACCAAGACTGTTCATCTAGCCGGCACTCACCTTACTGCACACACTTGAACCCAGACCGACATCCAGGTCTACCCGACAAGACATAAGCGGTCCAACCCAATGCGTGTAACTGGTTCCGCAACAGCACCCTGATGAGCCTTACAAATAAATAAAACACACACTTATTGCACGTGTTCTGGGAATGGCCACACATTTCCCCCTTTTGGAAGGAAGTGTTCAGAATACTTCAGGAAGTGGGAATAACACTGGTGCCAACAGAATTCGGTGGCTGTTTATTAGAGCTTGGGCCGACGAGTTGGGGTAGGCAATGCATGAGATTTGGAGAATAGCCAGGGATTGCAAATGCACAACCACCCCACACCCTCAGCTGTGGCGGTCGCATTATGGCGGACAGATCTGGATTCAGGACTGTAAATGTTACTTGGCTTAGCACAAAGCAAGATCTCACAGGTTTCTGTAAATGTGGTAATTGCACACGGTGCAAATATGCTATGAACAATATACAGTCAGTCAAATCATGTAGTGCAGAAATTCATGTGAACATATTTCTAAAAAGTAAATTTGTGGTGTATATAATCAATGTGTATGTGATAAGATGTACATGGGTAGCACCATATGAGAACGAACATATAGGATAAGGACAATCTTAATTCTATTGGAAGCCAAGACTAGGAAATACCACTTGCTGCTCATTGACAGAATCACGAGAAAAGTGCTACCAGGTTTATGGATATAGAGCAAGTACCTGCTTCAATCCGAGGAGGAAACAGAGGACTTGAGCTAAGAAGACTAGAAGCAAGAAATATATGGCAACAGCGAACAGTGTATACAGGACTGAACCTTGACCAAGAAATGCATGTCTTTCTATGAATAACTCTATACATCGTAATTGGAACTTCCTAGAACTATATAGGAGTCTTTTTGAGTAACATGTTTATACTTGTATGGATCTTCGATTATTTGTTTAAACATTTATTATGTAATGTGACTGATCTAGACTTTGAAATATTAATACTGGTAATCCATCTGTTAATTACATGACATTCATTCGCAGATATGACATCCAACAGTTCCAATTTGGAACTACAGGGCTTGGGGATCCCCCATAAATTAGTGTTTGACAAAGTGACACTTATTCTAATTTCATTCTCACACAATTCGTACACAGTTTCGAGGCCCCGGATACTTTTGTTCCTTTTAATATTTGTTTGCCCCATCTACTAATAATATATATATATAATATATGATCTTATGCCCCACATTGTTTATTTACAATGCCACAACAATACGTTGATAATGACATCATACGCAATGATGTCACACGTGCAAAGACGTTGCTATTTATAGCAGATGTCATTACACAAGCGGCACACGCAGCTGCCAAAAATGGATGAAAAACAGCATATGGGAAACAATTGTGCTAACCCTTTGTAAGTTATGTGTGACACCTTACTCAGTGATAAGTTCCATCTATAGCTCTAATAATACGAGTATCAGTTTCAGGCTATATTATATCTGTATACTTTGTTTCCCTTCAGACCACCAAACAGCCTAAGGAGGAACCCCTTTATCTACATGTCTATACAGAGGACAAATATTTCATTACACAATTTATGAACTGTTGAGTCCATCACAACTGTATTTACATTGTTTTTTCCAACTGAGGTATACTATATTTAGCAATAACAAGGCAATCATTTTTTTATAGGTTTTGAGGGTATCAATGCATTAAATTCAAGAATAGGATGAACCAACAAGCAGTATTAATGAAGGGAGCCAACAAGATTGACTCACAGTAAGAAGTTCTAAAAAGTACATTTTATTATTTCAAGTTAATGACTTAAGTCATAAGAATTAACTTTGATACCAAACTGCAAATTCACTATGCACTCTAATTATTCCAAGCATTTGTTCCTTCTCTCCCTCCCCCATATGCCTCTCTCTTTTATATATAGTTTTATTTTATTATTTATTCAGATGTTTCTGTGTCTTAGATCATTTTAAATGATGTTGTACCTATTTACATTTAAAATCAGTATAGTAATGAATAATCAGTATGTCTTGCAAATGAGGAGAAACTATGCTGAAGTCCAATTTCAGTTGGAGATTTTGGATCACTACAGCCTCGAAAAAGCCTAGCCGGGTGAAACACGTGTTGGCTTATTTAGAGATTTGGAGAAAAAAAGACAATTCTTCACAAAAAGCATGACCCAAACCATTGATTTATAGATTTTCCACTTGACTTGGATAGGAAAATATATAATGCTTGTCAAAGAGTTGATTGCTCAAAAAATTAGGTCACCCAATGAAGAATTGTAAACAAAATTTGAGTTTCACAATTATTACTCGTACTTTGAAATACTGGAGTTGAGAGCACGAGTGTTCTAATTATGTTTATTTTTGACAGTTTTAGTATGTTTATCGGGTTTGTAAGACACATCTAAGTGTTCTTACTCGTGCTTGACTCCTACTCCAATACCACTAACCAGTGGTGCACCCCATTCACTTCCAGAGAGATATAGACTCCAGCGCTGCCCTTTTCTACAAGTAACATTTACAAATAGGCATGTAATGTAAATTAATATGCAAAATATAATTGCAGAGCCCACAACTGCAATCAGTTGTTCTAGGGATAGATAGTCCTGTATCTAGATGCTACTCACTCCAACTTTTAGTGGAGGTTTTCCATATTAGGGGAGTGCGCACAAAATTTGATTCTCATTGCGCCAAACACATTCTCTGACATTGGATATTCCACAGTACACTGCACTCAACACATACAACTGCTCAAATAGAACATTACAGTAGTAGTCATCTCTTTTGAACTCTGACTTTAAAAGGGTCGAATCAGTTGGGGTAGGAACACCCTGAGACCAAAGGATTGCTCAGTGATAATTTTGAATGGGGATCTCTCTAAAATTACAAACAGAAAATCGGAGCTTATGTACCTAAAGATGCTAAACCTACAAAACATAGGTTTAAGGCATACTATGGTCAACTTTGAGACAAGGTCCAGCAATGCAATCACATCAATAAAGTCAGAATATAATCCTCCACTACCATCTCTCACCAACAGCTGTTGGACAATACTGTTAGGAACCCTGAAAGGCGAGGGCACAGGACAAAGACAACTGAAATATTGGGTTTCCAAGTTCAAATGGTTGGCATCCATTACCGAGCATCAGTCACACTGAGATAACAGTGGACATTGCACCATTAATACTGTATGCAGGTCAATAAACAAGACATACAGCTGTAACATTGGAGACAACACTACTTAAAACAGGATAGCATATTTTGTAGTTTCACATTGTAATTAGCCAGGAAATGTTAGCTCCTCTATAGAAATCACTGCAGTGTCCTGAAGTTGTGCTAGAGGCTGCAAAACACACTAGGACTGTGTGAGGAAAATGCAATACAAAACCTGCATTATGTGTGGTAAAAGGTGCAAAACGATTACTGTAGCTGAAAGTAACAGACACTAGAACACGAATTAGTGCACATCTTTTGTGAAGACCCCAGATAATTACTTGACCCAAAAGGTAAAAAAAAAAGTTCATTTCAGTATGGCCATTCAATTCTTTGCAGGATGTCAGAACCCATTTACAAACAAACCTCAAAGGTTGGAATAGCAAGCATTAGTTAATACTACAAAAGGGAAAGATGCAAAACAAGCACAAATACAGGACGTAAAATACTTTTTAGGCCTGGTTAGAAAGAGCATTGGCACTCTGCCAGAGCTTGTGAAGTACATTTTAGAGAAGGGCCATGGGTTCGGTCAGCTACTCCATAAAACATAAAAAGTGCATCATAGTGAAAGCTCTGTTCCAGCAGTGCCCATGTTGTAGGAGCAAATGGAGCTGTCTAAGCGGGAAGAGAGATTTTTGAGCTATCCTTTAAAAATAACTTTTTGTTTCCCTGATGATAGGTACATTGATGTCGATTTTACTTTTGCCATATTTGTTACATTATTAAATTGTTATTTGGGGTGTTTGTTTCAACAGCCTGACCTGCTGGATCGCGCTGCTAGTTACAAAGTGATACAGGTCAAAGCGGCTTGCTCTCGCTTTCCTCAAGAGAGCAAGAGCTTTAGGCATGGAATATCTTGGACGAAACTGACATGTCCATGCTCCCTTCATGACCACCAGTTGACCCTTTGAGGGTTGCGGGATGGCTCGTGAGGAAATCAACTGTCTTGTCCCAGTGAAGTAGATCCCTTCAGCTTCGTTTTTTCGTAAAAGACTAATCCATTTTTGAACCACTGGGGAAGCCAGTGGCTGAGTTTTAGAAGAGGTTTACCAGTGCCATGCAGTCTGTAATGATGGTGGCATTCTGTCACTAGACGTACATTTTGAACTGTTGACACTCACCCAGGATGGGGAGTTCTTCTCACTTAATTTGAGAGTAACCCTGCTCAGTCGGCATCACATTACAGCTATCGTAGGCCACTGGAATGGTGGTGCCCTAGTTCTTTTATTGCGCCAGAACTCTGCCCAAACCAAATGGGCAAACACCTGCCAGAAGATCCTTGTGTCAAGCCAGGTTGAAATACGTAATTGTGGGGACCAACTGCGGCTTCTTAAAATGTTTGCTAAGGCTGGGGATTCAGGCCAGACATGCAGTGATGAAGACATTGCTAGATTCCCTTAGCGGCCAAGTGTGGCCAGATTGGGTCTAAATATCGTTCAGTAGTTCACATTTCATATTACACTAGGCACCTCATCTTGGCACATTTCACATCAGCAACCTTTTTTCGTTTGGCCGACATAACCTCTATGCCACTGAAAAATGTAAGCAAATAACTTGGGAACGTCTTTCATGAATTCACACTTGCATGTGTTCAAAATCAAGTTGCTCTTTTTGAGGCTCTGAAACACTATGAAGAGGCTTTGATAGTGCTCTGGTACACTGATATCAGGATGTCATTACTAGCATTGATCCTTCCAGGGTTGCTTGGCAGCACCACTCAAAATGAGTTGCGGAATATGACATTATTGGGTCATGGACATTATGTTATTTAAAAGCTCAACATCGGAAAAAGTTATACTTCCCTGAACATGTTTCTAGACTGCGCCTAAACTAGAGGAATTTGATGTGGACATAATACTCTGTCCTTCACATTATCACCAATCAAGAAAAAAGCTTCCAAGCCAATCACGGTCATGACCTTGCACACTATGCGCCACCCTTCCTTTACTTGACTCCTTGGTTGAGGAAGATATTCACAACCAAGCAACCATTAATAACTACAAGGACTTCTATTTACAAAGGAAGGAAAAACATATGTTCTCTGTTTTGCACTCTACTTTGAGCTTCCACTGAGGCTTGAGCCCTTTGTTCTTACCTCACATGGTTCTGAATTGTTATTGTAACATTTCTCTGCAGTAATCATACTCTTAAAAAGGAGCAGTCAACAGGAACAGAACAGGCTTTTCTTCTTTTCGTAAAACTCGCACACGTGAAACCTATATGTTTGTGTAGTACAGGATAAACCAAAGGCTGCGTTCACAAAGTGCCTTCATCCATTCATTACTTGGGGCACAGAACACACCCCTACACTAATACAAGAGGACTGTATCTCTTTGATAGAGTCCTACTGGTCCATGCAACAACAAAAGAAAAACACCCCAAGGTCAAAACATCAGACTTCTGTCACGCCTGGATCAAAGGACCAGACACTCCAGGTAAAAGTAAAGTGGTTTAATTAGGAAGTCTTACAGGGTATGACTAATATGATAAACTGGGTGTGCATGAAATACAACAGAAACTGTCATCATTCCTACGCATTGCTGATCAACTGGGAAGGTCCAACTAAAAGTTCAAAAACTGTCTTTCACACAACCTTAAAGTTCCGGGTTCCACTACCCAACAACTCTCTCCTCCAAAGGTCTACACTCTTCAGCTCCTGCTCCAAGCACCCCACTGACAGACTGAGGCGGTGTGCTTTTATAGACTTGGTTTCCCACCTTCATGTCTCTGGAGAAAGGCGATTCAGAAGTGTTAGGTGGGATGGGCT